>NW_026712249.1:9220212-9755983 GCF_030504385.1 Musca domestica | reverse complement strand
AGTTTTCTAATGAAAACCCCTATTCCAAGCCAGGCTGAATAGAAGTTTCTAATGAAACCCCTATTCAGCCAGCTGAATAGAAGTTTTCTAATGAAAACCCCTATGCAGCCAGGCTGCATAGAAGTTTTCTAATGAAAACACCTAGTCAGCCAGGCTGAATAGAAGTTTTCTAATGAAACCCCTATTCAGCCAGGCTGAATAGAAGTTTTCTAATGAAACCCCTATTCAGCCAGGCTGAATAGAAGTTTCAATGAAAACCCCTATTCAGCCAGGCTGAATAGAAGTTTCTAATGAAAACCCCCTATTCAGCCAGGCTGATAGAAGTTTTCTACTGAAAACCCCTATTACAGCCAGCTGAATATAAGTTTTCTAATGAAAACCCCTATTCAGCCAGGCCTGAATAGATTTTCTAATGAAAACCCCTATTCAGCCAGGCTGAATAGAAGTTTTCTAATTGAAAACCCCTATTGCACCAGGCTGAATAGAAGTTTTCTAATGACAACCCCCTATTCAGCCAGGCTGAATAGAATTTCTAATGAAACCCCTATTCAGCCAGGCTGAATAGAAGTTTCTAATGAAAACCCCTATTCAGCCAGGCTGAATAGAAGTTTTCTAATGAAAACCCCTATTCAGCCAGGCTGAATAGAAGTTTTCTAATGAAAACCCCTATTCAGCCAGGCTGAATAGAAGTTTCTAATGAAAACCCCTATTCAGCCAGGCTGAATAGAAGTTTTCTAATGAAAACCCCCTATTCAGCCAGGCTGAATAGAAGTTTTCTAATGAAAACCCCTATTCAGCCAGGCTGAATAGAAGTTTTCTAATGAAACCCCTATTCAGCCAGGCTGAATAGAAGTTTTCTAATGAAAACCCCTATTCAGCCAGGCTGAATAGAAGTTTTCTAATGAAAACCCCTATTCAGCCAGGCTGAATAGAAGTTTTCTAATGAAAACCCCTATTCAGCCAGGCTGAATAGAAGTTTTCTAATGAAAACCCCTATTCAGCCAGGCTGAATAGAAGTTTTCTAATGAAAACCCCTATTCAGCCAGGCTGAATAGAAGTTTTCTAATGAAAACCCCTATTCAGCCAGGCTGAATAGAAGTTTTCTAATGAAACCCCTATTCAGCCAGGCTGAATAGATGTTTTCTAATGAAAACCCCCATTCAGCCAGGCTGAACAGATGTTTTCTAATGAAAACCCCTATTCAGCCCCGGCTGAATAGAAGTTTTCTAATAAATACCCCTATTCAGCCTCGGCTGAATAGAAGTTTTCTAATGAAAACCCCTATTCATCCCCGGCTGAATAGAAGTTTCTAATGAAAACCCCTATTCATCCCCGGCTGAATAGAAGTTTTCTAATGAAAACCCCTATTCAGCCCCGGCTGAATAGAAGTTTTCTAATGAAAACCCCTATTCAGCCCCGGCTGAATAGAAGTTTTCTAATGAAAACCCCTATTCAGCCCCGGCTGAATAGAAGTTTTCTAATGAAAACCCCTATTCAGCCCCGGCTGAATAGAAGTTTTCTAATGAAAACCCCTATTCAGCCCCGGCTGAATAGAAGTTTTCTAATGAAACCCCTATTCAGCCACGCTGAATAGAAGTTGTCTTAGGAAAACCCCTATTCAGCCACGCTGAATAGAAGTTTTCTTAGGAAAACCCCTATTCAGCCGGGGCTGAATAGAAGTTTTCTAATGAAAACCCCTATTCAGCCGGGGCTAAATAGAAGTTTTCTAATGAAAACCCCTATTCAGCCGGGGCTAAATAGAAGTTTTCTAATGAAAACCCCTATTCAGCCGGGGCTAAATAGAAGTTTTCTAATGAAAACCCCTATTCAGCCGGGGCTAAATAGAAGTTTTCTAATGAAAACCCCTATTCAGCCGGGGCTAAATAGAAGTTTTCTAATGAAAACCCCTATTCAGCCGGGGCTAAATAGAAGTTTTCTAATGAAAATCCCTATTCAGCTCCGGCTAAATAGAAGTTTTCTAATGAAAAACCCTATTCAGCCTTGCTGAACTTTTTTTCCCCTTAGGGAAAATGTTCAGGGAAACTTCGGTTCCGCAACCCATAGTGCCTTTATGACAAATACAGTTAGCCTGCACATTGAGCATATTTATGCAAAGCCAACTGCAACAAAAACAATAACAACAAATCCTATTCGACCATATAAAGTAATTATGTAAATGCGATTTAATGCCAAGGAATGTCAAATCAGATCAGGTCTGAATGTCTCGTCCAACCGGTGACAATAAAAATATGTTTTAATTGCAACCAAACAATTTTCACGGTTTATGGCATTTAAATGCGGATTCATATTTCACGGAGGCACACATACACGAACACACATTTAATTATGTGTGTGTGCGTGTCTTAATATTTGAGATGTGAGCAAATATTTGTGGACCATTAATGAATTTCGTTGAGTGCGGGTTTAACACTTTCAAGTGTGACAATGTTCAAAAGAAAGCTTTCTTGAAATGTTATTTTTAAGAGATTTAGAAATACAGGCACGCCTGGCTATGGTGGACAAAAGTTGCCGAACAATAGTTATGGGGGGTACGCAATATCTTTGGCGGTCTCATGAGTTAATTTTATACCATCAGCTAAATGGCTAGAGAGGGTATATCATTTGATACGGCCATAATCTGTCTCATTGAAACAATGATTTTAGACCCCAGGTCTCTTTGGACCAAATCCGTTTCTGGACATTTGGAGTCGATCTAGTGATGTCCGTCCACCTGTCTTTCCGTCTGTCTAGCTGGTGCGCACGATAACTCTCGAAGGGAGTATCCGATTTGGTCCAAACTTTGTACATCGTAATATTATTATTAAACTTAGATCGAATTCGGAGATGGGCAATATCGGTTGACTCCTTCTGGTACCTTCTTACCAGAAGGTCGAAATTTTCAAAAAAAAAAAAAAAAAAAAAAATATTTTACATAGGTCAAGTGCGAAAATGGACAATATCCTCCCACTCCTTGTGGTACCTCCCCCACGAAGTTTCAAAATTTTGAATAATTATAACTCTCATAAAATGTGATGTAAGTGCCCGATTGTCTTCAAATTACACACATCAAAATATTTGTATTAACCCAAGGTCTGATGTGAAGATGGGATATATCGGTCCAATCTTTCTGGTACCACCCCCACAAAGGGTCAAAACTTTGAATACCCATGAATCTCATAAAACGAGAAATTTACATGCGATTCCATTCAGAATTGGCATATCGCAATATTTCCACCAACACAAGATGTGTTATAAAGATGGTAGAGATCAGACCATTCCTTCTGGTACCTCCCCCACAAAGGCTCAACGTTTTGAATAACCAAAACGATTATAATATCCTAAATAAGCATCCGGTTCTTTTCATATTTCACACATCCCATTATTTCTACTAACACAGGATCTGCTGTGAAAATGGGAAACATCGGTTCACTTCTTCTGGTACCTCCCCCACAATGGGTCAACCTTTTGAATATCCTTAAAGCTCATAAAACGCGGAATAAACATCCAATTCCATTCAGACTTAGTACATCTCAATATTTCTATCAACTCAATATCCGACCATTTTTGCTTGTACCATCCCACAAAAGGGTCAAATTTTTGAATAACCAAAACTATTTGAATAACCAAATTTTTGAATAACCAAAACGATTATAAAATCCGAAGTTAGCTCCGGTTCTCTTTTTATTTCATACATTCCATTATTTCTACTAATACAAGATTTGCTGCGATGTTGGAATATATCTGTCCACTCCTTTTGGTACCTATCACACAAAGGGTTAAAATTTTGAATATCCATGAAGCTCATAAAACGCGAAATGAACCGCATTCCATTCGGACTTCGCACAATATCTGTTACAAAGATGGTAGAGATCGGAACATTCATTCTAATACCTCCCCCACTAGGGTTGAAGATTTTGAAAAACAAAGAAGGCGAAATAAGCATCCAACTCTCTTCGAATTTCACACATACAACTTCAGACTCCTGTCATTTCGAAGCCACTCGTCCGACAGCTGTTAAAATTATTCCAAGAATGGTTACAAAATGAAGCTCCGTTGGACCATTGTGTCTGGAGTATTCTGGAAAGCAAGGTTGGCACTAAAAAATACCAAAGTGTCGATCACCTCAAACAAGCGCTTCGCCGGGTATGGGCCAAAATACCGCAGAGCTACATTCGGGCAGCGTGTAACGGTTTCATTGGCCGTTTAAAGGCCAAAATTAATGCCAAAGGTGACCAATTGGAACAAATCTAAACTTATTTTAAAATTTGATGCTATTTCCGGCATTTTCTGCTTTCATTCAATACCCTGTATACTTCAAATCTTGCACGTTGTAATTTTTATATCAGTCTTAGGTCTAAACGAATTGGTCAACATTAGCCAACCGCTTCGGAAACTCCCCAATAAAGGTTCCACGATTTAAATAATCATAACTCGAGGCTGGGGGTATTCATGTGTCGGAAAACCTGACCGATACGATTTTACTTGTTTCATCTATATTAGATGAAATATGAAAATGGAATACTTCGGTCGACTATAGCTGATACCTCAGCTCATTTTAACATTTCTAAAAATTATCTCATATAAAGTAAAGGAGGAAACCAATATAATCAAAACCTTCCACGTCGCAATATTTATACCATATTTATAAGGGTCCGATACGAACTGGAAAATATTGGCCCATTCCTTCGGTACCTACTTCAAGAGGGTCAACAATTTGAATAATCACAACAGAAGTCAAAAAATATTTAAATAAATGGTATATATCTGAGGGCTGAGACTGAGGGTATATATGTGTCGGCAAAACTGAATGATACTTTTTTAATTCAAAATTTATTGGTTTATCCTCTGAGTTAGTTAAAAAGTTGTTTTATTACAGGTTCCCCTGTAATTAAAATCTTTGAATTTGGATCTTGAAAAAAAATATTTAGTACTCTTTGTTTTGTTGGCTTTTAATGTCACACTTTTCTGCTCTGAATTGACAAATTGCCATTTGCACGACAATTGAATTTTATTTGGAAGGCGTTAAAATTTGAACAATTGTCGTGATTGAATTAATTTTGTTAAGCCAAGTCGTAATTAAAGTTTTATTCATCTGTGGCGAATTCATGAAAGGCATATTTTCTGGCCGTAAACAAACAATTACATGCACTCACACACACACACCAAACACATCAGGGATTGATATGCATGAAAGGAGAAAGTTATGATGGAACACACAAGTTCACGGATTAGCACTATGTTGCATTCCTTTCATTTGAAAGAGGCTGAATTGAAGCTGCCCTATGGAAAGCCACTTTTTCAGAGAGGCTAGATTGAGGTTTTACTATAGGAAGACCTATGGAAAGCCCTTTTCAGCCAGGCTTCTCTTAATCTTGATTCTGTCCCAAAATAACTTGTCAATACATCAACTGCCGCATTCCCACATTGTTTATTATACCCTGCATCATACTATGGAGGGTATATTCATTTTGTCATTCCGTTTGTAACTCATCGAAATAATGATCTGAGACCCAACAAAGTATATATACTCTTGATCAGCGTAATATCCTAAGACGATTTAGCCATGTCCCTCTGTCTGTCTGTGATCTGTCTGTCCGTCTGTCTGTTGTAATCACGCTATCTTTCGAACGAATCGAGATAGAAGGCTAAAACTTTGTAGACATGTTTATTTTGCCAGTTGGCAGGATAAGTTCGTAAATGGGCCAAGTAGGTCAACGTTTTCATATAGCCCCCATATAACGGAACCTCCCGATATTCCGTATTTTGATGATTTTAGCGACATTATTCACCGGAATTGTTTCAAATTTGGTATTTGAAGTTCGTAATGGATACTACAGCCTATGAAAGAAAACTGCCTGTGCAGGTCGACGTCTTTGTATAGCCCCTATAAAACGGTACTTCTCGATACTTCGGTATTTTGATTATTTATGCGACATTATTCACCGGAATTGTTTCAAATTTGGTATTTGAAGTTCCAAAGGGATACTACAGCCTAAGACAGAACATTTTTTGTGCATGTCTCCATGTGCATGTCTTTTTTGTGCATGTCTCCATGTCTTCGTATAGCCCCCATATAACGGTACCTCCCGATATTCGGTATTTTGATCATTTTTGCGACATTATGGTATTTGAAGTTTGTAATGGATACTACAGCCTATGACAGAAAATTGTCTATGCAGATCCAGGTCTACGTATAGGCCCTATATATCAGTACCTCCCTATATTTGGTATTTTAACGATTATAGGTACAATACCCACCGAAATTGTTTGAGATATCGTATTTGAAGTTCGTAATGGATACTACAGCCTATACCAGAAAATTGTTTCTGCAGGTCCATGTTTTATAACCCCCATGGTACCTCCCTATATTCGGTATTTTGATGATTTTAGCTACATTATAAAAATATTTTTTTTCAAGTTTCGCATTTGAATATGGTAATGGCTTGTGACAACAATGCCTATGTAGGTCCACGTCGTATACACCCCAATATAAAGGCTATATTCGGTATTATTAAGATTCTAACAGAATTTTTAACGGATTTTATTTTTTTGAAATTTTCAAATTCGTTCAAATGGTGGAGGGTATTCAAAGTTCAGCCCGGTCGAACTTACAGTTTTTTTACTTGTTTTTTTTTTTTTGCCAAATCATTTTAATCTTTTAAATATTTCTGTTCAACATTTGCTACTCTTGCGACTTCTCGCTTAAAAACAATGTTGTAACCGTAGCTTGTATGTTTCAACATGGCATGACTTGTTGACTTTATCGTCAAATTATCGTTGATGTATCATCATCCTCATCGGCGGCGGCAACGGCATTGCTCGGACCATGAGAAATGTGGTTCGCTTCTGTAGATGTTCACACAATAAGAGAATTGATTTAATTTTCATAGCCGGACTGACCTGGGGCTAGATAGGCATTCATCGATTGTTACTATTTTCTATTGTAAGGAAGAGAATGATTATAAATCAGTGGGCCAGGGATTTGATTTAAGATATTGTTTGAAAAAAAAATAATGATGATTGAGTGGGAATATTAAACGACGTTGTAAAAAAAAGCGTTGAAAGCAAAAGTGGTTGTAGGCCTAGCATAGAGATGACTTATGTTCTTGTAATTAAACAATTATTGTTGTAATCAAGGTCAAAATTTTGAAATTTGAAATCAGTGCACGATAGGTGTAAGAAATTATTTTTGGAAATTCTAACTTTTAGGTTACGAAAAGTTCTAAAAATGGACTAAATTTCTAAAATGGTACCAATTGATACTATGCGAAAGGATAGACCTGAAATCTTAAAATGTGGTATGAAAATCAAGGTTGGAAAGTTAGTTTGATATATAAAGGTGGTTTTGGAAATGTGTACTACAAGCACGAAAAGTACTAAGTAGTACCATATTTGGTACAATTTGGTATTGGGCAGATAGTGCTTCAAATTATATGTAATGTGGACATTTGGAGGTGGTTTCGGAAATGTGTACCATAATTGTACGAAAAGTACTCAATGGTACTACATATTATATTGGGTGAAGGGATAGAGATAAAATTCTGAAATTTAATGTTTAGGTTACTGATGGTTTCTCTGTTTTAGATTTGGCATTTGGGTTTGGAAATATGTCCTATATTTGTACGAAAAGTACTAAATAGTACTATATTTGGTTCAATTTGGTATTGTACTCCAATTCTTAAATTTGATATTGGGGTCGCTATCTGTGTGTAGCCGGGACACATGGAGGTAGTTTCGGAAACGTATACTATAATTGGACGAAAAGTACTGAATGATACCAAATTTAATATTGACCGAAGGGATAAAGCTGGAATCCCGAAAATACTGAACAGGAGCTGGTTTTGGATATGTCGCTGGTTTTGTGTACCCTCGTAATTGTACGAAAAATGCCAAATGTACTATTTATGGTATTGGGTGAAGGTATAGAGATACAATTCTGAAATTCGATATTTAGATTACTGATAGCATCTGTTTTGGAGATTTGGCTGTGGTTTGAAAATGTGTCCTATATTTGTACGAAAGTACTAAATGGTACTAAATATGGTATTGAGTGAAGGAAAATAGCTGGAATCCAGAAATTTGATATAGAGACCTCTGTTAGTATCTGGAAATATGGAGGTGGTTTTGAAAAGGTGCACGAAAAGTACAGGATAGTTCTATATTTGGTACAACGTGGTATTGGGTGAGCAGATAGAATTTCATATCTAAAAATTCGGCATTGGGGTCGCTTTTCATATGGAGGTGGTTTCGGTAATGTGTACTGTATTTGTACGAAAAGTGGTACTAAATTCATTAATGGGTGAAGGAATGGAGCTAGAATA
The DNA here is from genome assembly GCF_030504385.1 of Musca domestica. Taxonomy (NCBI): domain Eukaryota; kingdom Metazoa; phylum Arthropoda; class Insecta; order Diptera; family Muscidae; genus Musca; species Musca domestica. The sequence continues at coordinate 9,747,662 of NW_026712249.1, read as the reverse complement.
CCGAAATTTGATATTGAAATCTCTGTTAGTGTCTGCAGTTGAGAGAAGGAGCTGATTTTGATATGCGTACTGTAATTGTACTAAATGGTACTACATTTGACAATAGGGAAAATTAAAGAGCCGAAATCATAAAAGTTGATGTTGAGGTCTCTGTTGGTAATTGGAATTTAGATAAGGAGAATATTTTGGAGATATATATACTAAGTGTGCGAACTGTACTAAATGGTACTAAATTTGTTCTAGGGTGAACGGATGAGACTGGTATTTGAAGCATTGTATTGGAGTCCCTGTTGGTGTTAGGTTTTTGAAAATGTGTACTACATGTGCACGAAAAGTACTAAATAGTACCATATCTGGTACAATTTGGAATTGGATGAGCAGATAGTGCTTCAAATCCGAAATTTGGTATTAGGGTTGCAATTCATGTGTAGCCTGGACAAATGGAGGTGGTTTAGAAAATGTGTACTATTTTTTTACGAAAAGTACTAAGTAGTACTATATTCGGTATTGGGTGAAGGGATAGTTATATAATTCTAAAATTTGATATAAAGATTACTGATGTCACTTGTGTTTGAAATTTGGCGGTGGTTTGGATATGTGTCCTAAACTTGTACGAAAAGTACTAAGTGGTACTAAATTTAGTGGTGGGAGAACGGATAGAGCTGGAATCCCAAAATTTAATATTGAGGTCCCGGTTGATATCTGTGGTTGACAGAAGGAACTGCTTTTGGATATGCGTACTATAATTGTACTAAATGGTACCAATTTTGGTAATGGGGGAAATTACAGAGCTGAAATCCTATGATTTAACTCGAGGTTTCTGTTGGTAACTGGGATTGAGATAGGGAGATGGTTTAGGAAATGTGTACCATAATTGTACGAAAAATACTAAATTGTACTAAATTTGGTATTAGGTGAAGGAATAGAGCTGGAATCCTTATATTTGATATAGATGTCACTGTTGGTGTCTGTGGTTGGCAGAAGGAGCTGATTTTGGATATGCGTACTTTAACTGTACGAAAAGTACTACATTTGGTAATGGTTGAAGGAATAGAGCTGGAATCCTGAAATTCGATGTAGATGCCACTATTGATGTCTGTGCTAAGATATGGAGGTGGTATTGGATATGTGTCTATAATTCTTCGAATAGTACTAAATGGTACTAAACTGGGTATTGGATGGTGTGATAGACTGAAAATCCCGAAATTTGATATTATATCTCTGTTCGTATCTGGTACTGAAATATGGAGGTTATTTTTGAAATGTGTACTATAATTGTACGAAAAGTACTAAATTAGGTTTTGGTTCTTAGAATGGAGTTTGAATTCTGAAATTTGATATGGATGTCACTGTTGGTGTCTTTGGTTGAGATATACAAATGGTTTTGGAAATGTGTAATTGTTCAAGAAGTACTAAGTGGTACTAAATTGGTTATCGGGTGAAGAGATTGAGCTGGAATTGATATTGAGGTCTCTGTTGGTATCTGGAATTGCGATATGGAGATCGTTTTGGAAATGTGTACTATAATAGTACGAATAGGATCCGCGGAATAGGACCTGTTTCCATAGGAGCTCTTTCCATAAGAAATCTTCTATTCAAACTGGCTGAATAGGAGCGGTAACCGTAGGAAACCCTATTATTCAGCCTTGCTGGGTAGGAGCGGTTTCCTTAGGAAAACTTGCGCTTTTCATAGGAACACTTCGATTCAGCTTGGATGAATAGGGATTTTCATAGGAAAACTTTTATTCCGCTTGGCTCAATAGAGGGTTTCTTAATAAAGCCTGCTATTCAGCCTGGCTGAATACGGGTTTTCTTAGAAAAATTTCCATAGGGTCTAGCTTTAATTTCGGCTCCACAGAAAACCCACCTTCTAGTTTCGTGAATACTCATTTTTTCTCGAGTGTATTTCACATTTCTCTGGCATCTAAATTAAAAAAAGAAAAACTGGCCACAACTTGTTTTTATCGCATAAATAAATCAGTATTGGGAAGCAGCTCTCATTCCATGATGGGCAGCTAGAAAAAAGGTTCTCATCGGCCATGGGCAGATGTAAACTCTCCACAAAGATGCGTTTCTTTGCTATAAAAATGTAAGAAACAAAAAAAGAAAGAAATGGAAGAAACCAAAAACTTGTAGCTAGATTGGCGTTCGCGACGCCGATCAAGTGTTATTTTCACTTGAAACTAAGCGATACTGGTTTCCGATCGCAATGAAGATGTGCTGTGGCATTGCCAGAGATGCTGCCAGCCAGCCATTGTCATGGAGGCATCATCTACTGCTGGGCCAAGTTAAGGCTAATAATGATGTTGCTGCCGATGTTGGCTAAATGTTATGCATCGATGCAACAATTTCTCAGGAGTTTCATAATACAACAATGTGCAGATCGGTTAATAATTTTGTTGTTGTAAAAAGTCGAAGTAACGGAATAATTTCACTTTTTCCATTTTGCAGAAACATGATTGTCGTTGACCGGCTGTTATTAACTTTCTTCGCTGTTTTGTTTTTTTTTATATGCCCTAAATTTATTAATTAATTGTATTTGTTAAACAAAGGCAGTAACAACAACAACTGCTACTTGAGAGCCATTGGCCAAGAATGTAATGTCATTTAATGAGACAATTTTAGTCCATTTTCCTCACAAAATAATTTGAACAACTTCCCATTTCGTATTTAATTGTAATTGCTGCTGCTCTGCTGGCCAAGCAGGAAACCAGCTGGGGAATTATACCAATGCTCGGATGATATGATCACTGAAGAGGTCATAAAAATAATCATAAATTGTACAAATTTCTATCTTAAGTATTATTACGTGACTAGTCACAAAACAGGGTTTGACCGATCTTAAAAATTTCGGCTGTGAAAGTTTTGAATGCGAACTAAAAAGCATTTGCCATTCCGATGTGACGACATGTGAGGTAGTGAGAAAAAAAGGGGTCATTACACTTACCGTATTACATTAAGGGCCTCTGAAAAAAAAATTAAAAAATGTTAATTAATATTTTTAAGAAAAATATAAAAAAATTATTTTGAATGGAATCTAAAATCTATAAAATTTGTATTTTTTAAGATTTTTTTCAAAAGAGAGTCTCTGATTTTGAATGAAAACTTTTTACAAGGTGCGTCAATCCAGAATTTTTCAAAGATTTTTTTTCAAGAACCATTGAACGCGGATTTTTTGAAAAGAATGTCATTTTCAAAGAGTATCAAAAGTGAATTAAAAAAATATTTTTTTTAAATGTGGATTTTAAGGAAATCTTTTCAAAGATCCATCAAACGTAAATTTTTAAATTACATTATTACTAGAAGCTACCCGCAACTTCGTCAGCGAAAAGTCCACCTTTAAATTTTAGATTCGTTTCACCAATTCAATATTTCTTGGACAACATTTTCTAAACCAACCTTCATACATCGTACTAACTTTTCAGCAGCCAGTTGGACAACTCTTAATTCATATTCCAAGTTTTTTTGAACGAGAAGGATAATGGGGATCCCCATTACAAATTTCAATATCAAATTTCGAGATTCCAGCTCCATCTCTTTACCCAGTACCCAATTTAGTATCACTTTCGCACAATTATAATACACATCCCAAGAACCACGTCCATATCTTAACCTCAGACACAAACAGCGACATCTATATCAAATTTCAGAATTTCTGTTTTATCCCTGTACCCAATACCAAATTTAGTCCGATTTAGTACTTTTTGTACAATTATAGTACACATTTCCAAGACAACATCAATGTCTCAATTTCAGAGACCTCAATATCAAATTTCAGGACTCCAGCCCAATTCCTTCACCCAATACTAATTTTAATGCTATTTAGTACTTTTCGTACAATTACAACCCCAAAACGATCTTCATATCTTAACCCCGGATACCAAAAGTGACCTTAATAACAAATTTCAGGATTAGAGATCTTTTATTTCCCCCACTTAAATATAATACAATTATAATACGCATATCCAAAACCAGCTCCTACTATTAACCACAGATACAAACAGAGACCTCAATATCAAATTTCAGGATTCTAGCTCTCTTCCTTCACCCAATACCCAATTTAGTACCATTTCGTACGATTATTGTACACATTTTCAAAACCAGCTCTTTCTCTCAACAACAGATACTAACAGGCACTATCAAATTTCGTATTTCAGCTCTATCGATCCTCCCAATACCAAATGTAGTAATATTTAATACCTTTAGTACAATTATAGTACACCTCCATATCTCAATCCTACATACCCAAAGACACCTCAATTTCAAGTCTCGAGATTACAGCTCTTTAATTTCCCCCATTACCAAATATAGTACTGTTATAGAATGCATATACAAAACCAGCTGCTTCTCTTAACCACAGATACCAACAGCGACCCTAATACCAAATTTCAGATTTCACGCGCTATCTGTTCACCTTATACACAAATTGTACCAACTATGGTACTATTTAGTACCTTACCTGAACTTGTAGTACACATTTTCAAAACAAGTGAATTCCAGATACCAACAGACCTTCAATATTAAATTTGAGAATTCCAGAGCTATCCCTTCACCCTATACCAAATTTAGTACCATTTAGTACTCTTCGTAAAAATATAGGACACATTTCGCAATCATCGCCAAATGTCAAATAAAGATGCCATCATTAATCTAAATATCAAATTTCAGAATTTTATTTTAATCCCTTCAACCAAGACCAAATTTAGTACCATTTAGTACTTTCCATACAATTATAGTACACATTTCCGGAGCCACCTACAAATGTTAAGGCTACACATAAACACTGGATTTTAAAAGAATTTTTTAAATCTTTAAAAGGGGACATTAAATTTCATAAGCCCGGACAAGTATTGAGATATAGGAACCTCTCTGTTTTATTCCTACCTTAGACCATCCGCCTCAATGAAATCCTTCAGGCTTTAAGTTATCTCTGTTTTTCCAGCCATAATATTCTTCATTGTTACTATGTTTCTATACCCTACACAATTCTATGGAGGGTATATTAACTTTGTCATTCCGTTTGTAACTCCTCGAAATATTTATAATAGACCCTACAAACTATATATATTCTGGGTCAGAGTAAAATTCTAAGACGATCGACGGCGATGTCCGTCTGTCTGTTGTAATCACGCTATATTTTAAACAAATTGAGGTAGAAGAATAAAATTTTCCATAAATGCTTAGTTTACCAGTAGGCAGATAAAGTTCGTAAATGGGCCATGTCGGTCCAAGTTTTCGTATAGCCCCCCATATAACGGTACCTCCCGATATTCGGTATTTTCATGATTTTAACGACATTATTTACCGGAATTATTTCGAATTTCGTATTTTAAGTTCGCAACTGGTACTTCAGCCTATAACAACATTTTTAATATGAAGGTTAACGTCTTCGTATAGCCCCCATATAACGGTACAACCCGATATTCAATATTTTCATTATTTACCGGATTTATTTCAAATTTCGCATTTGAAGTTCGTAATGAATACTACAGCCTATGACAAAAAATTGTCTGAGCAGGTCCACGTCTTCGTATAGCTCCCATATAACGGTACCCCCGATATTCGGTATTTTGATGGTTTTAACGACATTATTTACCGGTTCGTAATGGATACTACAGCCTATGCCAGAAAATTGTCTCTGCAGATCCACGTTTTATAACCCCCATGGTACCTCCCTATATTCGGTATTTTGATGATTTTAGCTACATTATAAACAGTTTTTTTTTCAAGTTTCGCATTTGAATATTGTAATAGCTTATGACAAAAGTTGCCTATGCTAATATACGGCTACATTCGGTATTTTTAAGATTTTAACAGAATTTTTAACGGATTTTTTTTTTTTGAAAATTTCCAAATTTGTACCAAATGATGTAGGGTATTCAAAGTTCGCCTCGGCCGAACTAACAGCTTTTTTACTTCTTCAGTTTTCAATCAATTTTAAAGATTTTCTCAAATCTTCAAACGAAGTTTTTTTTTAGCTTTCAACGTTTTTTTTAAGTTTTTTTTTTTTTTTAACTTGGATTTTAAATTGGAAATTTATAAGCCCGAACAATTACTGAGATATGAGACGCCTCTCTGTGTTATTCGTATCTTAGAACAATCTCCTCTATGAAATTCTTCAGGCTTTAAGGTATCTCTATTTTTTCAGCCATAACATTTTTCATTGCTGATATGTTTTTTAATTTTTTTGTCAGTCAATGTCGTTTTTATTTCCACCTATGAACATTCATCCACACATCGCTCACACTCGTGTGTAAGTAATGACGTCGTCCCATGATGTGTTTGGTGTTCCAAAACGCTTTACAACAACAACAGAAATATATTTTATGACTTAAAGTTCATTTCAATCGATTGTTAGATTGTTTATTTGTAGTGTTGTTTTTATTATTTTTATTGTTGTTTTGTTATGGTAGCAGGTCGGTCGTTTGGTCGTTTGTCTGTCTGTCTGTCGGTCGCTCTCTGCCACAAAATGCTGTTGCATGTCTTTATGTTATTGAACTTTACTTTGGTGATACTACTCCGGATTATTCGGAAATCGAGCAGCAGAGACGGCGACGTTGGATGGTATGACTGGCTGGCTGATGAATGCTACCAGTTGGCCCGGTAAACACTCAGCCAACCAACCAACCAGCCAGCCTGCCAATTGGTTGGCAGTACTCGTATGTTGGGTGCCCATGATGTCAGCTACATTAAAATGACTTCCATTTAGATTCCCACCAACACTTTGGCGTGTGGGGCCAGATAAATGGGTTTTGTTCTCATGCAACACTCATGCCGCCGCCGCATTCAGCATCGGGTTTGTGCTGAATTATTATAATTCACATTGAAATGCTGAATACATCGGAGCATACATAGATTATTTTGCGATGGCTTTATGACTGAAATGTGTTGATGATCATCATCTACCCGGCCAGGGGAAAAGGAGGTGTTTTTTGGTTAGATTCACAAAACAATTGTTTACCATAACAACAACGGCAATTGTTATTTGAAACAAAAACAATATTTATTGGCTCGAAACAGTGTTGGATTCTATTGTGAAAGAGACATTTAAATAACAGGTGTATGGTGCAGTAAAAATGTAAGGCAGAAATTAATTTTTACAATTTTAAAAAATGAAAAACATATTTTTAAAAAATTTTGCAAAAAAGAAAATCCAAGTTAAATGGGTTATGGAAAACATTTTCCATAAAATCCCACGTTTATTAGTCCTTTATTTATGGGTAAAAAATTACATGAAGGGTCAGACTTGCTTCGTAGACGTGTGGGTTTTGAAATTTGGAATAAAAGGGTACGAAAAGTACTAAAATATAATACTTTGTATAGGACAAACGGAATGAGCTAAAATTCTAAATTTTGGAATGAGAGTCACTGATGGAGTGTAGAATAGATGTAACAAAGGGTTTTTGGAAATTCGAACTTTAAGGTTACGAAAAGTTCTAGAAGGGCACTTAACTTCTTAAATGGTTCCGTTTGGTATTATGTGAACGGAAATTTGGTATGAGAATCAAGGTTGCAAAGTAAATTTTGGTATATGAAGGCGGTTTTGGAAATGTGTACTAAGAGTGCGAACTGTACTAAATGGTACGAAATTTGGAACAGTTTGCTTTAGAGTGAACGGATGAAACTAGGCATTGGAAATATTGTATTTGAGTCCCTGTTTGTGTTTGGTTTATGATAAAAAGGGTGGTATTTGAAATGGGTGCTACAAGTGCACGAAAAGTACTAAATGGTACTATATTTGATACAATTATTGGGCGAACATATTGTGCTTGCAGTTTGAAATTTTTGTATTAGACTGTGTAGACATATGTATGTGGTTTTGGAAAGGTGTACTATGATTCTTCAAAAAGTACTAAATGGTACTAGATTGGGTCTTGGGTGAAGGGATAGAGGTACAATTCTGAAATTTGATTCGGCAATGTTTGGAAATATTTGTAGAAAATATACTAAGTGGTACTAAATTTGGTATTAGTGAACGAAATAAAGCTAGAATCCCGAAATTTGATATTGAGGTCTCTGTTGGTAACTGTGGATGAGTGAGGAAGTTGGTTTTGGACACGCGTTCTTCAGTTGTACTTGATGCTACTAAATTTAGTAATGGAGAAAATTAGAGTGCTAAAATCCTAAAATTTAATATTAAGGTCTGGAGATTCTTTTCGAAATCTGTTCTAAGTTTGCGAACTGTACTACATGGTACTAAATTTGGAACAGTTTGGTTTAGTGTGAACGGACGAAACTGGAACTGGTGGTTGGTTTGTGATAAGGATGCGGTTTCGGAGATGTGTACCACAATTGTACGATAAGTACTAAATAGTACTATATTTGGTATTGAGTGAGTGAGTGAGTTAAGATCGCTGTTCATGTGAAGGCTAGACATATGGAGGTGGTTTTGGAAATGTGTACTATAATTGTACGAAAAGTACTAAATTTGGTACAGGATGAAGGAATAGAGCTGAAATCTTGAAATTTTGATATAAATTTGGGTGTCCGTGGTAAAAATATAGAGGTGGTTTGGGAAATGTGTATCATAATTTAACGAAAAGTACTTAATAGTACAAAATTTAGTATTGGGTAAAGGAATAGAGCTGAAATCCTGAAATTTCAAATTGACGTCTCTGTTGGTATTTGTGATTAAGGAATGGAGGTGGTATTGGAAATGTGTACTATAATTGTACAAAAAGTACTAAATTTGGTATTGGGTGAAGGAATAGAAATTCTGTAATTTGATACTAACGTAACTATTGGTATTTGGAATTGAGTTATGGAGGCGGTTCTGGAAATGTGTATTATAATTGCACGAGAAGTACTAAATTTGGTATTGGGTGAAGGGATAGGGCTGGAATCCTCAAATTTGATATTGAGGTCTATGTTGGTGTCTAGGATTAAGATATGGGAGTGGTTTTGGAAGTGTGTACCATAATTGTACGAACAGTACTTAAGGGTACTAAAGTGGGTATTTGACGAAAGGATATGGCTGGATTCCTCAAATTTGACATTGAGGTCCCTGGGATTGAGATATGGGAGCAGTCTTATATATGTGTACTATGATTATACGAAACGTATTAAATAATACTAAATTTGGTATTGGGTGATGGAATAGAGTTCAAATCCTGCAATTTGATATGAGGTCTTTGCTGGTATCTGGTGGTGGTTTTTGAGATAAAAAACTGCAAAAAAGTCAAACGCCATAATTTTTACTTTTTTTTTTAATTTTATTAAATGAATACAAATAATATCGGAAATAGCATTAAATTTTAGAATAAGTTTAGATTTGTTCGAATTGGTCACCTTTGGCATGAATTATGACCTTCAAACGGCCAATGAAACCGTCACACGCTGCCCGAATGTTGCTCTGCGGTATTTTGGCCCATTCCCGGCGAAGCGCTTGTGATCAACGCTTTGGTATTTTTTAGTGCCAACCTTGCTTTCCAAAATACTACTGGTGCGTGCTGAGTGCGATGGTGCTGAGTCCTGTTGGAATGTCTAAGGTCTGCGGCCAAAATGTTTGCGTCCCCAAGGCTTTAATACACCCTCCAGAATATTTTCGCAATAATATTCGGCGATAATATTCTGATACCATGGTCGATTAATACGAGCGGAGAGCGACCATCGGCTGTTATGGCGGCTCACATCATAACCATGGCCGGCGCTTGAGTTCTGGTGGCCAACCGAAGGTGCACATTTTCAGCTGACCTCTTTGGCAAATAAACACGATCATTTTGTTTGTTTCCAAACTGCTGGACTACGAATGTTTTCCAATCGGAGAAAACCAAATTCGGCAGTTCACCGCCGCTTCACTTTTGAGTCTATTTTCCGAATGGAATTTTGCGATATGTTAAGCTCACGAGCCATTTTTCGGCCACTGTGACGCGGGTTTCGATCAAGTCGCTTCTTTACTTTTCGAACCATTTCTGGTGCTGTTGCTGTTTTCTTCCGTCCATTTCCTTGACGTCGGGCAACGCTACCGGTATCATGGTAAGGAGCGATGGTACGAGACAAACGATTTTTTCACATTTAAATGCTAGAGTGCTCTAACCATAGCCACTTGTAGTTTTCCAGCCAAATATAAAGAAATCACTCCATCACGCTTGAATTCCATCACGAATAACTTTTTTCTGGAAAATTCTCACCAAAATGCTATTGTACGCTTGTAAACAATATAATGAGCTGTCACTGGAATAATTTTAACAGCTGTCGAACGGGTGGCTTAGAAGTGACAGCAGGTTGGTTGCAGTTTTTTCATTTTACCCTGTATATAAACTTTGCAGGGTCTAAAATGTATATTTCGAGGTGTTACAAATGGTTACTTACTGGTGGAGGGTATAAACACGCTTCGCAGGATCCTTGTGAAAAATATTACAAAAACACTTAGCCCCTTCAAATCTTCGACAATATTTCGCAAATTCACTCAAGTCAAACTCATTTATCGACTGGCAGACTGTCAGACATTCATGTAGGATTACAAAACCCCACAAACATTTTTTCCTTACATAAAAGGAAACACTTTTAAAAAATACTGAAAAGCTCTATGCCTGCCAAACGACCAACAACCCCCACATGCAACGCCATCTAACAGCCAGCTAAATGACGTTGTGCTTCGAAAGAGATAAGCATCAGTGTCCAAATGTCTACTCACAAAACACAGCACACACAAAAAAGTTAAAAACTTAGGAAAACTGTTTTAAAAACACACTTTTGTTAAAGATCGATTGGTTTTCATTTAATCGAGTTTCGAGGAAATCCATTTAACAAAACCAAATGTTCAGCTGTGTTAACAAATTGAAAGTTTATTAGGTATCACCTACAAAAAAAAAAAAAAAACGAAAACATTTGTTGCTTTCAAGCCAAGCCAAGTCAGTCAGTCACTGATTAATAGCAGCCATCCATTAGAGCGGGGGGGAGGTACGATCAGCCACTTCACATGTCTGTGTCATCGATCAATTTTGAAGAATATTTTCTGTGATAGGCCTAGACAGACATCTGCATTGCAATTCGCCACGGCGCTGAGTTTGGAATTGAAGTTGCGTAAAGAAATCCAAAACTGTTCGCCGAAATTTTGTTTACGCTATAATTGTTCCTCATGGCATTCGCATTCCTTAATTACAATGTGAGCTTTACATATGGAGGAGGGGAGCGCATTACTGGGGCTATCTGCAAAGCCATCAGCTTAGCTAGCGTTAGCATCGTCATTTGTCATCTGAGGCAATGTTTGATGTTTCTTTCAAATGATAAAGAAAAATATGATCTTTGCCAACTCTGTTACCACATCTCAGGTGAAAAATTTAGATTTAAAGATAAGACCAAAAATTAGCCATTGTGGTACGTACAGTAGGTTAAATATCCACCCTACAAAATCTTTTCGGCTGGCTGAGAAAAAAAAAAATTATCGCACACCAATTAAAAGGCACAATTGAAACCCAATGTGAAGCAAAGTGTCCTAAATACTATTTTTTAATATATAAACTGACCACCAACACCAACAAATATTAAATTTTTTTTCAATTACCAACCGCTAACAATTATTTCCAAATCGAAATCAATAAATTATTGTTTTCACACATTTGTCGCCAGACATCGGGAACTGTCGCAACAATGAAATGTTGCAACATTTGCGACATAATTACAGACTCATTTGAATGGCTAGCGTATATTTATATATGTATATTTGTCTAGTCAACTGTCAAATTAACCCACATTTTAATCTAATATTTGCTAAAAAATTAAATACATACCCAAGCATTGAGAGTTAAAGTGGGCTAAGTCAAAGGAACTTAACAACACATTTTTAAGCCGATTTCGATAAAATTTGGCAAAGGTACTTTCGAGCTCTATAATATATATGGTACCAAATATCATTGTTGTCGAATGCATATTACGAATGTGAGGGACTTAAATACAAAAATATACAGTGTGAGACGAAAAAAAACTGCAACTAACTTTCTAAGTCATTTCTAACCCACTCGTCCGACAGCTGTTAAAATTATTCCAATGACAGCTCATTACATTGTTTACAAGCGTACAAAAGCACTTTGGTGAGAATTTTCCAGAAAAAAAGTTATTCGGTGTTGGAATTCAAGCGTGGTTGTGTGATTACTTTATATTTGGCTGGAAACCCACAAGTGGTTATCGTTAGAGCACTCCAGCATTTAAATATGAATAAATCGTTTGTGTCTCGTACCATCGCTCGTTACCGTGATACTGGTAGCGTAGCCCGCCGTCAAGGAATTGGACGGAAGAAAACAGCAACATCAGCAGAAATGGTTAGAAAAGTAAAGAAGCGACTTGATCGAAACGTACTGGCCGAAAAATGGCTCGTGAGCTGAACATATCGCAATATTCCATTCGGAAAATATTGAAAGATGAGCTCGGGGTAAAGCCATTGAAATTTCAATTTCAAATGCAGGAACTTACACCGCAACGGAAAGAAAATACACTCAAAAGAGCTAAAGAGTTGCTTCGCTTGGCCGAAAGTGGTGAACTGCCGAATTTGGTTTTCTCCGATGAGAAAACATTCGTTGTCCAGCAGTTTGTAAATAAACAAAATGATCGTGTTTACCTGCCAAGGAGTTCAGCTGAAAATGTGCACCTTCGGTTGGCCACCAGAACTGAAGCACCATGGCCACGGCCTTGGTGATGGTGTGGGCCGCCATAGCAGCCGATGGTCGCTCTCGACCGTGGCATCAGAATAAATGCCGAAAATTATGGCGAAAATATTCTAGAGGGTGTATTAAAGCCTTAGGCAGCAAAACATTTTGGCCGCAAACCTTGGACATTCCAACAGGACTCAGCACCATCGCACTCAGCACGCACGCACCACTCAAGAATGGTTACAAAATGAGGTTTCTCGCTTCATTTCCGGCGCACAATGGCCACCAAAATCTCCGGATACCAATCCGTTGGACTATTGTGCGCACAATGGCCACCAAAATCTCCGGATACCAATCCGTTGGACTATTGTGTCTGGAGTATTTTGGAACGCAAGGTTGGCACTAAAAAATACCAAAATGTCGATTACCTCAAGCAAGCGCTTCGCCGGGAATGGGCCAAAATACCGCAGAGCAACATTCGGGCAGCGTGTGACGGTTTTATTGACCGTTTGAAGGCCAAAACTCATGCCAAAGGTGACCAATTCGAACAAATCTAAACTTATTCTAAAATTTGATGTAAAAATTATGGCATTTGACTTTGTTGCAGTTTTTTTATCTCGCCCGCGATAATATTCGGCACTTATTCTGATGCCACGATCGATTTATATGAGCGGGGAGAGAGACACTTTAGATTGAGTTCTGGTGGGCAGCCGAAGATGCACATTTTCAGCTGACTTCTTTGGCAGATAAAGACGATCATTTTGTTTGTTTACAATCTGCTGGGCAACGAATGTTTTCTCATCGGGGAAAACCAAATTCGGCCAAGCGAAGCAACTCTTTAGCTCTTTTGAGTCTATTTTCTTTCCTCTGCGGTGTAAGTTCTTGCGCTTTTTGGAATTCCAATGGCTTCACCCCGAGCTCATTTTTTTAAATTTGTCGAATGGAAAATTGCGATATGTTCAGCTCACGAACCATTTGTCGTCCACTGCGACGTGGGTTTCGATCAAATCACGTCTTTACTATCGAACCATTTCTGCTGATGTCGCAGTTTTCTTCCGTCCACTTCCTAGACATCGGTCTACGCTATCAGTATTACGGTAATGAGCGATGGTACAAGACACAAAAGATTTATTCACATTTAAATGCTGGAGTTCTCTAACGATAGCCACTTGTGGTTTTCCAGCCAAATATATAGAGAAATCACACTACCACGCTTGAATTCCATAACAAATAACTTTTTTTCTGGAAAATTCTCACCAAAATGCTTTTGTACGCCTGTAGATAATATAATGAGCTGTCACTGGAACAATTTTAACAGTGCTCGGACGAGTGGCTTTGAAATGACAGCAGTCTGAAATTGGTTGCAGTTTTTATACCCTCCTCCATAGTATTTTTATTAAGTTTGTCATTCCGTTTGTAACACCTCGAAATATACATTTTAGAACCCAAAAAGTATATATATTCTTGATCAGCATAAAATTCTATGTCGATTTGGCGATTTGGATGTCCGTCTGTCTGTGGAAATCACTCTAGCTTCCGAATGAATTGAAGTAGATTGGTAACATTTTACTCAAATGTATATTATGTCTACAGGACCTTTGGTATTGAAAATTTGCCATGTAGGTCTACGTTTTGGTATAGCCCCCATATAACGTTACCTCCCGATATTTGGTATTTTGATGATTTTCGCGACAATATTCATCGGAATTGTTTCAAATTTGGTATTTGAAGTTTGTAATGGATACTACAGCCCAAGACAGAATATTGTCTGTGCAGGTGCATGTCTTCGTATAGTCCCCATATAACGGTACCTCCCGATATTCGATATTTTGATGATTTTAGCGATAATTTTCACCGGAATGGTTATAAATTTGGTATTTGAAGTTTGTAATGGATAGTACAGCCTAAGACAGAAAATTTTCGGTGCAGGTCCACATCTTCATATAGCCCCCATATAATGGTACCTCCCGATATTCGGGACTTTGTTGATTTTAGCTACTTTATTCACAGATTTTTTTATACCCTCCACAAAAAAAGTATGGAAGTTCGTCATTCCGTTTGTAACTAATCGAAATAATCATTTTATACCCAACAAAGTATATATATTCTTGATCAGCGTAAAATTCTAAGACGATTTAGCCCTGTCCGTCCGTCTGTCCGTCCGTCTGTTGTAATCACGCTACAGTCTAAACGAATTAAGATAGGAAGCTAAAATTTTGCACAGATCTTTCTTTTGTTTGCAGGCAGGTCAAGTTCGAAGATGGGCTATATCGGTCCACGATATCGTATAGCCCCCATATAACGGTACCCCCGATATTCGGTATTTTTCAATGGAATTGTCTGAAAATCCACACAAGTAGTTCCTTGTGGGTACTTTATACCTCGGCAGAGAATTATCTATATAGGTCCACAATATCGTATAGCCTCCATAAACGGTACCCCCGGTATTCGACATTTTGATGATTTTAGCCACATTTTTCAATGGAATTGTCTGAAATTCCACAAAAGGAATCCCTTGTGGGCATTTTACCCCCTCAAAAAGAATTTTTTATATAGGTCCACGATATCGTATATCCCCCATATAACTGTACCCCCGATACTCGGTATTTTGATGATGTTAACCACACTTTTCAATGGAATTGTCTTAAAATCAACACAAGTAGTTCCTTGTGAGTACTTCACCCCCTGAGAGAGAATTGTCTATACAGGTCCACGATATCGTACATCCCCCATATAACGGTACCCCCCGATATTCGGTATTTTTATGATTTTACCCACATTTTTCATCGGAATTGCCTGAAAATCACACAAGGAGTTCCTTGCGGGTACTTTATACCTCGGCAGAGAATTATCTATATACGTCCACGATATCGTATAGCCCTCATATAACGGTACCCCCGATATTCGGTATTTTGATGTTTTTAGCCATATTTTTCAACGGAATGATCACAAGGGGTTCTTTGTACACAAGGGGTTCTTTGTGAGCACTTTACCCCTCCGACAGAGAATTCTCTACATAGGTTAGCGATATTCGGTATTTTGATGATTTTAGAGACTTTTTCCAATTGAATTATCTGAAAATCCACACAAGGAGTTCCTTGTGAGTACTTTACACGCAGACATAGAAAACGATAAAGTAGCTGTTGAAAATTCTGACCTAGGGATCTCTATCTGCTAGGATTTCCTAGCAGCATCTGCTTTCTTCGCGATGCCTTGGGAAACAAATCAGACATAAGCTCAGTTGCCTTATTTATTTATTCTTGTAGCAGCTAACCTGCTGTAATTGAGCATTTTCCACTTCTCATTTTTTCCAATTTTTCAACATAGCCCACTTTGATCCTCACTGAATCAAAAACTTTATTTATATACTCATTTTGTTTTTTTTATATTTTTCCTATATTGATTTCATTTAAACGTTCCCAAAGATATCTTACTGACCAAATTCGTACTTAAATTAGTGCCAGTTTATGCGGCGATATCAACGGCAATTGAAATCCAACGTCGACGTCACCCGAAACTAACCAACCAACCACGAAACGAAACGTTAAATTTGAATTTATTTTAATAAATTGCAAAAATATACTTTGAATAATTTGTGAATATTGAATTGCTAGGGAAAGACTTTAGCTGCAGCTGCAATTTGCTATCTCTGAACTCTTGTCGTGGCAAAGCAACAGCAACAAGAAAAACCCCAAACTTATTGCAGCTGAGAGCTAAAGGCTGGCCGATCAAAAGTACAGCCACAGCCACATATGTACCTAGATAGACACTGTGTCTAGCAAAAGGACAGACATCTGAAACAGGGTAGAAGCAAAGCAACAAAAAAATCTACCCAAATGTTCCAACTCCAAATGGATACCGGTAAAACTTAAGATAATCCCTGTATGTACGCCACACATCTTGGCTTGCATGAGGCGGCCTTACCGCCAAGCCACCACACACACATCAGATGGGGGGAAAAACCAGATTTTTCCATTCCATTATGAATTTCTATTTCATGCGAAATATATTCATTTGGCTTGTCGTCATTTCGCATCTGTGGATGGATGCTTGGATATTTTATGGTTATGTGTACTAAACACCATTGTGAATGGCGATCAGGCAGCCTGGCTGACTAGCTGCTGCCTGGCAGACTGAACGTGAATGTATGTATTTCTGGTTAGTATGTCGCTTAATATTTCAGAGCACCGGGCCGGGCTTATCGATGTTGGCACAGTGATTATGAACTTAAGGCAGACCACAACCCAAAAAACCAAAGAAGTTAATTACTCTGTGACCTAGTGCAGTGTATGCGGTTACACCTCCTGGATTTGTATGAAACGCGCTTAATATTTTAATTTGCTGGTGCTTACTACCAAAACACACATTCACTCATATCAATCAAAATTATGAAAGCGCTTTGAAAATTAGGCGGATAGTTATGTAATAAATATTTAATAGACCTGTAATTATTTTGGACCATGCCATGACCTTTAGTTATTGATTCCCCGCCTGGATAATAGCTAATCCATTAATGACAGGTGTGTTATTATGTTTCCCAAGAAGGTCGTGCTAATAGCTCCTATGATCTTTAAAAGAATGTTCGGAACATTTTTCTCTTCAGGTTCTTAAATCAATATTTTATACCCTCCACCATACTAAGGAGGGTATATTAACTTTGTCATTCCGTTTGTAACTCCTCGAAATACTCAACAAAGTATATATATTCTTGATCAGCGTAAAATTCTAAGTCGGCTTAGCGATGTCCCTCTGTCTGTCCGTCTGTTTGTCTATTGTAATCACGCTATCTCTCGAACGAATTGAGATAGAAGCTAAAATTTTGCACACATGTTTATTTTTCCAGTAGGCAGCTTAAGTTGGTAAATGGGCCATGTAAGTCCACGTTTTCACATAGCCTCCATATAAAGGTACCTCCCGATATTCGGTATTTTGATGATTTTAGCGACATTGTTCACCGGAATTTTTTCAAATTAGGTATTTGAAGTTCGTAATGGATACTACAGCCTAAGACAGAAAATTGTCTGTGCAGGTCCACGTCTTCGTATAGCCTCCATATAACGATACCTCCCAATATTCGGTATTTTGATGATTTTAGCGTCATTATTTACCGGAATTGTTTCAAATTACGTAATTAGAGTTCGTAATGGATACCACAGCCTAAGACAGAAAATTGTCTATGCAGGTCCACGTCTTCGTATAGTCCCCATGTACCAGTACCTCCCTATATTCGGTATTTTGACGAGTTTAGGTGCAATACCCATCGAAATTTTTGAGATGATGTATTTGTAGTTCATATTGGATGCTACAGACTGTAACAGAAAATTGTCTATGCAAGTGCAGGTCTTCGTATAGCTCCGATGTAACGGTACCTCTCTATGTACTGTATTTTGATGATTTTAGCTACATTATTCACCGTTTATTTCAAGATTCGATTTTGAATATGATAATGACTTATGACAAGCAATACCTATGTAGGTCAACGTCGTATAGACCCCAATATTTACGCAATATTCGGTTATTTTTGAAAATTTTAACAGATTTTATTTTTTGAAAATTTCTAAATTTGTTCCAAATGGCGGAGGCTATTCAAAGTTCGGCCCAGCCGAACTTACTGCTTTTTAACTTGTTTTTAATTAATGCTCGAAATGTATGCTTCGGCTCGAGGTTTTGTAGTAAAGGGTCATTTAGCACTAATTTTTCTGGGTATAATGAGGTCGTAACTTCTCGAGCTCCTCCGAAATTTAGAAATTTATTTCAGTCCGTGACTTGAATAGGAAAAAATTGTTTATCTTCGTTTAATCCAGTTTATTCTAAAAATATAATTTCATCAGCGAGAATACGTGTCTGGACCGAGACTTGAACTGTTCGCAGCTGGATGTCGGAGTAACTCCTTCGTTAAGCACTACGCAGCTTAATCTGACAGGGACTTTTGGCTACTCACTGGACTAGATCACGATCCCGTCGAGTAAATTTGTTAATGTCGTTTCTTTTGCTTATAAAAACTCATCGGGTCGGTTTACCTCAGTGGCTGCGCTTTACAGGATGAGAAGAAAAAACTGCAACCAACTTCAGACTGCTGTCATTTCTAAGCCACTCGTCCGACAGCTGCTAAAGCTATTCCAGTGACAGCTCATTATATTGTTTACAAGCGTACAAAAGGATTTTTGTGAGAATTTTCCGGAAAAAAAGTTATTCGTGATGAAATTCCAGCATTTAAATGTGAATAACTTTTTTGGGTCTCGTACCATCGCTCGTTACCGTGATACATGTAGCGTAGCCCGACGGCAAGTAAGTGGACGGAAGAACACAGCAACATCAGCAGAAATGGTTCGGAAAGTAAAGAAGTGACTTGATCGAGACCCGCATTGCAATGGCCGAAAAATGGCTCGTGAGCCGTGATACTGGTAGCGTAGCCCGACGTCAAGGAAGTGGACGGAAGAAAACAGCAACATCAGCAGGAATGGTTCGAAAAGTAGACAAGCGACTTGATCGAAACCCGCGTCGCAGTGGCTGAAAAATGGCTCGTGAGCTGAACATATCGTAATATTCCATTCGGCAAATATTGAAATATGAGCTCGGGATAAAGCCATTGAAATTCCAAAACGAGCAAGAACTTACACCGCAACAGAAAAAAAATCGACTCAAAAGAGTTAAAGAGTTGCTTCACTTGGCCGAAAGTGGTGAACTGCCGAATTTAGTTTTCTCCGTCTCCGATGAGAAAACATTTATTGTCCAGCAGTTTGTGAACAAACAAAATGATCGTGTTTACTTGCCAAAGAGGTCAGCTGAAAATGTGCAACTTCGTTTGGCCACCCGAATTTAAGCTTCGGCCATGGCGATGGTGTGGGCCGCCATAACAGCCAATAGTCGCTCTCCGATCGTATTAATCGGTCGTGGCATCAGAATAAATGCCGAATATTATCGCGAAAATATTCTGGAGGGTGTATTAAAGCCTTGGACACGCAAACAATTTGGCCGCAGACCTTGGACATTCCAACAGGACTCAGCAGCATCGCACTCAGCACGCGCCACCCAAAAATGGTTACAAAATTAAGTATCTCGCTTCATTTCCAGCGCACAATGGCCTCCAAACTCTCCGGATTCCAATCCGTTGGACTATTGTGTCTGGAGTATTTTGGAAAGCAAGGTTGGCACTAAAAATGACCAAAGTGTCGATCACCTCAAGCAAGCGCTTCGCCGGGAATGGGCCAAAATACCGCAGAGCAACATTCGGGCAGCGCGTGACGGTTTCATTGGTCGTTTGAAGACCATAATTCGTGCCAAAGGTGACCAATTCGAACAAATCTAACTTATTCTAAAATTTGTTGCTTTCCGACATTTTTTGCTTTCATTCAATGAAATTTAAAAAAAAATTTAAAAATTATGGCTTTTGACTTTGTTGCAGTTTTTTTATCTCACCCTGTATTCAGATAGATGAGGATTTGAATAAATTTATTTCAATGACTACAAATTTGAAATGTTTTACATAAAGATATACCTACAAGAATCTACTAGTTTTACAATTTTCTCCGATATCATAAAGAGAAAATCTGTTATTGTAGTAAGAACTTTGACATTCCTGCAGTTCTGGAACAGATCAATAATAGTATAATATATTTATAATGATTCATAATTTGATTTGAGATCTATGTAACATTACTCTCTTATTTTATTTTTCGTCGCATTTATCTATCTCTTAAGATTCGTAGCAACTCTGGAAATCCAAGTGATTATCCAATTCTATTTCCGAACACTGTGCAACGCCTGTTATGCATAGAAATGTTTTATCCCAAGAAAAACCAAATAACACGAAAGGTATGTTGTTGTATTTTTCTCAATATTTTATGCCACTCAAATGCGGGAATTTTTCAACATTTGTCCCCGGCGAAGATGGCGATACCAAAGTAGAGGTAATTCTTTCCAATATGCCCACGTGTAATTAAAGCAGAAAAAAACGAAGACAAGGAGAAACAAAAGAAGTAGACACAAAAAGATAGACCAGAGCAAAATACGAAGCAAGGAAATGCGGCAAATGTAATTCTTTAGGTTTAGGTTAGGCCAAGCCATGGCAAGATTGATGACCACCATTGAAACTAATCGACTAAGTTAATTGACCCATGGACGGGAAAAGAAGACCGCTCTACCACAATCACCATTGGCCGGCTCATCGGCCATCATCATTGTTATCATATTACCATTTCCGAGCAACAAAATTAGTGTTCAATTGTTAGACCAGTATCGGGGAGATCTATAGATATGGACAATGAGGTATCTTGTTATGTGTTTTTTAGGATTTTTTGTTTTTTGTATTCCAACAAGTTACAAATGTTCCCTAATAACCACATTGGCCAGCCAGTCGGCACACAAAGTGCTAGCATCTCTTGAAGAGACCAATGATTAGCAGTTTTGCACTGAAATTAACAGCTGGCAGCCACAGAGAGCTTTGTCAGACATGCCGCCAATAATAATGCATTTATTCATTGGCCCATCTAGCCACCAGACCATTGCATATCCATGGAATACTTAGTTGCCATGTTTTCCTCACAAGCGGGGACAATACTCCCCTGACAGACAACAAAAATGATAATAATTCAGTTCATTTCAGTTCAATTGCTCTGAAAATACCACTCTAATTACATCAGTGATGAATGAAAGTTGAAGCTGGCTGGCTGGCTGGCAGGCAGAAAAATCTTTGTTCCCCCAAAAGATCTGTTGCTGCAATGTTTCGAATACAAGACATCGCTGAGCGGGAGTTTTGTAAACCTGCTTGCGCTACAAGTTGCTGCTGCAATTTGACATAAATATTAAATCATAATCGGCATTACAAAAATTCCATAATTTTCTCATATGGAATTGAAAAGAATTGCACCAAATATGGCATCGGGTATAACTTATTTATGCGAAACAGGATAAAATCGAATTGAGGTGGAATAATAATTCGACAACGGAAAATCTCATGATGTTAAATAACAAAAAGCTTTATATTCTGTTACAGATGGGTCTACAGTGTAGCATTAAAGACCTAAGGGGTATTCTATAGAAAAAATACTCTTGAGTGCGGATGAGGCGCTGGCAAAATCTAGCAATTAAAAATAAACATTCCAAAATTATTAATTATTCCGCTGCCATAAAAATTATGTGTAAGATAATAAAGGTTATGACCCAAACACACAGATATCGATGCGATCTGTGGTTACGCAACACCACTCTAATGAAAGGACAAGCAGCTCTGAAATGTTCTCCATTCAATATTAGAATTGCTAAGTATAATCGTGTGGCTACATTAAGATAGATTAGTTTAAGTAGTACTTGAGGAACATATTTTAAATAAACCCCAGAATCGAATCGGTTGTGTTCTTATCACGCCTTCTTGCATTTGGTCCTTCGAGCCGGATAGAGAAGCGAATCAACAATCGAAGCATACGGTTGTGCTCTTTTATAGCTTAGGTAGCCTGATAGAGAATCGAAACTAAACCCAAAGAATAAGGCTGTTCTTTCCTTCTTACTAAATTATTTGGTCCTCCTAGCCAGAAGGAGACAACCTTAGGGTCTTCTATAGACTAGATGACCTCATGCTCTAATGTACAGAATAGGGGACCTTAGGGTCTTCTAAAAAGCAGAGAAGACTTCAGGATATTATATACAGCAAGGAAGAACTCAGGGTTTTCTATACAGACCTCAGTGTCTTCTATACAGAAGAAAAGACCCCAGGGTCTTCTATACAAAGGAGAAGACCTCAGGGTCTGCTATACAGCGAAGAAGACCTCAGGGTCTTCTATACAGCAGAGAAGACCACAGGGTCTTCTATATAGGAAATGAGACCTCATGGTTTTCTATACAGTAGAAAAGACCTTTCGGTCTTCTATACAGAAAAGAAGACCTCAGGGTCTTCTATACAGCAGAGAAGACCTCAGGGTCTTCTATACAGAATAGAATACCTCAGGGTCTTCTACACAGAATAGAAGACCTCAGAGTATTCTGTACAGAATAGAAGACCTCTGGGTCGTCTATACATAATAGAAGACCTCTGGGTCGTCTATACAGAATAGAAGACCTCTGGGTCGTCTATACAGAATAGAAGACCTCTGGGTCGTCTATACAGAATAGAAGACCTCTGGGTCGTCTATACAGAATAGAAGATCTTTGGGTCGTCTATACAGAATAGAAGACCTCAGGGTCTTCTATACAGAATAGAAGACCTCGGGGTCGTCTATACAGAATAGAAGACCTCGGGGTCGTCTATAAAGAATAGAAGACCTCGGGGTCGTCTATACAGAATAAGAGACCCTGGGGTCTTCTAAACTGAAAAGAAGACCTTCTATACAGAACAGGGTCTTTTATACAGAATAAAAGACCTCAGGTCTTCTCTCTGCATAGAAGATCCCTTTATTATGTATAGAAATCTCTTCTACTCTGTATAGAAGACTTCTTCCACAGGGTCTTCTAGAAAAAATAAATAGGTGCCCTGATGATCTTTTGAGTTTCTGTTGACCTTACGAACTTTGACTGTCCAAGCCATCTGTGGGCTCCACACGCAACATTTTACCGTTCAATTACACAATTAAAAGCCTCAGTCAAGTTTTCCCATTCTACTGGGTGTGTACTTATTAAAATCTCCGCAACGCCTTAATGATTGCCTAAACATTGGACACAATGTAGAATGGACGTTGGAGGCATTTCATCAAATGACCGGACATTATGGTGGGAAAACATCAGCAGCAGCAATCGTCAAGCAACAAGTCATCCTAACTGTACACCGGCATAGAGCAGAAGAAGCTTCTGCTTCTTCTTCTCAAACAGTTTTTGCTGATAGACAATTAATTGCATGAGAATTAAAAATCCAAGTCATCTTGAGTTAATTATGCGGCAGTCAGGCAGCAGCAACAGCAATTGTGGTCTCTCACCATCATAACCGAACCTGAATGAATTTCTTGCCGTTCTTTTGTGGCATCTCTTTTCCATTTGGGTTTTTTGTTTTGGTGTCTCATTCAAAAAACAACTGCTGCAAAGACAGTGGAATATCATTTGGCTGTGATTACTCTGGTACGGCAATAACAACAACAATGGTCTTTTAGTTGATTATTTTCAAGTTAAATTGCATTTGGAAGATCTTTTCATAGCCTCCGCGGTAGTTTTCTACCCCTTTCCTGGTCTTCCCTTCCTCTACATCTTCAAGGTAATAATTACAATGAATAATGATTGCTCGGCTTTGCTATTAAGATGTACTCGCTTTGTAATGATTGTGATGGTGAGTACAACAACAGGTATTGACGTTGGAATACCCCGACTCATCACCGCGTTCATTGAATGTTGTAAATATTGAAATTGTTCCACACGCCGCAGCGTACACAGTTAGCGGGCCTTTTGCGCAGCTACCTTTGGTAGGCTACGCAAATCTTGGGAATTAAAAGTAATAACGGAGCTTTATTCAAATTGTAGATTGAGACAAGTGAATCGACCGACCAACCGACCGCCAAAGAAGCACTGCTCAGGAATGTTTAATGGAAAAGATTTCCTTTGCTTATGGAAAGTATACCATCTCACTATCGCAAATATACATACAATAAGAGAAAATCAAAGTGCTACGGATTAATGGAGAGTTTCTAGTTTATTGAAATGAAAGTCTTGCCGGGCAATGAACTTGGACGATAATTATTTTTATATTTGCCCAGGGTTTATTTGGATAAACTAATCACATTTATTAGAAAAATCTTCCCAACAACTCCTGTTCAGTAAAAAACTTTCCTTTTTTAATTTTTCCAGAGGAAGAAATCTTAACCCTGATTTGGGGAAAGTAATTTGTTCCTGGGTACGGGTTTCAGAAATCGTATAAAGGTGAGATAAAAAAAACTTCAACCAACTTCAGACTGCTGTCATTTCTAAGTCACTCGTCCGACAGCTGTGAAAATTATTCCTGTGACAGTTCATTATATTGTTTACAAACGTACAAAAGCATTTTGGTGAGAATTTTCCAGAAAAAAAGTTATTCGTGATGGAGTTCAAGGGTATTAGTATGATTTCTTTATATTTGGCGGGAAAACCACAAGTGGCTATCCTTAGAGCACTCCAGCTTGTTACCGGGATACTGGTGGAGTAGCCTGACGTCAAGGAAGTGGACGGAAGAAAAAAGCAACATCAGCAGAAATGGTTTGAAAAGTAAAGAAGCGACTTGATCGAAACCCGCGTTGCAGTGGCCGAAAAATAGCTCGTGAGCTGAACATATCATCCATTCGGCAAATATTGAAAAATGAGCTCGGGGTAAAGCCATTGAAATTTCAAAAAGTGCAAGAACTTACACCGCAACAGAAAAAGACTCAATAGACTCAAAAGAGGTAAAGATTTGCTTCGCTTGGCCGAAAGTGGTGAACTGCCGAATTTTGTTTTCTCCGATAAGAAAACATTCGTTGTCCAGCAGGTTTTAAACAACCAAAATGATCGTGTTTACTTGCCAAAGAGGTCAGCTGAAAATGTGCACCTTCGGTTGGTCACCAGAACTCAAGCGCCGGCCATTGTGAGGGTGTGGGCCGCCATAACAGCCGATGGTCGCTCTCCGCTCGTATTAATCGAACGTGGCATCAGAATAAATGCCGAATGTTATCGCGAAAATATTCTGGAAGGTATATTAAAGCCTTGGGGACGCAAAAATGTTGGCCGCAGACCTTAGACATTCCAACAGGACTCAGCAACATCGCACTCGGCACGCCCCACCCAAGAATGGTTACAAAATGAGGTTCCTCACTTCATTTCCAGCGCACAATGGCTACCAAAATCTCCGGATACCAATCTGTTGGACTATTGTGTCTGGAGTATTTTGGAAAGCAAGGTTGGCACTAAAAAATACCAAAGTGTCGATCAACTCAAGCAAGCGCTTCGCCGGGAATAGGCCAAAATACCGCAGAGCAACATTTGGGCAGCGTGTGACGGTTTCATTGGCCGTTTGAAGGCTTTAATTCGTGCCAAAGGTGACCAATTCGAACAAATCTAAACTTATTCTAAAATTTGATGCTATTTCCGACAATTTTTCAATAAAATTTAAAAAAAAAAAATGTCAAAATTATGGCGTTTGACTTTGTTGCAACTCGAAAAAATTTCATGAAATAATTGATCAAAAAATTAAAAAAAAATTTTCGGGGTTCTTTGGGAACATTAGCTCAAATATTTTTTTGATACACATTGGAAATAATTTTTATACCCTACAACACTATGTGTTGGGGGTATTATAAGTTTGATTGGGCCAAAAATTATGTAACACCACGAAATATTGATTTCCCACATAGGAAAGTATATATGGATCTTCCTAGCTCGCCGAGCTGAGTCGATCTAGCTATGTATGTCCGTCCGTCCGTCTGTCCGTCTGTCCGTCTGTCCGTCTGTCCATGTTAATTTGTAATCACTCTACAGGTCGCAATTATGGCCCGATCTGCACGAAATTTAGAATGGAGGTGGGGCTAGGGTCAGAATAGAACCCTATTTCTTTTGGAGATGATCGCCAAATGCTTAGGGGTTGAAATGGACCAAATACTGAAAAAATTTCGGATTTTGCAGTAGCTATACAGGTCGCAATTATAGACCAATCGACATGTAGCTAGAGTTTAGGGCGGGGAAGAAGCCCACCAAATTGGGTGGTCATCGGATAATATTTAGCGGGTAAAATAGGCCATATCTTTTTTGTTGAAAAAATTCAAAATTTTTCATAAAACCGCGAATATTTTAAATCCCGGCGAAGTCACAAAGCCATGACAAGGTTACTTCTGATCTTTACATTGATGTTAAGATCCAAAAAATCGAATATATAGCAAATATATGCGATATATATGTCTATCAAAGAAGATATGCTTGAAAGATCTCATATATGTCGAGAACGGCTGAACTGATTTCGACAGTTCTCATTAATTCAGAATGGCCTCTTGGCAGGAAAGGAAAAACGTCTAAAAAAATCGCATAAAAATATCTCTCTAAAGATGAAAGTATTAATTTTATAAAATTTTCTCTTATTTTTTTAATTTTGTCATATTTTTGGCATATTTTCATTTTGAATTAAACATTTGGTAATATTTCTACAGCTAACAAAACTAAGTAGTTAGGATATCAGGATATCATATACAGATCGTAATTATGGCCCGATCCTTACGAAATTTTGCATGGGGATAAGATGAGGGTCAGAATAGAAGCCTACTCTTTTTGGAGATGATCGCCATATATTTAGGGGTTGAAATGGACCAAAAAAGTGCAAAATTGTCAGCAGGTCGTAATTATCACCCGATCCTCACGCACATTTGAATGGGGGTTACCGGACATTGCAAAAGCCAAGCAGTTTTGGATGGCCATCCAAAAATATTCAATGTGTGGGAGGAGTTTGCCAACTTTTGTAGACAAAATACGAAAATGTCCATTCCGGTGACTTTTTGGAGAATTCACAAATACAGGAAAGACGCACTTCTAACTATTTCGTTAACGCTGATTTCGTTGAAGAATATAGTCAAATGTCTGTATCAAATATAGATGCGTTTCAGTCAAAAACCAATAATAAATGTTAATCTTTTGCCACTTCTGAAAGATTATAGGTCTTTGGGAAATATTGGTTCCAGATTTAGGAAGACCATTTACGTGCAACATCTACCAATAAATTGGAAATGAGCAAATTAGTTTGAGTTGCTATTATTCGAAAATTAGAGAACGAATCCTGATGGTTTTCTTTTATTATTTGTCACAATATCTTGTGGAATTCTTTCGAGTGTCTCGCCTATATAAACTATATCGTTTATTATAGTGTTGTAGGGTATTCAACGGTCGGCCCCGCTCGACTGTAGCCTTTGCTTACTTGTTTTTTTCTGTGGTAATTTTTAGTAAAATTTAATGAAAACGATGCTTTGTAGGAGATGTTTGCATAAACTCACACAAAGTACGGCTAAAATACGTTTTTAATACATAACAATCCCTGACGTTTAATTAAGATTTAGACTCTGGACGTCTTCTAGGACCTATAGAATTTTTGAAAAATTCTTTTGTGGAATACTTTTATTTGCTACGAGTAAAAAAGCTGTACGTTCGGTCGGGCCGAACTTTGAATACCCTCCACCATTTGGAATGAATTTTCAAAAAAATAAAATCCGTTAAAAATTCTGTTAAAATCTTACAAATACCGAATGTAGCCTGGACCTGCATAGCCAACTTTTTTTCATAACCCATTACAATATTCAAATGCAACCCTTGAAAAAATCGGTGAATAATGTGGCTTATTCCGAATATATGGAGAAACCATTATGGGGGCTATACCAAAACGTGGACCTTCTGTCATGGGCTGTAGTATCCATTACGAACTTCAAATACCAAATTTGAAACAAATCCGGCGAATAATGTCGCTAAAATTATTAAAATACCGAATATATGGAGGTAAGGTTATATGGGAGCTATACGAAGACGTAAAACTGCATAGGAAATTTTTAGGCATAAGCTGTAGTACCCATTAGAAACTTCGAATACGAAATTTGAAACAATTCGGGTGAATAATGTCGCTAAAATTATCAAAATACCAAATATTGGGAGGTGCCGTTATATTGGGGCTATACGAAGACGTTGATCTACATACGAAATTTTTAGGCATTACAAACTTCGAATACGAAATTTGAAACAATTCGAATGAATAATGTCGCTTAAATCATCAAAATACCCAATACCGGAAGGTACCGTTATATGAGGGCTTTACGAAAACGTCCACCGACATGACCCATTTACGAACTTAACCTGCCTATTGGCAAAACACATGTGTGGGAAAATTTTAGACTTCTATCTTAATCCGAAGATAGAATATAATTATAGAATTATCCAAATAAAATA
This sequence comes from Musca domestica, assembly GCF_030504385.1. Classification (NCBI taxonomy): domain Eukaryota; kingdom Metazoa; phylum Arthropoda; class Insecta; order Diptera; family Muscidae; genus Musca; species Musca domestica. The sequence continues at coordinate 9,719,238 of NW_026712249.1, read as the reverse complement.
ATTTGAATTACAAACCGAACAATTAGAATTACAATTGGAGTAATTCGATTTACAATTTAAATTCTCGAATTACAACTAAAAAAAATAATAATAATAATAAATACAATTTTAATTCTAGATTTACAATTCGAATTACATCTGAAAAAGGTGGAGATATCGGGAACTTTGGAGTCCGAAGACAAACTTTTGATCTTCTGAAGAATGGCGTTTCTAATTCCCAAGTTCCCTTCAGACGTTTCTATACCCGTTTTCCTTATATTTAAAAATCATTTCGCTACTTTCATGTTTTATTAATTTTAGGTGGTGACAGACAACATTATTTTTGCAATTTTCCTATTCACTTATTTCTTTCATTAAATTTAACAATGAACTTTCGCTTTTAGAGATTACAATCTTCCAATAAGATTGGCCATAATAAAACTAGAAGCATTTAAATATCACCAAAATTAAAATTCTTTCCCAATGAAAGCTATTTTGTTTTTTTTTTTTCTTTTTCTTAAAACAAGAAAAATTTCTTATTTCCTTTCTTTATCATCGGCCCCATCTCTTTTATCTTCCGGTATTATTTAATTTTATCATCACTGTACTATCCCGGGTATACATTGACCAACAAACAAACAAACAGAAAATAACAACAACCGTCGACAAACAATAAACTTCCTACGGTCATAAAAAAGTTCATAATAAAAGTTCAAATGCCATAGCAAACTGCTGGCTGGCTGGCTAACTTACCACATCTAGGCAACAAAAGTCGTTTATAAAATGGCCGAACAAGAAGCGATTACACTTGAAGAAGCAGCAGGGTAAGGTGAGTTGAGTGGTTGTTGTTATGGGAGTTGTTGTTTCTGTTGTTGTTGTTGGTGGTGGTAGCATCCAAAATACCATGCATTGGTTTGGTTGGGTAGGTCGCTTGGTCGGTCGTTTTGTTTATTTATTTTGTGTTATTGCATTTTTGCTCAATTCACTTTTTATTTTGTTTGGGTTTCCTTTATTTTATTTATTTTTTGAAATGAAAAACTTAAGAAACAAGCACTTTATGAGTTTTCTTTACCACTTGACACAACACACACACACGCACACTCAGATGCAATAGAAAGGCATGCCCATGCACACACAAACACTGAGTCTTGCAAAATTCACTTCTTTAATATCCAGGTGTGCAATGAAGTTTTGCAAACAACTAAGCACCTTTATTTATTGAATTCTTATTAAGTTATCTTGGTATGTATTTATAATTTATTTTGTTTTATTTTCTATAATATTCTTTGTTTTCCGTGCAGTCAACACTCCAAACAAAAGGAAATCGTAACTATTTTACAAGTGCACAACAGAGCCAACACAGTTACAAGAACTAGGTACCACTGCAAAAATTGTTTTGCATTAAATGTTGTTGTGTAGGTAGCTTTATTGTATTCTCAATGCATAGCAATCGCTGTTGTTGTGTTAATTAATATTTTTTATTAATTTGTTACTTTTGTTCTAATAGCAAACACTTCGTGTTTTTCATTTCAGTGTTTTCTCATCACTCACACACTCACTGAACAGACGTCTTCCATTAACTCACTGCTAACACTTGTTCTATGTTGATCTTCGATACATATTTGTTATCTATTTTTCTTTTAGTCTTTTTTTCCCGCCTAGATTAGCTTTTAACGGCAACGTTCAATCCGCGCTTTACGTGTTGTCCACACCAAGTTTAATCCAACAATGTTTGTGGAGTTCGTTAAACATGCAATTGTCATTGGTTGGTTTATCATGAAATTCCACATGAGTTGCTCTCCCGCTCTTCAACTTTCTCTTCTGTCATATTAACAGTTTACAATTTTGTGTAAGTGAAATATAGATGGCGTTGGTATGTTTCATTGAAGGAAGAGATAAAAATGTTAAATTATTATATATTTTATACATTTTTGTTATGTGTGCATATGCTCGGCATACGATTAGGCCATCCGACTGTCACAGAGACTCCCAGGGCTAGGGATCTCAACCCGCCAATCGAATCCAACACACTAACATTGAAAGGGGACTTTACTACAATTGCTCTACTCTACGATATACAAAATAGGAGTCATCATACAGGGATCTCGGTGGATCGATCCCACACTCGCCCACCCTACCTGGATCCAGTATTTCCATTTCTTGCGTTTCTCTGAATCCCCTTGAGCCACACGCTTCGAATCACACACTTACTTCATACCACCTTCCCCCCAAGCTATACAAACTTAGCAACACATATTAGTATCTACTGTTTACAAAAGAATCATTTTTAATTTTATTAAAAAAAATAAGTTAGCTTTAAATATTTTCTTAATTTTTTTCTCTACTATTTTTTTTCTTACACTAAAATTGACAAACTGTATGGTATAAAAAAAAACAAATTAAGAATAATACCGGGCTTTCTTAAATCTATGGCTTTAATTACTCGGTAGAAACCAATATATTATCCTTTGCCTTGCTTTTCCCGCGCAATATTCACGCGTCTATACGAAATTACTAGCCACCTAAAAGAGCTCTCTTAACCGGCCTAATTGCCGCTAAAATTCCACGGCCTAAACTATCAGATCGAATCACAAGGACTCAAGATAATTTTACTGTAACACCTCCTAGCCTTTGAAAATAAACGCGGTATTTTTCCCTTACAAACTGATTATTACTTAAATCCTAAGAACTATAACCTATCTTATTACTAAATCTTTATACTGAATATTATATTTTTTTTCTCGAAATTTATGATTATTAACTCTTTTTTTCTTTTCTTTTAGTTCCAAAAAAGGAGACAGCAAATTTTATGGACGTCACATATATATATAAATATATCTATCAAGGACAACACAACGGTAAGACACCTTTTACCTGAGCAGTGATTTATAACGTTATTGATTAATTCTTCTTATCTCTTCTTCCAGTTTACGCTTCTTTCCGGAGGAAACAGATTTTGAACGCCAGGCAAACCCTGAAATGAAGCTGGACTTGTTGACTGGTCCTTTTACAATGCCGGCGTTCTGGGCGGGATCAATAACAGGCACAGCAAAAAGCTCAAAGTTGCAGCTGGCCAGTTTACAATTCAAATCTCCACACCCTCAATGTAACTTTTTTTGGCTTTTTTCTCCTGTGGACAACTTGCCACTACCTTGCGTTACCAAAAAGAAAAGGCAATTTCCCGCCGTTGTGCTGACCAAAACCGGACAATTTTCGGTGCTTCCAAAAAAGCTTGATACACCACCGGAATATTCCTGTTGGAGCAACACACATCACATATAACAACACATTACTCAACAAACCACTGTTACAAACTACTTACACAATAAAAAAATCGCAACACACAAATTAAATTTTTCCACTTCTTCACTGCTCTCTAGCTAAGTTTCACCGGTAACGTCTTATTCTTAACTTTGGCTTTTCTTATGCTCGCAGCCTTTTATACCCCTCTTCTCAGTGAATCCCGCCAGACGCTCATTTTCCACGAAACACCATTTTCCTGAGCCATTTTCAATTTTCATTCCTTTTTCTTTTCAACTGTCAATAGCCATTTTTATTCTATTGTGAATTCTCATTTCAGCTCACCCCGGAGTAGTAGTAGGTTCCCACCTACTCAGCAATCATAGGGCTGCCTAGTCACTTCTTAGCCTGAGTCACCCTGTCATTCACTACCTTTATAATACTCTTTAACTCAACCCTGTTCGAGCCTAATTTCGTACGTAGCGAACCCTATCAAACCATTTCCGGCATTTTGATCCCATCGCCACCCAGACTACACACCCCGCAGAAATTACAAGCAAATTGAAATCTCGAAGCATCCTCACCATCCTCACTAAAAACCCAAGAAAACTGAGCAAATCCATTTGAGGACCAATTATGGGATGCACTACCAACAGAATTGGGATAATTTCTGCGGTGGTTGTGGACAGGTTTTGCCAAAAAACCCGGCCCCATATATTTGTTGCCTTTTTGCGCCGAATGTGAACGGCCTGCAACAAAACTTCAACTTCGGCCACAAAATCGAGGACGGAGGTGATGTGCACGGCCGCATTACTCATTTACGTGGGGACATCCCACTCCCTGAAGGTCTCATGCCGGGCATAAGCTCCGAACAGCAGGCTGGTCAAAGCCCTCCCCCTCATGCTGGTAAATATCCCCCATCGAAATAGAACCACATAAATTAATTTATTTTTCTAATCTGTCCATCAGATCTGTGAAACATGTCTTGCTAGTTCGCCTGATAATTCTCGATCCGACACCCTGAAAATATCGTGTCACTACCAAACATCGATCGAGTTCCGAGTCCGGGAAACTCGCTGGTAATTCCCCTATAGCAGGTCAACATTTGGGAAGATCAAAAACGCTCATAAATTTTACAATACGCATTCGGTTATTTATAAAATCCCGCATTCAGTATTTCTACTAAGACAAGTTCAGAGGAACGGATGGGATTTATCGGCCCACTCCTTTGGGACCTTCACTACAAAAAGGTAAACATCCGGAACAACCCAATAATTCTACCAACCCAAGACCTTGTGTGGAGTTGGAATATATTTGTCCTCTCTGGCGGATCCACACTGGTAACACCCAACAGCTCTAAATGAAAAATTCTCCGATTTCATCAAAATTTCACACATTCTTCTTGGTTATGGATATAATCTTCAAAGTTGGAATCTATACGTACTTTGATACACAAATAATTTGATCAAATTATTGAAATCATGGTACAATAAAAAAGTAAGGTAGATCTGAAAGCTGATTACAATTTTTTTCCCAAGTGTGCCCGACTTCTGTCATTATTGTGTATTATTTGTTTTGAAAATAAAAAAAAATATTTTCAAGGTCAATGTTTGGAAAAACGAACACTGCGTGGCCGGCGTTCAAAATATTACCCTGTTTTGTCCTGGAATTGAAGGAATAAACAGTTTGGATCACATTTTTGAAAAAAAATCCGTGCGTTCAATAACGCATTCAAAAAATAACAACAATTATCAAAACATTTTGTCGCATACAATTTTGAAGTATTTTGACAGAAAGCGGGCATAGCCCTAGGAATGTATTTCGGTACTTTTTTGTTTGTTTTGAACATTTAATAACTTTCATTCCTTAATAGGTGGTGAAACATTTTGCATGCGGAAATATTTGTGCCTATGCCTGTCTTGTCGTCGTGGTTGCCGAAGAACGGATTTTGTATGCGGTATTTGCTGATGTGATTGATAGGTAAACAAATACCATAATCGTGGTGTCTACGTGATTGTCTGGTAGAATGTAGTTTTATGTATGTTCGCTTTTTATGTATGGGAATCTTTCATTAATTTATGCCGGAATAAACCAGATTGTGCTATTTTTATCGCCACCGGGTGTGTTCGAGTAAAATTTTTTTTTTTTTTTTTCAAATTTGTATGTCGCGTAGAATATTTTGTAAAAGAAATTAGACAGCTGTGATAAACGTGAAACTAGAGTCTGATTACTTTGAATTACCCAATTAGGGGAACAGATCAGCTGATATTTTTGAACCTTAATACGAATGAATTCAGTACGAAGGTGATTTTACTATCGTATTTAGTTTCATCCGACACATTTTCTATGTTTTGTTTTGATTCATTCGATTTTGAATTAAACAATTGCTGATAAATGTGATATAGAATTGGTACCAAATGTGAAATAGTTTTTGAAAGTTATTTTAGAATTCTTTTTATAAAAATTGAATTGGGAAAGGGGATTGAACAGACTTTCTTTTCCACTTATCTTTTAAGATCTTTTGCATGACAGATTCCAATCGCCTTTCCATTTAGATCTTCGAGAGAATACATATTATTTCCTATGGGCTTTACTATACGACACTTCGTAAATTTCCGGGCAAACTTAGCATTAAAATTTTTCCCAAAATCGCTAAGAACATAGTTTCTTTTATATACCTCTTGCCCCGGAGAGAAAATAATCGTACGAGCCCTTGCGTTATACCTTTTTGCGCTTTGTTGATAAGCCTGATGCATATTCTGTCTAATTTTATTTCGGATTAGTTCCATCTTGTCGTTACGATCTAAATGTATAATTTCATGGTCCGCCAATGAGTGGAGCTTCCGAGCTAATTTATAATCTGAACCATGGGTATACATACTATGACCAAACAGCGCGAAAAATGGCGTTACACCAGTTGCAGTATGAATCGATGTTCTTAAGGCGCACTCTATGTCTGTTAGATACAGGTCCCAATCTCTGTGGTCATTTTCTAGATATGCCCTAATCGCCGCCAATACTGATTGATTGACTCTCTCAGATGCATTAGACTGCGGAGCATATGGAGCTGTTTGGATATGATTGATTCCATATGTTTCAATCATGTCTTTGAAAGTTTTAGATACGAACTGTGCCCCATTGTCGGAATGTATCGTCTCGGGTACGCCAAACTTACGAAATATATCCTCAACCATAAATTTTACCACATTGGAAGCTGTTGCCTCTTTCATTGCCTTAAGAAATGTAAATTTGCTAAAGTGGTCCACCACTATAAATATAAAGGCGTTGCCACTTTTAGACCGGGGGTATTTCCCGAGGAAGTCAACGTAGAGTTTCTGGAAGGGAAGATTTGTCACGACTTCATTTCCGATCTGAGGCTGAGTATTTTCATTGGTAGGCTTTGTCTCTTTGCAAACAGTACATTTAGACACATATTGCCTAACCTGGGATACCATTAGAGGCCAGTAATATTTTTCTCTTAAACGAAAAATGGTTTTTGATATGCCTCCGTGAGCTGACGTCGTTCTATCATGGGCTTGCTCTATTAAAGAATGGGTCAAAGACTCTGGGACCCACAATTTCCACTGAAACTCTTGTGTTTCTGGGTTATAGGACTTGTGATCTCTTTTAAATACCATATTGTCGACAATCTTTAGATCGGGGAGATTCTCCTTTTTATTTGCAATAATTTCTCTAAGCTGTTTGTACGAATCACTTTCAAACTCGGTGGTCTCGAATTCAAAAACCCGATTCATGTCTATTTCGTCGGCATTGGGTAGGCGGGATAGCATATCGGCGACAACATTTTCCTTTCCTTTTCGGTGCTCGATTTTGAAGTTAAATCCCTGAAGTTGCAATGACCAGCGAGCTAAACGACCACTGAGGTCCTTTAGACTCATCAGCCATTGTAAACTAGCGTGATCTGTTATCACGGTGAATTCCATTAGCTCCACGTAAGGACGGAAAGTTTTGATAGCCATCACCGCCGCCAAGCATTCCTTCTCTGTCACGCTATAATTTCTCTGACACTTATTGAGCTTTTTCGAATAGAAAGCGATCGGATGCTCATGTCCTTCGGCATTCAGCTGAAATAGAACAGCGCCGATGCCATATTCCGAAGCATCACATTGAATAAAAAAGGGTTTGGAAAAATCTGCGTGGCGTAACACCGGTGCGGAAGTTAAGGCCCTCTTTAAGTTTTCAAATGCCTCCTTTGCCTTGTCCGTAATTACGAATTTGGGCGATTTCTTCAGGGTATCAGTAAGGGGAGCTGAAAGTGACGCGAAGTCTTTAATAAATCTTCGGTACCATCCTGCTGTACCCAGAAAACTTCTCACTTCCCTAGCACTTTTGGGAATTCTAATTTTTCGAATTGCTTCTACTTTTTCGGGGTCAGTACGCAACATGCCTTCTCCAATAATAAATCCCAAATATCTCAACTGACGAAAACAAAATTTTGACTTGGTTAACCCGATTGTTAAATTCGCTCGGTCAAGGCAATCGGCTACTTCATTCAATAGACGAAGATGCTCGTCGAAATCACTTGAAATAATCAACAGGTCGTCCAGGTACACAAAGACATTCTCCTTGAGTCGTTGGGGAATGACTTTGTCCATCAGTCGACATAACCTTTGTGCAGCATTACACAATCCAAACGGCATCACACGGAATTGATACAATGGACGGCCTGGGACCGTAAAAGCGGTGTACGGCTTGCTTTCTTCGTCTAATTCGATTTGCCAGAACGCATATTTAAGATCCACGCTGCTAATGTAATGAGTTTCATCAATGCGACTTAGTATTCCTTCAATGTTTTGCAGGGGATATGCGTCCTTGACCGTGAGCTTATTTAACTTTCGAGCATCCAGACAGAAACGATTTTTTCCGGGCTTTCGTACGATAGTTGTACGATTGCTCCAAGGGCTTTCACTTTCCTCAATAACATTAAGTGCTAACATATTATCGACTTCTTGGTACGTGATAGCTTGAACCGCTGGAGACATTGGATAGTGGCGGTCTTTAACCGGTTCCGCACCTTCCACGAGCTTAATCGAATGCTTTTCTAAACTAGTACAACCTAGCCCATTTTCTTCAAAGGTCTTGAATTTTTTTACTATGCATTTTAATCGATTCTCTTGATCATTTGTTAACTCGTGAGGGTTGAGTTTGTAGTCGGGACCCGTAGCAGTCATATCCCTGAAAACTTTTTCTATATTAATTTCAGCAGCTCCTATCACATCAGGGGCTAATTCGAATGTTCGCCAGAAGTCTATTCCAAGATATAGTTCTTGTTCCAATTGAGGACATAGATACAGTGTCATAAATTTTTCCTGCTCTTGGTATTTTATGATGGCTTTAATTTTCCCTAAAACATTATACTGTGTACCTCCGGCGGTGGTTACCCTGCTGGACATTGGTATAATTGGAATGCCAAGTTCTTCTATTATCTCTCGGCAATTTTTCCCTAACATAGTAACCGAAGCGCCGGTGTCTAGGAGCCCATTCATGATTTTTCCTTGCATACTGATTTCCGAGAAAACTCTGGGATCTGAGGCAATACCAGTCACTCTCGAAATAGTTTCTATCAAATATCTTCGCTGCTCACGCCACTTCTTGGATTTTTGTCTCAATTCAATAATTTTTTTCGGGATTACAGTAAACTCTGAGTTAAAAATTCTCTCCTTGACCTTAGCATAATTTCTTTGGCGATCTTCTAATGGAATGTAATGCCTCTGACCTGCAGAAAAATTTTTCGATTCTACACTACTCTTATCTCTAAATATATTATCGTTGTTTTTTATTAAAATTCGGACGTTTTTGGGTGCTAATTCTTCCGATTCACAGGGTTCTCTGACGGGTGTGTTTCCCCTGTTACTTCCACACCCCTTCGGGAGTTTCCCTGTTGACAGACAGGACACTTTGGGGTTACTGTGTCCGGCTTCCCACACCTATAGCAGAACAATTTCCGGACTTCTACTGGACAGTCCATAAAAACATGCCCCTTTTCTCGACAGTTCCAGCAGATAATTGGGACTCTAATTTGGCTTTGTATCCGGATAGCTGACAGCTCTTCACCAATATTCTCCTCCGGTACTTCTACAGGCTTTTCATAAATTTCATCATATATTTCATTTACTTGGCGGATAGGTCGCTGGGGGAACGCTACAGTTCTATTTTCGCGCCTAGGGAAATTTCTCTCGGCTTCAATACATTCTATTCGTAGCTGTTCAACCGACGAAATGGTCATCTGATATACATGTCGTTTTATATCTTCACGTATATTTCCCCTTAGGATCTTAATCATTTCGTACTCGTAAATAGGTTGAAGTAATCTAGATCGCAAAATTCCCATCTCGTGAAAATAACTATTGATGCTTTCATTTGGCCTTTGTTTCCTTTCTAACAAATCCCTGAGTATGTCGAATTTGGATTGTGGGGTTTGATACTGGCTTATCAGCGCTTCTTTAAGACCCACCCAATCGGTGTAAACATTACTTTGTCTATGCAGCCAAAACCATTCTCTGGCTTGACCAGAAACCAGAAAGGCGAAATCCCTCAACACTTCAGACCATGGAATGTTATATTGAGCCTGCATGATCTCTAACCGCTTAATAAAATCCATAACTCTTAAGCCTTTCGGGTCACCACTGAAATTTAAACCAAGTTTATCAACTCGTATTCCTAGTGGTTCCACTCTAAACGTATTCGTTATCGGGCCAGTAAATTGATCTGATAATGGAGTTTGACTAGCACTCGGAAATTGGATAATTGGTGGCATATTCCTATTTACTGCGTCATTATTATTGTTTGACGTCGGATTAGCATTACTATTTGTAATAGAATTAGAGGCTATTGTAGCCGTTGGGGGTACAATTAATTGTTTACGCACAGTGTCGGATAGTTCTCTCATGCCTTTTGATAAAGAATCTATCATTTTCTTCACATCAGATATTTCTGTTTCGACCATTTTTTTAACTTTATCTTCCAATGACTTCTGGACAGACGCTGCTTCATCTTGTACTAGTCCATGTAAGTCGGAAGTAGTTGGACCATTATTATTCAAATTATCACTCACTGTTGGCACATGATTGGTGTTCTGATCTCTTCGCATTATCGTGTCTGCTAGATCGATAAATTGCAAAGCACTCATATTCCTATCCTCATTCGCCATTTCGTCCGACCCTATTCGTCTTTGCTTACTCTGCTCTGGAAAATAAGTCGATCGGTTTAGGTCAAAATTTTCGGGTCTGCCTCTCTTATTTCTTTTACTATTGCGGGTATTGTAGATCATGACCTATACCCAAAATTTATCTTCTCACTTGTTATCAATTGAATCTCGGAAGAAACCTTTTCTTGTAAGTAAGTTTTAACTGAATTAACCTTTTTTTAAATATGAAACATCGGCAAAACAAATACTTTTTATAAATACATTCGACTACAATTACGCATACAAATTTTCAAATTTGACAATTACAACATAGATCTACGGGGGAAGTGTAATTTTCAGAAGCAGTGTGTGTGTGGTTTTTTTTTATTTATTTATTTTTTTATTATTATTATTATTTTTTTTTAATAATTTTAGTGCCCTTTATGAGGTGTATGACTCTTCCCTTAGACATTCTTATTCTTCTAATAAATTATAGTGCTTTGTTAACTTCGGACCCCTGACATATCTATTACATTTCATAAATGAAAGCTCAGGGTTTTTATATGCAATACTAAGATTTTTGCATCTCTCAGATCAAAATCGCTATTGCTGCTACTCGATGTACTTATTCCTGTCTATAATTTATTTGGGTTATTTCACAAAAACAAATTTTAACAGTAGGATTCTCAATACAAATTGTTTTATTCCAGCTCGGAATTACAAGCTATTGATTACACCCTACTTAGAACAGTGGAGAAAACGTTCCCATAATATATTTGATATAGTAATATCGCACTTCGTAACCCATCTCTCTAAAGTTCGGATGCATACTAATATCACAGAATATTATTTGTCAAAAACATTTTCTTTTGTCTATTTAAAATCTACTAGCATTCTATGGCTGTGTGCGTCGATGTTACTGCACAGAGTTACTAACCTAATATCACAGTTTAACACGGCCATGTTTGAGTCGCCATTTTTGACAGTGGTATCAGGTACAATAAAGCTTTATTTTAGAACATTGGGCGCCATCTCTGTTATGTGTGCATATGCTCGGCATACGATTAGGCCATCCGACTGTCACAGAGACTCCCAGGGCTAGGGATCTCAACCCGCCAATCGAATCCAACACACTAACATTGAAAGGGGACTTTACTACAATTGCTCTACTCTACGATATACAAAATAGGAGTCATCATACAGGGATCTCGGTGGATCGATCCCACACTCGCCCACCCTACCTGGATCCAGTATTTCCATTTCTTGCGTTTCTCTGAATCCCCTTGAGCCACACGCTTCGAATCACACACTTACTTCATACCACCTTCCCCCCAAGCTATACAAACTTAGCAACACATATTAGTATCTACTGTTTACAAAAGAATCATTTTTAATTTTATTAAAAAAAATAAGTTAGCTTTAAATATTTTCTTAATTTTTTTCTCTACTATTTTTTTTCTTACACTAAAATTGACAAACTGTATGGTATAAAAAAAAACAAATTAAGAATAATACCGGGCTTTCTTAAATCTATGGCTTTAATTACTCGGTAGAAACCAATATATTATCCTTTGCCTTGCTTTTCCCGCGCAATATTCACGCGTCTATACGAAATTACTAGCCACCTAAAAGAGCTCTCTTAACCGGCCTAATTGCCGCTAAAATTCCACGGCCTAAACTATCAGATCGAATCACAAGGACTCAAGATAATTTTACTGTAACACCTCCTAGCCTTTGAAAATAAACGCGGTATTTTTCCCTTACAAACTGATTATTACTTAAATCCTAAGAACTATAACCTATCTTATTACTAAATCTTTATACTGAATATTATATTTTTTTTCTCGAAATTTATGATTATTAACTCTTTTTTTCTTTTCTTTTAGTTCCAAAAAAGGAGACAGCAAATTTTATGGACGTCACATATATATATAAATATATCTATCAAGGACAACACAACGGTAAGACACCTTTTACCTGAGCAGTGATTTATAACGTTATTGATTAATTCTTCTTATCTCTTCTTCCAGTTTACGCTTCTTTCCGGAGGAAACAGATTTTGAACGCCAGGCAAACCCTGAAATGAAGCTGGACTTGTTGACTGGTCCTTTTACAATGCCGGCGTTCTGGGCGGGATCAATAACAGGCACAGCAAAAAGCTCAAAGTTGCAGCTGGCCAGTTTACAATTCAAATCTCCACACCCTCAATGTAACTTTTTTTGGCTTTTTTCTCCTGTGGACAACTTGCCACTACCTTGCGTTACCAAAAAGAAAAGGCAATTTCCCGCCGTTGTGCTGACCAAAACCGGACAATTTTCGGTGCTTCCAAAAAAGCTTGATACACCACCGGAATATTCCTGTTGGAGCAACACACATCACATATAACAACACATTACTCAACAAACCACTGTTACAAACTACTTACACAATAAAAAAATCGCAACACACAAATTAAATTTTTCCACTTCTTCACTGCTCTCTAGCTAAGTTTCACCGGTAACGTCTTATTCTTAACTTTGGCTTTTCTTATGCTCGCAGCCTTTTATACCCCTCTTCTCAGTGAATCCCGCCAGACGCTCATTTTCCACGAAACACCATTTTCCTGAGCCATTTTCAATTTTCATTCCTTTTTCTTTTCAACTGTCAATAGCCATTTTTTATTCTATTGTGAATTCTCATTTCAGCTCACCCCGGAGTAGTAGTAGGTTCCCACCTACTCAGCAATCATAGGGCTGCCTAGTCACTTCTTAGCCTGAGTCACCCTGTCATTCACTACCTTTATAATACTCTTTAACTCAACCCTGTTCGAGCCTAATTTCGTACGTAGCGAACCCTATCAAACCATTTCCGGCATTTTGATCCCATCGCCACCCAGACTACACACCCCGCAGAAATTACAAGCAAATTGAAATCTCGAAGCATCCTCACCATCCTCACTAAAAACCCAAGAAAACTGAGCAAATCCATTTGAGGACCAATTATGGGATGCACTACCAACAGAATTGGGATAATTTCTGCGGTGGTTGTGGACAGGTTTTGCCAAAAAACCCGGCCCCATATATTTGTTGCCTTTTGCGCCGAATGTGAACGGCCTGCAACATTTTATTGAGATCAATTGCCGAAAATGAGAAAGTATTGTTATATAGAAAATAAAATATAACTCATACTCATTTAAATAAATACTACCTTACATGAAATCATAGATTGATGAATTAATAGACCATCGACTACATAATATTTGGTGTGTTATCGTATTTTCCCACCAGATAGCGCCACTACAGTTTTGCGAATTCAGGCCGCAATCAACCTACTCGACTTTGAAAAAAGAAATATTCATTATTATTATTATTATATAAAAAAATCGAAGACATTGTTTTTCAAGAATTTCACGTATTTTTCGATGTCATCATGTGATTTTCACTTAAATTTTATTATGGAACATCTTACGGTTTATGATTTTTTTAACATTTTAGCTTTGAGAGTTTGATCTGCTTATTCGAAAAAAAAAAAACAAAAATATCGTTTTCAAGAATTTCACATATTTTTCGTTGTAATTTTCCCTTTAAATTTTATTATGAAACATCTTACATTTTTTAACATTTTAGATTTGAGTGGCTTTAGTGTTTCACTCAAACCCCTAAAACGACATCTGCTGATTCGATTTTTTTTTTCGATGATAATGCCATGTTTACGTTAGAAGTTTTTGTAGGGTTAACCTATTTTGAGAGGATTTATTTGAAGTAAAAGTAATGGATATGACAATTTAAATCCAAATCCAGTGGGTTAACCCTCATATATATAAACGTACTATAAGCGACGATTCGTCTATATTTTCATTTGTCTATAATAGATGTCGTCTATGTTGTTTTAGGGGTATGAGTGAAAAGACTAAAGTCATTCAAATCTAAAATATTATGAATATTAGGATGTATAGACTAGTAGTGGAATTTTCTAACTAAATTTTTGGAGTTACCGACAAAATTCGGAAAAATTAAAATGCTTATAAATTCGGTAATTGACTTAATTTATAGGTAACTTTGCGACGAAAGACCTACCCATAGATACCGATGTTGTCAACCTTTACTTTTTTATATCAAAATTTTGCGTTCATATATTATTTATATTTTTAATTCTCTTTAAATTGGCACGTCCGTTATAAACAACCACTACATATGTTTTGCGCTTTACTATCGATATTTCTCACATACAGTATATGTTATCGTTATCGGTCATTTGTTATTCTTATCGTTGTTGTGCCTTCACAAATAATGTGAATTTATTTGACGTTGCATGCGGAAAAGAGTTTTCTTTGGGTTTGCGAAAATACACACGGAATGGATCATTTTGACAAGAAAGACGTTATACAAGCTATTCTCATAGCCGATAATAATGTGGAGAACTTTAAGCCATTGTCCGACAACGATTCCACGGTGAGATAGGGCCCAAGAACCCCTTACCTACATTGAACTATTATAATGATTGTCTTTCTTTTGCAGGCTCTCATTCCTTTGGTCAATGTTTCTATGTTGGATTATGCCCTGGAGGCTTTAAATCGCAGTGGAATTGAGGAAGTGTTTGTCTTTGCCAGTCTGCACCTGCAAAGTGTTAGGGATTATATCAAGTAAGAAGGAATCTCTATATGCCAACATGATGGCTAACATTAATTTGTTTACATTTTCATTGGCATAGGAAAGGGATTGCATCACTCAGCTCTTGGTCGGTCAACATGAAAGTTACTGTCATTGGTGGCGAGGGCTGTCGTTGTTTTGGCGATGCCATGAGAGAATTGGATAGCAAGGCATTGATAAGAGGGAATTTTGTTATTTTGGGAGCTGATACTATAACCAATACCGATTTTAGGCCTATATTCGAGCAACATAAGTGAGAGAGAATTATAATAAAAACGGAGTTTGCCATAGTAATCTGTTACCTTTCTAGGAAAATAGCCAAATATGATAAAGGTGCTGCGGCCACACTCATCTTCAAGGAGGCAGAAAATCATTTACGTACCGGCAACGAAATCATGATTGCTGTTGATGTTCAAAACAACCGGCTACATCATCATCAACGGCTGCGTTTGAATGGCAAGGAAAAAGATTTCGAAATCCCCCTGGAGGTATTTATGAACAATTCCCAGGTGGCATTGTATCATAATCTCATCGATCCTCAAATGGCCATTGGTTCACCATCCATGCTCTCGTTATTTTCGGACAATTTCGATTTCGAAACCCGTGACGACTTCGTCAAAGGCATATTGATAAATGAAGAAATTCTAGATAGCCGTATCTACGTCTCCTTGCTGCCCCGTGAACAATATGCCCGCAAAGTAAACAATTGGCTAACATATCAAATTGTTAGCAATGATATTATTAGCCGTTGGTCATATCCTCTTGTACCCGATATGGGTGTGGTGGGCCTTAAACAACAATATATCTTTTTGAAAAATAACATCTACAGAAGTCCCGAATCGAATATGTCCAAAGTCACGTTAAGAGAAAATGTTGTGGCGGGTGCTGGTAGTTTTGTTGGCAGTGGGTCAACGCTGGGCTCCAGTGTTTTGGGCAGGAATGTAAAGATTGGACAAAACTGCCGTTTGGTGAATGCCTTCATATTAGACGATGCTGTGGTGGACGATAATTGTGTTTTGGAATTTTGTGTGGTAGGAGCTAAGGCAAAGGTTGGCTGTAAATCGAAACTTACCGAGGGCTGTGTTGTGGGGAATGAATGCGTATTGCCGGCCAATACAACATTGTCAAGTGCCATAGTCACTGCTGAAGTTACAGAAGATGATGAGGGTAAGTAAAGCTCTTTTTAAGTAGTTTTCGGTCTTTAATGAAAAAGGGGATTAAAGTTTGGCGCTCTCAGCGGTCGCTTTTTATACCCTCAGCCATATGGCTACAGAGGGTATATATCATTTGATACGACCAAAACGTTCCTCATCGAAACAACTGTTTTAGACCCTAGGTCTCTTTGGACCAAATCCGTTTCAGGACATTTGGAGTCGATCTAGCAATGTCCCTCCCTCTATCTGGCTGGTGCACACGATAACTCTCGAAGGGAGTATCCGATTTTGTCCAACCTTGTTACATCGTAATATTTTTGTCAAACTTAGATCGAGTTCGAAGATGGGCAATATCGGCCCTCTCCTTCTGGTGAAGGAGATCGAAATCCCACAAAAGATCGAAATTTTCAAAAAATATATTTTCTGCACAAAAAGAGAACCGATAATCCGATTTATTCCAACTTTGCGGATCCTAATATTTGCGTCAGTTCTAGGTCAGGTGCGAATATGGTCGGTCTACTCCATCAAGTACCTCCCCCACAAAGGGTCAAAATTTTGAATAATAACAACTCTTACAAAATGTTATGTAAGAGTCCGATTGTCCTCAAATTTCACACATCCCAATATTTTTATTAACCCATTGTCTGGAGAGAAGATGGAATATATCGGTCTACTCCTTCTGGTACTTCCCCCACAAAATGTCGAAATTTCAAAAAAAAATCTGCACAGATAAAGAAACGATAATCCGAGTTTGTTCCAACTTTGCAAATCCTAATATTTGCTTCAGTGTTAGGTCAGGTGCGAAAATAGACAATATCGGTCCACTTTATCAAGTACATCCCCCCACAAAGTCTTCTAATTGCACACATCACAATATTTTTATTAATCCAAGGTCTGGCGTGAAGATTAAATATATCCACTCCTGGTAGCTCCCCCACAAAGGGTCAAAATTTAGAATATTCATGAAGCTCATAAATCGCAAAATTATCATCCGATTCCATTCAGACCTCGACAATTTCCTCGGTCAAACTTTCTGCCTTTTTACTTGTCTTTCATTCAAACATTTCTTGCCCTTGTTTTTCAGAATGCGGTGATATTAAAAAGCTGAGTGACAAGGCCTTTATTATTACGCATTCAGATCGTAATGTAGCCAACTCCGAAGACGAGGACGACGATGAGGTATTGCAAGAAGGAAACATTGTGCCCAAAATGATGAAACTTCCCATTAGCTATGAAGAAAGTGATTACTGTTCCAGCAGTGATGAAGATGAGTCCAGAGCCTGTTCGCCAATGCCTGATGATACTAATAGTAAGAACGAATACATATATAAGAAAGAATACATATATTTTCCATGCCACTTTTAATTGCTAATATTCCATGTAATTTAGTATTCCTTTCGGAGGTCGTTGATTCCTTGTCCCGTGGTTTCCAAGAAAAATCCAACCCCGACTTTCTTATATTGGAAATCAACTCATCCCGCTACGCCTATAATATGTCACTAAAGGAAGTCAATTTTTATGTTGTCAAGGCCATATTTAGTTTACCCAACATTAAGGAGTGCAACGGCAACGTACTGGCGGACATAAATGCGGTATTCAAACAATTGGGTCCAGTAATGTCGAATTATATCAAAAGTGAAGACGCCATGCTGGATTGCTTAAAGGCTTTGGAGGTAAGTAATTGTATTTAAATGAAAAAAAAAAACGAAATTTAAAACATGTATTCCTTTTCCAGGATATCTATGATGAAAATCCCAAAGTGCGCGAAAAGATTTCACAAATTGTCCACTTCCTTTACGACAAAGATTTCGTAAGTGAAGAAGCCATTTTGGCCTGGCACGAGGAACTGGATGTGGAGCAACACGAAAGTCTGCGTAAATCTCTACAAAAACTCATTGAATGGCTGCAGCAATCCAGTGAAGAAGAGGACGACGATGACGATGATGATGAAGAAGAAAGTGACTGAAATAGTGTAGATATTTAAATATAATGTCTGTATGTTTTTATTAACACAACAACAAAGAAAAAAGAAACATTTGTTTGTTAAAAAGTCACCATATATTTATTTATTTATACAAGAGTACGTAATGAGAACTGAACAATTAAGGTATAAAATAAGAATATCCACAATCAAACAAAATGTGTGTGTGTGTGTGTTTGGAAAAATGTGAAACAAAAATAAAGAACATCCTTTCGGTAATACGCCACCAATTTCTATTCAACGCTCTACGTTTCCTACGCCTCCTCCACCACCACTAACACTCATCATGTTGGCACTCGTATTCATCATGCTCTGGCCAATGCCCAAGCGAATATGATGTAAATGTATTTGCACATGTTTCTGGAACGTTTCCACATTGACGCCACA
Source organism: Musca domestica (assembly GCF_030504385.1). Lineage (NCBI taxonomy): Eukaryota > Metazoa > Arthropoda > Insecta > Diptera > Muscidae > Musca > Musca domestica. The sequence continues at coordinate 9,700,722 of NW_026712249.1, read as the reverse complement.
CAAACTTGAACGCACTTCCTCAATACAGCCCTCAAGTACCTTATTGACTTGGGCCGAGTTTTCGCTGCTCAAATGGGAGGCAACCAGGAGCACAGTTGCCAATTTCTTGATGAGACTTAGAATGTTTTTATTCTTTAGAATACCTTGGCTATTGCGCTGCACAGCCTCCTCGGCTGCCTCTCGACATTTTTCACGCAAATACGACGGTGTCAACATGGCCTGGACTGTGGGATCCCTTGTTATGTCCGAGGCAAAGGATTGCACTTCATTGAGATAGTCCTGGATGTCACGATTCATTTTCTCCATTGAAATTATGATGGATGCATAACGCCTTTGGAATTCTTCACTTAGCTGAGGTCCATTCGCATCGGCGGCATTTACATTTTGGCTTTCATCCGATGACGAGGATCCCGAATTATTGTGGGCAGCTACCAGTTGCTGTGACACTTTTAATTCCGCTTCATTATTCATATCATTGAGACGCACCAACTTGGATTGTTTGATTTTCAAGGCCCGTTTTAGGCGCACCAAGGTCTCGAGTAATTTGGGCGGATAGCCGTTAATATTCTCCTCTCGTATGATGGGATTCTTAAAGGGACTGTCAATGACCTCACCCAACAGAGGATCACTTTTATTCAAATTCATGTTGTAGGAGGAACGTACCTGGCGTAAGCCCCCACCACCCGCACGCATTGGTGACATTGTGTTTCGGGTGGCTCCATTGTAGACACTCATCAGACTGGGTCGGAAATCTTTGGTGATACACTGCAAGGGTAACATTTCATTAAAGTTCTCCGAAACAATTTCATAGTCTGGTATGGAGTGGGTACCCAAGCCGGGACGATCAAATGTGACACGATACGATGATGTCATGGATTCGAAAGCATCCACAGTACCGCTGAATATACCATCTTGTGGTACCCGTAATCTTGCCGTGACCTTGGTGCCCACCGGCAATGTTAGCGGTATTTTATCGGGCAAATCTCTAAGGAAATTCATATCCTTGACCTCACCCGATCGGCGACTTTGCATGAAACGCATTTTTTGCCGTTTCTTTTCCAATTCTCGCCGCTCCTCATCGAAAAAGGCCTGCGAACAACGACGTGGTTTGCCCATCAATGAACGCACCTTTTGCCATTCGGCCCGAGTCAATTGCCGGGTACGCAGATTGGGAAATGATTCGGCGAGACAAACCTGAAAATCATTTTCACCCTCAAACAAGGGTTTATCTATGAACGAGTAGAACCATTCATAAATCACCCATTTATGGGCTTTGGGTAATTTCAAAAGATTGCGTAGACGCAAACCAATCCTTTGGCCAATTTTCTTATCTGCTGGTATAATAGAACCCAGGGAACTACCACTTAGTGTGCTGGGATTATTGCGACCAGATCCCGATTTGGGGGTGGTGTTAAGCGAATTGCCACCCCGGCCACCCGATGATGTGGACGGTGAATGGTGACGTTTTTCATCGGATCGCATATAGCGTGATGCGACCCCTTTACGTTTTTTCAAAATCTTTGTCGGTGTCTTGTGCGGTGAATTCATTTTTAGAGAATTCTTACGCGGTGACAGACTCATCCGCAAAGGTTTGTCATCGTTGATAATGTCATCGTCGAAAAAGAGTCGATTGCGTTTACGTATTCTTGCCGGCATACCACGTGCATTGAGCATTTGTATGGGTTGCTGGGGTTGCGGTTTAGGTGGTGGCGCCGTGCCCACACGCTGTAGACCTAATGTGGCTAAGCTAAAAGATGGAGGTGGCTCTTCTGGTTCTTCATCGGACATTGGTGGTGATTGCTGCTGCTGTTGTTGTTGCTGTTCTGTGTCCTTTTTCTCTGTTTTATGGGATGTTGTCGACGACGAATCCTCGCCCATATTACTGTCCTCCTCCTCGTGCATGGTGTGGTCGTTTTCCTGTTTTGTTGTTGTTGGGGTGAGCTGTAAACAAAGATGAAATAAATTATTAAATAAACTTGTATTCAAATATGTCTGTGGACTCTTGATCGTTTTTTGCATGAATGGGATTTTGAGCTACACCTGAGCTGACCCTGAAATTGGCCTTCGTTGGAACAGACAACACATTTTTTGGTGATTTATTTTTGAAATCATCTGAAAAGCCGAAACAGGAAATTGCCTAGCAATCATTTTTTATACCCTCCACCATAGTATGGAGGGTATATTAAGTTTGTCATGCCGTTTGTAACACCTCGAAATATACATTTTAGACTCCACAAAGTATATATATTCTTGATCAGCATAAAATTGACTACTTCCTATACTTTATTTGAGATATGTGCAAATTTTTGGAAAATATGAAAATGTGTGTGTTATGACAGATATAAGAATTGAAAATTGTGACCGTTTGTGGGTGAGGTACCCGAAGGGGCTGGCAGATATATATCAACTTCACAACAGATCTTGCGTTAGCAAAAATATTTGGATGTGTGAAATTTGAAGAGAGTTGAATGCTTACCTCGCTTTCTTTGAGCGTTTTGTTTATTCAAATATCTTGAACCCTATGTTAGGGAGATATGAGAAGAAATGGTCCGATGCGTACCATCTTTATAACATATCTTGTATTGATGGAAATATTGAGATGTACCAAGCCCGAATGGAATCGGATGTTAATTTCGAGTTTTATGAACTTCATGGATATTCAAATTGTTGACCCTTTGTGGGAAAGGTACCAGAAGAAATGCTCCGATATATCCCAATTTCACATCAGATCTTGGCTTAATTAAAAAATTGTGATGTGTGTAATTTGAGGAGATCCGGATCCTTTTTTGGGATTTTATCATCCTTTTGGTTATTCAAAACTTTGACCCTTTGTGGGGATGTACCAGAAGGAATGGTCTGATCTCTACCATCTTTATAACAGAACTTCTTTTAAATGAAATATTGAGATGTGCCAAGTATGAATGGAATATCATGTTAATTTCTTGTTTTATAAGCTTCATGAATATTCAAAATTTTGACCCATTGTGGGGGAGGTACCAGAAGGAGTGAACAGATATATTCCATCTTCACACCAGACCTTGGATTAATAAAAATATTGTGATGTGTGTAATTTGAAGAGAACCGGATGCATATTTCGGATTTTAAGATATTTTTGGTTATTCAGAACTTTGACCCTTTGTGGCGGAGGTACCAGAAGGAATGGTCGGATCTCTACCATCTTTATAACGAATCTTGTGTTTATAGAAATATTGGGATGTGCCAAGTCTGAATGGAATCGAATGTTAATTTCGTGTTTTATGAGCTTCATGAATATTCAAAATGTTGACCCTTTGTAGGGGAGGTACCAGAAGCAGTGGTCCGATATATTCCATCTTCACACCAGACCTTGGATTAATAAAGCTATTGTGATATTTGTAATTTGAAGACAATCGGACTCTTACTTACATACTTCTTCAAAATGTTGACCCTTTGTGGGGGAGGTACTTGATGGAGTTGACCGATATTGTCCAATTTCGTACTTCACCTAGTACTGATGCAATTATTAGGATTCGCAAAGCTGGAGCAACATCGGATTATCATTTCTCTTTCTGTGTAGTAAATTATTTTCTCTAAAAATGGTGACTTTTTGTGGGGGAGGTATCAGAAGGAGTGGACCGATATTGCCTATCTCCGAACTCGATCTAAGTTTGACAATAATATTATGATGTACCAAGTTTGGATCAAATCGGATACTCCCTTTGAGAGTTATCATGGCAGCAGGCAGCCAGACAGACGGACGGACATCGCTAGATCGACTCCAAATGTCCTGAAATGGATTTGGTCCAAAGAGACCTAGAGTCTTAAAACGTTTTTTCGATGAAGCTCTTTTTGGCCGTATCAAATGATAGCCACATGGCTGAGGGTATAAAAAATGTCTCGGCATTGAGCTCACAATCAGCAATACATTACCCTTAAATTCCCAAACTGAATTATCTCATATTTTTATAGAAGTGAATTTTCCATTTCCAACGATCTTCGATCCAGGAATTATTTCCCTATAAAATATTTAAAACGATCGCTTTTTGTATGGTTCATTCTAAAATAAATTAATACATTTATTATTGTCCAGAAATTCAATAATTTCTCTTCCAAACCTTCGATTCAAAACCACCAATCTCCATCTTCATCATCATCATACATTACTCTGTGGTTGGGAGAGGGGTCGCAGTCGGTGTAATTGATTGTGGTTGTTGTTATATGTGAAATAAACATTTACACAAAATTTTATAATGTTATACTTTTTTGTTATATTTTCTATATATTTTTAGTTTAGTTGATTGAATTGGAGAGGTCGATTAGGTTTTTGGGAAAGAGAGGAGGAAAAAAAGCGGGAATATTAAACATAAGCCGCATTTACATTATGTGTATATATATATATATACTTTTTAATTGCAACAATTGTTTGTCCTTTTTTTTGTTTTTCAAAGATTTTTTTTAATTTGGTTAGTGAAGTGTTTTAGTAATTTATAGTTTTTTTTTTTTTTTTTGTTTTAGTTATTTTCTTATGTCATTTACTTTTGTTACATATAATAGGTTTTAGATAATTTTCGTTTACAATTGTTAGGTATTTTGTGTGCATATTTATGTGAACTAAAAATGGGGAGTAGCAAATAAATTAAAAATAAGATTTTTAAAAATATAAATTGCACAGCCTTTAACAGTTGCTGATATATAACCAGGGGACAATATGTCTTATTAAGCCTTCCAATTTAGAATTTGAAAATGTGCGGGGAAACATAGTTCCAACCTTAGGAAAGTCTCTGTGAAGGTCTCTTCTCTAGAGTTTCTGTATGACGATTCGAAATTGAACTCGAAAACACCAATTTTATGAATATTCTTAAAATTAAATAAATATCAAAATTTTGAAAGCGAAGGCTTGGATTTTTTCAAAATTTTTTCTACACTCATCCAAGGACCGAAGGCTTTGATTTTTTAAGGTTTTTCTAGACTCTTCCAAAGTCCGAAGGCGTGGACTTATTAAAGATTTTTTCTAGATTCCCTCAAGGCGTGGACTTATTTACGATTTTTTCTAGACTCCCTCAAGGCGTGGACTTTTTAAAGATTTTTTCTAGACTCCCTCAAGGCGAGGACTTATTAAAGATTTCTTCTAGACTCCCTCAAGGCGTGGACTTATTAAAGATTTTTTCTAGACTCCCTCAAGGCGTGGACTTATTAAAGATTTTTTCTAGACTCCCTCAAGGCGTGGACTTATTTACGATTTTTTCTAGACTCCCTCAAGGCGTGGACTTATTTAGGATTTTTTCTAGACTCCCTCAAGGCGTGGACTTATAAACGATTTTTTCTAGACTCCCTCAATGCGTGGACTTATTAAAGATTTTTTCTAGACTCCCTCAAGGCGTGGACTTATTAAAGATTTTTTCTAGACTCCCTCAAGGCGTGGACTTATTTACGATTTTTTCTAGACTCCCTCAAGGCGTGGACTTATTAAAGATTTTTTCTAGACTCCCTCAAGGCGTGGACTTATTAAAGATTTTTTCTAGACTCCCTCAAGGCGTGGACTTATTTACGATTTTTTCTAGACTCCCTCAAGGCGTGGACTTATTAAAGATTTTTTCTAGACTCCCTCAAGGCGTGGACTTATTTACGATTTTTTCTAGACTCCCTCAAGGCGTGGACTTATAAACGATTTTTTCTAGACTCCTCCAAAGTCCGAAGGTATGCATTTGTTAATTTTTTTTTTCTAGACTCTCTCGGGGTCTAATATCGTGGACTTTTTAAATATTTTTTCTAGACTCTCCCGGGATCTGAAATCGTGGACTTTTTAAATATTTTTTAGACCCATCAAAGGACCGACTTTTTCTGCTTTTAGACTCCTTTAAGGTTCGAAAGCGTAAATTTGTTAAAATTGTTTCTAGACTCCCTCAGCGCCTGTGTGCGTGGACTTTTTAAAGGTTTTTTAGACTCATTTAAGGTTCGAAGGCGTAAATTTGTTAAAATTGTTTCTAGACTCCCTCAGAGTGTGTGTGCGTGGACTTTTTAAGAATTTTACTAGACTCCTCCAAGGTCCGAAGGCATGAACAGTTTTAAAGAATTTTTCTAGACTCCTCCAAGGTCCAAAGACATGAACATTTTAAAGATTTTTTCTAGACGTGTCAAGGATCTGATGGCGTGGACTTTTTAAATATTTTTTTCTAGGCAACTCCAAGGACTCCAAGTCATGATTTTTATGGATTTTGAAAGGTTTTTTCTAGACTTCCTCAATGCATGAAGACTTGGTCTTTTTAATAATCTAGACTGCCATAAGGCGTGAACTTTTTAAATAAATTTCTCTAGGTTTTCCAAAGTCCGAAGGCGTGGGTTTTTTAAAGATTGTTTTTTTAGACCTCCTCCAGTCCTGTAGTCGTGGACTTTTCAAAGATTTTCCTAGACCCCCTCGAGTCCTGAAGGCTTGGACTTTTCAATGATTTTTTCTAGACTTCCTCAAGGCATGAAGTCGTGAACTTTTCAAAAAAAAATTTAGACCCCCTCAAGGCATGAAAGCATAGACTTTTTAAAGTTTTTTTCTAGACTTCTTCAAGACCCGATGGTGTGGACTCTTTTAAAGATTTTTCTACATTCCCCTAGGGCCCGATGGCGTGGACTTTTTAAAGATTTTTCTACACTCTCCTAAGTCCCGATGGCATGAACTTTTTAAAGATTTTTCCACACTCCCCTAAGGCCCGATGGCATGGACTTTTCAAAGATTTTTCCTAGACTCCCTCAAAGCCTAAAGGCGTCGATTCGATAAAAAAAAAAACAAATAGTTTTGTAAAACTATTTTTCTAAACTCCTTCGAGGCCCGAAAGCTGATTTTATATTTCAGGCGTGAACTCTTTAAAGATTTTTTCTAGACTCCCTTAAGGTCTTAAGTCGTAGATTTTTTACAAAATTTTTTCTAGACTCTCTCAAGGCCAAAGGCTTGGATTTCCTCAAGGTCCTACGGCGTAGATTTGTGTTGGGGCAACCCACATTAACAATATGGCATCTCATGTTGCAACATCCTATACGGCAACGCCCATATAATAGGACGCCGTGCTACCGCCATTTTAGCTTGCTCAGTCTTGTTTTGTCTGTCACTCGAGTCTGACTCACTACATTGTAACTTCTTCATTCCTTTCAAATTAGTAGCTGTGAACGCTCTTCATCCAATAAATCTTTACACCTTTAGTATTAACAAACATTGGCTTTTATTTCAAACTATAAAAGTACAACAAAAGTGGCGACGAGGATAGTGGAAATTGATCAATAATTGCACACACAACAATCCGCAAAAATGTCTCAAGACATAATTCTACAATTGTTAACAGAGCAACAAAAAGCAATGTCGCAACAAACGCAACTGCTAAAGCATATGGCTGATCTTCTTCAAGCACAAGGAGCACCAAATTCACCACACTCACCACAAACATCAAATTCATCCAAAGCAGCACTAATGGAATCACTAGCACAGTCAATGACAGCATTCGTTTACGAGCCAGAGAGCGGTCTGATATTTCAAGCGTGGTACAACAGGTTTGTGCATGTTTTCGAAAAAGAAGCAAGCTCACTCGAAGAACATGACAAAGTGGCCTTGTTATGGAGAAAAATGTCGAACCAAGTACATGAAAGATTTGCCAACTACGTATTACCAGCAAAACCTGAAGACATGACTCTAAAGGATACAGTAGAGAAACTCAAGAAACTCTTTGGTAAAACAGAAACACAAGTCTCACAAAGATACAAATGCCTTCAGCTAGCAAAAGGCGACAGCGAAGATTTCAGAGAATACGCAAGCAGAGTAAACCTACAATGCGAACTATTCAAAATGAAAGAACTGAAAATCGACCAATTCAAATGTCTCATTTTCGTCTTAGGACTCAAGTCAGCAAAGGACAACGACATAAGACTTCGCTTACTAAAGGTACTGGATGATGAAAACACTACAATGAACCTAGATCAACTAGTAGACGAAACACAACGAATTCTAGATCTCAAATCGGACAACATTCTCATTGAACATCAATCAAAAATCGTCTGTTCACTCAACAAGCACGCAAAAGACTTTAAGAAGCACAAAACACCCAATTCACCCTGTTGGTATTGCGGAGACCTTCACTACGTCAAATTTTGTCCTTTCCAGAAACATAAATGCACAACATGCAATCAAGTGGGTCATAAAAATAACTTTTGCAACATCGCTAAGACTGGTAAGAATTTCAAATCATCGTCTGAAAACAACCAGAACGAATTCAAGAAATACAGCAATTCAAGGAAATCATTCAAAACTAAGGCAGTTTTCAAAACACACAACATTAATTTCCGCGACTTAAGGAAATACACAACTGTCCTAATCAACAACAATCCTGTAAAACTTCAAATTGATACTGCATCAGACATATCAATTGTATCTATCAACACATGGAAAGCTATAGGTAAGCCTGAAGCCTACGAAACTTTTGACAACGCTAGCGACGCAAACGCAAACTCAATCAAGCTCCTAGCAGAATTTCAATGTGACGTCACAATCGACAAAACATCGAAAACATTAAAATGTTATATAACAGATATAGAAAAACTCAATATCATGGGAATCGATTGGATTCAAGCATTCAATCTATGGCAGAAACCAATAACCTCATGGTGTCATCAAATAAACTTCGTTGATGAAATAGCAGAATTGAAAACGAATTATCAATCAGTTTTTGATAACAGTACCCCAGGTCTGTGCAAAACAAAAGTCAACATACAATTATTGCCAAACACAAAAGAAATATTCGTTCCCAAACGACCAGTTCCTTTCGCAGCAAGAATGGAAATTGAAACAGAACTCCTCAGATTAGAAAACGCAGGAATAATCACACCGGTAGATTCATCGAGGTACGCAGCGCCGATAGTGGTCAGCAAACGTAATGGAAAAATTCGAATATGTGCAGACTATTCAACAGGACTAAACTCAATAGTAGAACCTAATCAGTATCCATTACCAACACCGGAAGAAATCATGTCTGATTGCCACAACTGTGTAATCTTTAGTCACTTAGATCTCTCAGACGCATACTTACAAGTCGAAGTTGACGACGAAAGTAAAGAGCTTCTCACCATCAATACACACAAAGGTCTATATAAGTTCAACCGTCTAACCCCAGGTATAAAATCAGCTCCGGGAGCATTTCAAAGGATCATGGATAAGCTATGCGCAGGCATAGAAGGAGCAAAAGCATATATAGACGACATCATGTTATCAAGTCCATCTATTCCGGAACATAAATTAAATTTAAACAAGCTTTTACAAAGAATTCAAGATCACGGATTCAAGCTGAAATTTGAAAAATGCCAATTCTTTCAAAAACAAATCAAATATATAGGACACATAATAAGCAAAGATGGAATCAAACCTGACCCAATCAAAATAGCAGCCGTTCAAAATCTTAAAACACCAGAAAACGTCTCGGAAGTAAGATCGTTATTAGGCTCTATTAATCATTACGGGAAATTTGTAAACAACATGAGAACACTACGTAAACCTCTTGACGATCTACTAAAAAAGGACGCCAAGTTCGAGTGGACGTCACAGTGTCAAAAATCATTAAACGACTTTAAGAACATCTTGACATCAGATCTTCTTTTAACGCATTACAATCCAAACTTGCCTATACATGTAGCAGCCGATGCATCATCTCACGGAATCGGCGCGGTTATCTATCATATGTTTCCAGACAACACTATGAAGGCAATACATCATATTTCCAGATCACTCACACAAGCGGAAAAGAATTACAGCCAAATAGAAAAAGAAGGCCTAGCCCTTATATTCGCCGTTCAACGGTTTCACAAAATGTTATTCGGACGCAAATTTACTTTACACACCGATCACAAACCCTTACTCGCAATATTTGGTTCAAAGAAGGGAGTTCCAATTTACACAGCAAATCGTTTACAACGATGGGCCCTTATATTACTGGCTTACAACTTCGAAATTAAATACACAAACACAAAGGACTTTGGTCACGCTGATGTATTATCAAGATTAGTCAACAATCACGAAAAACCAGCAGATGACTTTATAGTGGCTTCAATATCATTCGAAGAAGACATACGTAACGAGATAAATGAAACTATGTCAGTTCTCCCAGTATCATTTAAAATGATCGTCGATGCAACAACAAAAGACACGGATTTACAAATGGTCCTCAAATACATTCAAACAGAATGGCCAGAAAGCAAGAAAAATATTAACCCATCAATTATTCAATTTTTCAACCGCAAGGAAAATCTTTCAACCTTCGATGGTTGTATTCTCTTCAATAATCGTATAGTAATTCCTAAATCATATCAGAGACAAATCTTACAACAACTTCACAGAGGACACTTATCAGCAGAACGCAGCAAAGCCATCGCCAGAAGTTATGTTTATTGGCCAAACATCGACAAACAAATTGAAGACTTTGTTCGGAAATGCAAAAATTGTCAACATGCGGCAAAAAGTCCAGTAAAAACAAATCTTTGCCCATGGCCATTAACTTCACACCCTCTTGAAAGGATACATATAGACTATGCTGGTCCAGAAAAAGGTAAATATTATCTTCTTATCATCGACTCGTATTCAAAATACCCTGTTATATACGAGACAACAACGACAACCACATATGCAACATTAAAAATGCTAAACGAATATTGTGCACTCTTCGGAAATCCTGAACAATTGGTCTCGGACAACGGAACACAGTTCTGTTCAGAACAATTTGAGAAGTGGTGCAGCAAAAAAGGCATTAAACACACAAGGACTGTTCGTTTTCATCCAAGTTCAAATGGACAAGCCGAGCGTTTCGTTGATACACTTAAACGTGCATTAAAAAAACTAGAAGGGGAAGAAACGCCTACGGAATCTCTCCAAACCTTCCTAGAAGTCTACAGATCCACACCAAATCCAAATGCACCAGAAGGTAAGTCTCCAGCAGAATCCTTCATCGGAAGAAAAATGAGAACGGTCTTCGACGTTCTAAGGAAGCAACAATCGCCTGAGTATAACGTCAATCACAAAATGGAACAGCAGTACAATACCAAACACGGTACCAAAAACAGAGAGTTTAGCAACGGAGAATTGGTCTATGCCAGAAACTTCAAAGGAAACAAAAGTTACTGGACAACAGGCGAAATAGTCGAGCGTAAAGGGAAAGTCATTTACAACACTCTAATCGACGTTGGGGACAGGAAAATTCTAGTACGAGCTCATACTGATCAACTTCGACATAGAGAATCGGTAGAGTCAAGCAGTCAAGAACGACAAAAACTACCATTGGACGTACTACTTGAAGAATTCGAAATCGCTTTGCCTAACCATCAAGAACATTTTGCAACTCCAACAGGTTCACCAAACTGGACACCTCAAAGAATAACAAGTCGCAGACAACCAGTCGAACCTATTTCAAGATCACCTTCTCATCTTAAGGAGGGAGATGTTGGGGCAACCCACATTAACAATATGGCATCTCATGTTGCAACATCCTATACGGCAACGCCCATATAATAGGACGCCGTGCTACCGCCATTTTAGCTTGCTCAGTCTTGTTTTGTCTGTCACTCGAGTCTGACTCACTACATTGTAACTTCTTCATTCCTTTCAAATTAGTAGCTGTGAACGCTCTTCATCCAATAAATCTTTACACCTTTAGTATTAACAAACATTGGCTTTTATTTCAAACTATAAAAGTACAACAATTTGTTAATTAATTTTTTCAAGGTCTCCACGAGGCCCAACACTTGGATTTTTTTTAAACTCCCTCAAGACCCGAAAACATGATTTGGCGTGAACTCTTAAAGATTTGTTTTTGAATTTTTCAAGACTTCCTCAAAGTCCAAGCCGTGGATTTTTTAGACTTCCTCAAGGCGTGAAAGCATGATTTTAAATATTTGGCGTGAACTCATCCAAGATTTTTTCTGGACTCCCTTAAGGCCTTAAGTCGTACATTTGTCCAACATTTTTTCTAGACTCTTTCAAGGCCAAAGGGTTGGATTAAGTCTACTTTGTTGATCTCAGACAATTATTTCGAAGTTTTGAAATTAAATGTACCCTCCATCTTAAAACATGTCAGGCAAAAAGATTTTGGTAAATTCACAACATATCAATTTTGTGATGAGAAATTAATAAATATGACTTAAATATCCAAAAAAAAAAAATAATTTTTTTTAATTTAATGACTGTGTCAATTTATTATTTTATTTTAAGGAAAGGAATATAACTAAATAATACAATAAATGTATGTTTATGTGTAATGAAAATACTATATAGTTTTTTTCTGGTTTTTGTAGAATTCAAAAAAATAAGGTAAAAAGGGAGAAAATGGTATTGGCATCGGCAGGCATTGCACATGTATTTTAAAAAGGACTGTAGAAAAATGAAAAAAGGAACAACTTGTTAAAAAAAATAATTTATTTAAGATATATTAACAATTTACTTCTACTACTAGTACACACACATAGAGATACAAAAAGATTTAAAAGTTTATTGATGTCTATTAAGGGATTTGTTTTCAGTTTTAATTTATTATTTATAATTTGATGTTTATCTACAGGCCTGCCAATACCTTGGGAGGGGAGAAAGTGGGGATGTTTGCAGCAATTTTAGATTGTTGCAGGGGGATAAAAACCAAGGAAAACATTTTGTGTAATTTTTCTATTTATATAGAATATTTCTTTGCTCTGTTATTATTTCATAAATATATATATAAGTAATTGTTTTTTATTTTATTATTTTCATATACATAAAACACAATACATATTTATATATTATTGTTGTTGTTTTCTGGTTTTTGCAATAGTTACACTTACTACTATACAATGCAAATAAAATTGAATTTTCTGTTCTTCTGTTTTTGTGATTTAATCGAAAAGAAAAACCGAACAACAACAGCAGCAGCTGAATAAAAGTAGTTATAATTGTTGCTAATCTTCTAAAATTGTTGTTGCTGTCTTCTTTTGTGTAGTTTGTTTTTTCTTTTATTTGTTTAAGTGTAGGAATAATAATTATAATTAATTTTAATAATAATAATAATAATAATAATAAAAACAATTTATAACAGTTTAACAAATATCATTATCGTTTCGTATAACAGTTAATTGTGTATGTATATATATACTTTTCTTTATTAAATATGTGTTTTCTTTTAATTTTCTAACATATTTTCTTATATATTTTTTTGTGTTCGTTATTTGTTTGCCTTTTTTCATAGTTTATTTTAATTTTTTTTTTAATTAATGTTTTGCTATTTTTTTCGTTTTTCTTAATTGTGTCTTATTTGGGGTTTTTGGGATTCCTTTAGCTACGACTATGACAATGGCAATGACAACGATGACTACCAAAATATTCTAGGAAATATCAAACCAAAGAGGAGTGAACTTGAAGCCTATACGCCATACTAACTGGGTACAATTAGGGATGACCTCCAAGCCGATATTCGACTTTAGATAGTATATTTAAAAGGACCTAGTAATACTATTCCAATTAAGCACACAATAACTTCTTAAAATTAACTCATAGTCTCCCAAATGTTTCGGTCCTTTATTTCCTTCCCACCCCTTCCATCATTGTCTTTTAACTAACACGGGATTGCCATGCATTCTATATATTATATATATGTATGTATATAATACCTTCATGTATTTATGATTGCTGTATGCTTTCAAAACAAAAGTTCGCCGACATCTAATAAGTAATTGATTGGATTGGATTGAATTTCTGGATTTGTTCTTTGGATTCAAAATGAATCAAAAATAAATTTCTTGGGGGATTTTTGTTTTCTTTTTTTATGTTAACAATATAAGGATTTGGTGTTTGGTTTACTCAATGGCATTTTTTCGTTTTTTTATTTTTAATTTTTATTATTTTCTTGTGTTTTCTAATTAAAGAAAGGAATTTATTTTTGTTTAAAAATTGGGTGTGGGGGGTCATTGCACCCCCAACCCAGAGGTCGTTTAAAAATATTTGCAAACAAGTTATTTTCTTTTTTTATTTAAAATTAGTTTAACATCGAAACATGAATAGGGTTCTCTTTTTTTTTTGCTTGTTTAAATAGACACATCATGCTGCTCTGCGGCTACATTATATAGTTTAAATTCAACATCTCCACAATGGCCCCCACCAACGGGCGTGGGGGTTGTGTGGTAAGATGTCCATATAATACCGTTGGGTAAATGTCTTTCGGCACCAAAACGAACGTCCCACGATTCATTCCATCACAACACTCCGCCGTCCGTCCGTTCGTTCGTTCGTTTCGTTGTCGCTTAGACATTAAAACGCGTTTCCGAACCATCGGCCAACATCAGCGTCACCGTACGATTATTGATCCACACCAGCTTGGCCAAACGCATGGGGTTGAGACGCGACACATCCGGTATTGGTGCCGTGGAATAGCCTTTGGTGCAACGGGTCTGTGATTGGCCCAAGCCAAACATACCCGTACTAGTTTGCCAGAAGGATAAACGATTTTCATTGCATGAATATGAGACCAAGTACTTGCCGTCGGGTGAAAATGCCAACGATGTGATCGGATGTGTATGGGCTGGTATCATTTGACACTTGTTCTGTCGCAGTTCGTAAATGGCCAAATGGCCATTGATGGCACCCACAGCAATTCGTCGTGTCTGGGTGCAATGTGATACCTGATTGAAACGGCATATGGCCGGGCAGACGTCGGGCAAACCGCGTGTCTTCAGCTCGGAGTTATCCAAACAGTGTAGGGTAATGTCCATTACCTCGACCAGAAGGCTGGCAATTTCGGCTTGCATTTTGTCTATCAGCATTTCGACGCACTGCAGTATTTCTCCTTTGGCCTTGAACAACACCGACTGCGTCAATGGCACATTTATTGATTGCGGATTCTGTTGCATACTATTGTAACGGGCCACCTCTCTGGCCATTGTTGTTATAAAGGCTGCAGGTCGCGCTGTGGCAATCAACCTCAGAGCATGTCTTGCTGTTCGGCAGGCATCAGCTTGTGGTGTTAGAGGGAGTTTGTAGTTGAGGTTTGGCACCGATTTGCCATCGCATGACAATTCCAACAGACCCAGTAATACTTTGCTAACATCCAAATACGGTTCCCAGACTGTGAAACCACGTCCCAGCAAATCGATTGCAGCCCGCCTTAGAGGGGTGTACTGAGGCAACTTAGGTGTGGGTGGGGCATACAAGAGATGGGCCAATGCCATTGATGTGAGACGTGCCAAATTATTGGCTATACCAAAACCTTCAACCACCGACGATTTTCTCCTCTCGCCGCTGATGGTAGTAATACTGGTGCCACGAACAGGTGAATCCTGATTTATGTCCTGACCAAACTCAGCTCCAATCACACCCAATAATATCACAGCAGTGGTCTGTTTACGCTTTAGCTCCGATAAACTGGACGGCTTGCGTATTATCTCCTCCTCCTCTTCTTCGTAGTCTTCACCGCCATCTAGCCCATCACCATTGTGACCCATGCCACCAGCATTGCCCAGAGATGAATTGGAATGACCGTTGGCTCCGTTGGCGGCATGATGAACTTGTTGGGCGATGGGTTCTGTGTGCGTATACATTGGCAGATATTGAGCCCAGCTCTCTACCAGCTGCTTACGCACACGTTTGCCCATGCGCCTCAACTCGCCGAGTAAAATCTGTTGAGCTGCCTCTCGTATTTCAATGCAGTGGTGCTGCCAACGTTTCGCCATCATTTCCACCTGGGGCCGTTTGAATTTCTTTGGTTCTAAAGCTTCAATTTTATCCGGCAACAAAAAGCAATGATGTGTGGACAACAGACTCCAGCCCTGTTTGATTTGTGAAATGTGATGGGCCAGCAGTTCTTCACGTTCCTCTTCCGTGGCCATTTGCGACTCGGAACGTTGGGCCAGGCGCAATAGTTTTTTACTGCGCTCGCTGTCGGGCAGAAAGGAGGCCGAATTCATGGATAACAAAGTATTGGACATGGCCACCAAGGCCAAAATGTGATTAGAGGTAAGGGTGGTGCTCAATTCCCAGTGCAGACGGGAGGTGAATACGGCTGTAAGCTGTTCTTGACGCAGCAATTCGGCTGGAATGTCACGCTTTTTAGAGCTGCTTGCAACCACAATTCCCTCGCCTAGTTCGAAGTTGTTCTGCCAAGTGGGCAGTAGTAGGGACATGTAGCCTCCCTTGGAGAGAATACCAAAGGAGACGGGTACCATGGGTCGCAATAGACCCAATTGTGACTCACAAACTTTATCCAAATGGGTATCCAAGCCCCAAGAGTGCAGCAGGGACAGTAGCAGTTGAGCTACTTCCATGACGTGTGTAACTTCCATTTTTGAGGCCATTTTGGATTTCAAATCGGTCGAACCATCTTCGGGTATGTCCTGGGGTTCGAGCACCTTCTGTATGCTTTCCTGGACTTTGGCTTGAACCTTCTTCTCCACAATTTCTGTTTTTTCTTTGAATTTCTGGACCAAACCATGTTTGTCTTTGTCCTTCAGCATTTTCTCCATATCGCCTGCTTTGTTCTTTACCTTGCCAAAGAAATCGCTAATCTTTTTGGAGGCCTCCACATGCAGGGCCTTGTCTTTGGGATTGTTAATTATTACGCCCAAAGTCTCTAGTTCGGCTGGGGTCATTTTAGCATATTCCTCGCTATGGAGCTCGAAAATCAGGCCCTCTATGTCGAAGAATAAAATGTGGCTTTCTGCATCCTTGGGATTGGTACGCAGACCCTGGATTATCAGCGGGTTGCTGCGGTGTTTCATGAGAAAATCAAAGTTACCCTGATTGTGACCGTGTAGCTGCTGCCATTGCGTTATACCGCGTTGCGTTGCATGCCTAATGGCGTTCATATTGCGTGACTTGAGACCCCGGAAAAAGTGTACAGCCGGATTGGCCAAACCCTCTGTATTGGAGGCGTGTGAATTGCAGCCCGATTCATCGGCATTTTGCTCGTCACAAACCGCCAATACCTCCTCGGCTAACATGCCGTGCAAAACGCGATCCAGGTGGCCAGTTTCCATTTGCCAAACATATACCGAACCATCTGAGCAGCCAACAATGAGGAAATCGTCCAATGGTCGCCATTTGATGGTTACCACTGGAAACAAATGGCGACTGGCTAGTGTAATGCATTTGCGTTCCTGCAAGCTGAGCAAGGTGACCGAATGATCGGAGGCCACCGAGCAAATGCATTTCAATATACGTGGACTACACGTTTCAGGGGGCACCAATAGCTGCGTAATTTCTCCCGCGTGTACACAAAAGCGATGCAATAGACTGCCACTGTACAGATCCCAAAGACAAACGGCGAAATCCACACCTCCCGAAAGCAACAGAGACTTTTCGTAGCGGGGATGCACCAGGGAGGGGCACAGCAGACAATTGACCCGACCTCGGTGGCCATACAATATCTGATGTGAGGGCCATTCGCTGAAGTTCTGTTTGATGCCCACCAATAGCTGCATCATTACAGTCTGGGTGGCCGGAACAATGACTATCGAACCATCCTCCCGGCCAATGACCAGACGACTTTGTTGGGGCAAATAAATGCTGGATGTTAATTTCACTGGATGATCGGTGATACGGGCCAATTGATCCAAAATACCAACTGGCGGTGGATCCATCAAGGACCAGGCCTCAATGAGAGACGTACATACCGACGGCTTCAATGTACGAGGAGGCATTTGCTTTGCTTGTAAAATACTTATATTATCCAGAGGAACATCCGGCACGGTCCACACAGAAATGAACCCCTCTGAATCACCACGCAGCAGGCAATGTGAGACTGGTTTTCCTTCGGGTTCACTGCGTATCAGTCTCATGGCTGGTGGACACGATAACACCTTGTCGCCAGGATGCTGCAACACATAGTACAGGTATGGGGCATCCCGCACCACACTCTTCGAGTGGAACTCCTTATTGTCAGGTATACAATTTGCAGGTAATTTATACAAGTAACCTTTGCCCTCATCGGTCCAAAGCATTACACGATCCGAACTAATGAAATCACCGCCCTGCCATCGTTCTCGTGTAGGTGCAATGACCGAGCAAAGTACTGTAAAATCACCGGCATCATAGATCTGCCAATACTTGGTGCAAACAATCAGCACCGTTCGTTGATTCTGTGAACAACAGTTCATGGTGATGGCATTGAGGCAGCGGATCTCCTTCGATTCATTCTCATAGATGGGTTCGGCATGTTTGTTCTCATTGCCCACCAGTGTCCAGACCTTTACAGTTCCGGTCGTTGTAATGGCCAGCACCACATCGTCTTTACGCCGCATTGGTCTCAAAACATGCAATGCCGATATCCAATCGGGCTTAACTTTCGAACTCAGCGTATATATCACTTCCAGGCTAATGGGATCCATTACCATTATTTCGGGATAATAACCAATACAGAAGAGATGCAAATCAGCACTGTTCGCCGTGTGATAACTTTGGATTTGTGTATGAACCTGAGGTAATTTCACCGATTCCATGCACTTGCCATCGGTCATATCCCATGTGCACATTTCGCCATTTTCCGAGGAGCTTACCAAAAAGTTGCTGTCTGTCATAATGGATGCCCGTACCAGGCATAGAACCGGTGCCGTGTGACCCACCAGGAGGCAGCGCGGTGACATTTTCAGGGTACCCGGTTCGACGTGCCACAAACAGATTTGTCCATCGTAGCAGCCAGTTGCCAATGTGGTTTGATCATCAGACAAATAAACACTGGACACACAATGAGTGGGGGCCGATGGCCCCCACAGCACAACGGGCACCACTAGATTGGTGCTAACCATATTTCAATTGCCTTCTAAGGGCTTAATCTGCAGGTGGATCGAAATGGTAGTAGAGATGAGAAAAGTAAATCAAGCGTTGCCAATGCAAATTAGGTCGTGGTGGTGGGGTAGGATGCGATGTTTTCAACAGCAAATGGTATTTTTTCATTTCGAAACGTGACAGTAAACGACGTCACCACACAAAACGTTAGCGTAGCGTCCATATCAAAGAAAAGAAACAAATAACGAAATATTCCATAAGATAAAATACTCAAAGTTCTCAGTCATCACTCACACGCACGCAGCACCCATACAAATCAAACGAAGAAGAAGAAGATGACGACGACGACCAGGCACAAGACCTTATAAAAGGGTTTTGTAACCAAAAAAAAAAAAAAATGAATGAAATGAAAAAAAGTGTGTGTTGTTCTTTTTTATGCTGCCAGCTAAAGTTTGATTTTTATGCAACCTCAATAAACTTTTGATAATGGAACAGAACCAAAGCCTTAATAATGTGATCGTATTTTGGCCATTTTCGGATCACAACCCGACCACAATAATAAAAAAATAATCGTAATGTGTTTGTTAGTTGTGTGATACGGTCAAGATTAATGGAATATGTCAATAAAAACGACGAAGCGTTTGATACGTTTTGTAAACATGAAATTCATTGAATTCACTTCGTACAGCAACAAACATTTGCTGATTCAATTACGTATTCAGCGGAGCTGATTCCGGGCAAATTTAAATTAAACGAAAGTTATGTGTGCTAGGGTAATCGGTGTTTATACCCTACACCACAAGGTGGTCAGGGTATTATGTATTTGTGCATTTGTTTGTAACAGGCAAAAGGAAACGAGATAGACTCATACCTCCTCTTGATGATCTGCATAGAATCACATTCTGAGTCGATTTATGCATGTCCGTCCGTCTGTCCGTCCGTCCGTCCGTCCGTCTGTCCATGTATTTTTGTAAACAAAGTACAATTCGCATTTATTGCCCTATCCACATGAAATTTTGCACAAGTCATTTGTTTGGTCCAAGGACGAACCCTATTGAAATTGGAGATAATCGGTCAAAATTTAGATATAGCTCCCATACATATCTTCGTCCGATTTGCCTTGTATTGTGCACCAAACGTGTAATATCAATCCGAATAGTATGGAATTTTGCAAGTACGATCAGATTGGACCTGAAAATAAGTATGCCAAATTTGATCGAAATCGGTTCAGATATAGCTATAGCTCCCATATATATTGTTCCTCCGATTTGCTATTTTTTTCGTCAGCAGCCGTAATATGCACCCTGTAACAACAATATTTTGGGAAATATATCAAAAACATCTCAGAAACACATTTGCTAAATTTTATCAAGATCGGTTCAGATTTGGATATAGCTCCCATATATAACTTCGTCCGATTTACCTTTGATTGTGCACCAAACGACCGAATTGAGTCTAGAAGTTAGTATGTCAAATTTGGTGAAGATCGGTTCAGACATAGCTATAGCTCCCATATATACTGTTCAACCGATTTGTCATATTTGTTACCCACAGCCGTAATATGCACTCCGTAACAACGATATTCAGGCAAATATATCAAATACAGCACAGAAATATCTTTGCCAAATTTTATCGAGATCGGTTCCGATTTGCATACAGCTCCCATATATATATTTTTATCCGATTTCAAATTAATTGTGCACCAAATGGGCAATACAAGTCCGAATTTAAAAAATACAAATGCTTTGGCATATTTAGTCCTTTGAACTTTAAATTATAATTATAATCAATGCGTGTATAATTGTGTATGTGTATGAGCTCTACTAAATTAGCAAAGTGGTGTAGGGTATAATAAAGTCGGCCCGCCCGACTTTAAGACTTTCTTTACTGGTTTTTGAATAGAATATTTATATTTTTTAAAAGTTTTCAATTCTAACATCAAAGAAGATAATCAAAGATTAATGTGCAACACTTCATTTTGAAATTCTTTGAGATGGGGAAAAAAGCCTTATTCCAAATATGTTGAAAGACAACAGAGAAGATACCCTCTTTTACAAAGTACAAGCAAAAAGTAGGAGCCATAGAAATAATTGTACCAATTGATTTTCAACAATTTTGACATGATTGCTTCCATGTTAAATTCCAACGTAAAGTCCAAAATCCAAGCCTTTTGGGATGATATTTCAAAATTTAGTAAAATCTGGCAAAAATATATGTGGGAGCTATATTTACATATGGGTCGATTGTCACAAATTTCAATAGGGTTCGTACTTGGGCCAAAGAAATTAATTGTATAAAATTTTATATCATTCTCACAAAAATGCAATCTCACTGTGACTGCAACATGCTTACTTTTTTATTTATTTATATTCAATTAATTATTTATATTCAAATAACACAGTTACCTAGACCCTAGGGCCATGGACGGTTCCAAAAACTTCTATACATAACTACTCTAAAGAAAAAAAAAATGTGTAAATCAACCCGAGAATGTGATTTTATGGAGATCATTAAAGAAAGCATGGGTCTATTCCTATACTTTTTGCACTGTACAAACATATAATGTGCACATTTTCTTTCACATTTTCCAAACATTTACACATATATCCCATATAAAGTATCAAAAGTAGTCGTTATAGACCGAATTTGGTACGTTGTAATATTTTTTATCAGTCTTAGGTCAAATACGTTAGGTGAATATTGTCAACTGATTCAGAATCTCCCCCATAAAGGATCAACAGTTTGAATGATCATAACTCAAGGCTGGGTGAGATAAAAAAACTGCAACTAACTTCAGACTGCTGTCATTTCTAAGTCACTCGTCCGACATATGTTAAAAGTATTCCAGTGACAGCTCATTATATTGTTTACAAGCGTACAAAAGCATTTTCGTGAGAATTTTCCGTTTTGACTGGAAAACCAAAAGTGACTATCGTTACAGCACTCCAGCATTTAAATGTGAATAAATCTTTTGTGTCTCGTACCATCGCTTGTTACTGTGATACTGGCCCGACGTCAAGGAAGTGGACGGAAGAAAACAGCAACATCATCAGAAATGGTTTGAAAAGTAAAGAAGCGACTTGATCGGAACCCGCGTGGCAGTGGCCGAAAAATGGCTCGTGAGCTGAACATATCGTAATATTCCATTCGGCAAATATTGAAAAATGAGCTCGGGGTAAAGCCATTGAAATTCCAAAAAGTGCAAGAAATTACACTGTAACAGAAAAAATAGGCTCGAAAGAGCTAAAGAGTTGCTTCGGTTAGCAGAATTTTTGGTTTTCTCCGCTGATAAAACATTCGTTGTGCAGCAGTTAGTAAACAAACAAAATGATCGTGTTTACTTGCCAAAGAGGTCAGCTGAAAATGTGCACCTTCGGTTGGCCACGAGAACCCAAGCGCCGCACTATGGGTAAAAAGCATGATTTTTTGGCATAAAGTCATTTTTTTTTGGTTTCATATTTTGAAATTTAACTGATTTCCTAAATGTAGATACCCATAATAGAAAAAAAAATGTTTAATATCAATACGGGTGGCAACCCTTTTTTGCTGGCGAGCTTTTAAAGTCAGCTGTTTGAAACTCACTTTGCTTTGGTACAACTGGCGGTAAAGATCAGCTAAGTTCAAGTGCTTCTGATTTGACAAAATTGAAAAAAATAAAATGTGTAATTATGGAAAACGTTAGTGCAGGTATGTAAAATTAAGACGAGGTGCCCTTTTTGTCATAATTGTCTGTTGTTGTAGTACTGTGAATTGTTTCGTTTATGTATAGCTTTATATAAAATCTATAAATTGTAGTTGTGTCCCGTGGAGTGTAACTTGTGAATGGCAAAGCATTGCAAAAAGGTATAAATGCCAAGTTATTAACAAAAGTGTGTTAATTAATGAGTAACTAGCCTTTTTTGTTCTATTTTGTGCCAACACGTGTTTTGCAGATAAACATGTGTTTGTCCATGCAGCGCTCATTAAAATTTGGAGAAGCAACAATCGCTCAGAAGATGCACTTGTGAAATATGTGTTACAGAATATCAATAATATCAGTTTAAATGAAGACCAAATGCGTTTGATATCAAAACAAGTGAAAGATTTTGTTAATTATATAAAAAACATTTGCCAAAGTGCATCCGTAAACTAGAGCGATTTAAAACTAAACATTCAAAATGGCTTAGCAAAAGTATAATTATTGTAATGAATGAGCAGTATGTTTCTCCAAATCATCATAGCCGATCGGCCAGATCGGCTATATAGCAGCTACATGAAATAGTGCCCCAAATCATATGAAAATTCGTAGGTCATCTTGGGGGCATAAAAATGAATACAAATCAAATTTCACTTCAACAGCTTCATAAATAAAAAAGGTGGGTCAAATCGGCCAAATCGGCTATATAGCAGCTATATGAAATAGTGCCCCAAATCATATGAAAATTCGTAAGTCATCTTTGGGGTATAAAAAATTAATACAAACCAAATTTCACTTCAATAGCTTCATAAACAAAAAAGTTGGGTCAAATCGGCCAGATCGGCTATATAGCAGCTATATGAAATAGTGCCCCAAATCATATGAAAATTGGTAGGTCATCTTGGAAGCATAAAAAATGCATATAAACCAAATTTCAATTCAATAGCTTTGAAATTAGAGTTTATGCCAAAATAAACGTAAAAAAACCCATAGTGCGCCGGCCATGGTGTTGGTGTGGGCCGCTCTAACTCTCCTCTCGTATTAATCGACCGTGGCATCAGAATAAATGCCAAATATTATCACGAAAATATTCTGGAGGGTGCATTATGGCTTGGGCACGCAAACATTTGGCCCCAGACCTTGGACGTTCCAACAGGATTCAGCACCATACCACGCGCCACCCAAGAAAGGTTGCAAAAAGAGGTTCCTCGCTTTCCAGCGCACAATGACCACCGAAATCTCCGAAAACCAATTCGTTGGACTATTGTGTTTGGAGTATTTGGAAAGCAAGGTTGACACAAAAAAATACCAAAGTGTCGATCACCTCAAGCAAGAGCTTCGCCGGGAATGGGCCAAAATACCGCAGAGCAACATTCGGACAGCGTGTGACGGTTTCATTGGCCGTTTGAAGGCCATAATTCGTGTCAAAGGTAACCAATTCGAACAAATCTAAACTTATTCTAAAATTTGATGCTATTTCCAACGTTTGTTAATTTCATTCAAAAAAAAATAATAAAAATTATGGCGTTTAACTTTATTGCAGTTTTTTTTTAATCCTCCTATACCTATTCTCCTTTTCAAGGTGGAGGGTATAAAAATATGTATATTAAACTTGTAAGACGTTTAAGAATCTGCTGAAAGAATCCAAATATTTTGGACATTTCTGGTTATGATTCATCGTTCGATGCATATGAAATTCAAGATTTTCCGTGTTTTAATGTAAACATGAGGATTTTAACCCAAAAAGCTTTTGTATTATCGCTCGATCCTTACGAAATTTTGCAGTTGCTTTAAGGTCAAAAATATGCGGAATAAGCAAAATTCCATATTCATCTCAGGTAAAGAATCGCCAACTTGTTTCCCAAATTTGGACAGATATAAGGGCCAGAAGGAATTTCCCGAACTGTACCGTTTTTATAACAGATCTTGTGTTGGTAGAAATATTGGGATGCGGCAAGTCTGAATGGAATCGGATGTTAATTTCGTGTTTTATGAGCTTCATGGACATTCAAAATTTAGAAGGTACCAGAAGGAGTAAACCTCCCCCCCTTTGTGGGGAGATACTTAATGGAATGGACCGATATTTTCCATTTTCGCACCTGACCTAGCACTGACGAAAATATTAGGATTTGCAAAGTTAAAGCAAAACTGCATTATTTTCTCTGTTTCTGCGCAGTGAGGTACCAGAAGGAGTGGACCGATATTGTCCATCTCCAAACTCCATCCAACTTTGACAATAATATTACGATGTACAAAGTTTGGATCAAATCGAATACTCACTTCGAGAGTTATCGCGTTTTGCCCGTATCAAATTATATATACCCTCCCTCTCTAGTCATATGGCTGAGAGTATAAAAAAGAACAAAATCGCTAATGTCCTTGTCGAAAGCTGACCTAAAAATTGTGGTGGATGTCATCATGGGTCACTGCTGTATGAGAGCAATGTCTTCTAAATGGAACAGCAATGATATTGATTACTGTAGAATGTGTCAAAATGAAGAAGAAATTGAGTCGGTCGAACATTTTGTTTGCCACTGTCCAGCTCTTATTCTCATGTAAATAATAACAGCTGGCTAGTAGGGGAACAATTATCACACGATCTGTTTTCATTCTCTAATATAAACCCTGCAACAACTCTTCAATTAGCCAGAAGATTAAAGTGGTTAAATACAACACAGCCAAATTTTTAGGCGGGGATAACATAGTCTTATTCCTTCCTAATATCTATCTCCCCCAAACTATTTCTCTCTCCCTTTCTTCTCGTTTTTCCAAATTAAGGTTGAAAAAAATTGGCCAGAAGGTCTTCGAGTAGAGAGTAGTTTTAAATTGATATAATGTATCAAAGGCAATCATAATATATATAAAAATATTCCATTCTGTCAAATATTTTACAGACTTCATTATGTCTCGACCTATTGTGATCCATATAAAAATCTTAAGAATTTCTCAATCGTTGATTTTCCTTGACGATTTAAACATTCTGTTGAAGTCGAATTTTAACTCCGACTCATCTCAACTGACAACGCATCCAACTTTCCACATAAACAAGTTTCTCCAATATTATAGACCAATTTCAAAACTATAAACATAACTGTTCTTAAAAAATGTGATCAACAGCTGTTTTTGTTATT
Source organism: Musca domestica (assembly GCF_030504385.1). Classification (NCBI taxonomy): domain Eukaryota; kingdom Metazoa; phylum Arthropoda; class Insecta; order Diptera; family Muscidae; genus Musca; species Musca domestica. The sequence goes on along the minus strand of NW_026712249.1, from coordinate 9,675,182 downwards.
TAATGTATGTAAACACACACACACACATTATGGAATAATTAAAGTTCTTATGCAATCATAAACAAATATTGATTTAATATCACCCTTAGAGAGCTACCTACTGCACAGAAGACACAAAGTTTGTTTTTTATATTTAATTTTCTAAAATTAAATAAAAATTGTCGTTTGTTTATATGCCTCTCCCCCGCGCAACAAAATTAAAAATAAATTTGCTTTAAAATCTGCAAATGTCAATGAACCCACTTCTCGACCAGAAAAACAAAAAAAAAACCAAGACCCGTTTACATCAAGTAAAATAGATTTGTAAATAATGTTATTTTTAAAATGACGAAAATGCTGTGATAAACTCTTATCTTGAAAAGAATATACCACATATGTATATATGATGACGGTCAAGTGCTTGGCAAGCTTAGCTGTTAAAGCCAAAATGAATCGTGCAAGATTAATTACAATATGTTTTTGGCCAACATTTCTAATTAACACTAACGTTTATTTTATTTGTAGCATTTTCTATTGGCTGAGAATGAAAATCCACAAACACACGCACGCCCTGAGCACACTCTGAGACATATTCATATATGAGTTATGTGAATGTAAATAATATAAGATGAAGAACGGCAGGCAGGTAGGTACTTTTTTCAAAACAAACAATACAAAAGAAAATGCAGAGACAAGAAAAAAAATTGAATGTCGGGTGGAGACGGCCATGTGATGAGCTACCATTGACGCTCTGTTTATATTTTGTTGGCAAAAAAAAATTATAAATTATCAGCTGCAATCACTAAACCAAGGCCAACCGCAATACAAAATTTGATTTGGCTACAAATCATTTTTTGACGATCCGGATACAAAAACCTATTCGGTAACAATCTACAACATAATCTACCGTTTTGTAATGTATGGCTATCAATTAATACAGAATTGAAATAATAATTCAGAGAAAACTTATTGAGAAAAAGCCACAATGCGTTGCAGGCAATGGAATATCTCTTGTGCTGGATGGTTCCCCAGAAACTGTAATCTTAATCAATTTTATAGGTTTACAAATATAAACAAGTAAAAAAGCAGTAAGTTCGACCGGGCCAAACTTTGGAACAAATTTGGCAAAAATAAATAAATAAATAAAATCCATTGAAAATTCTGTTAAAATCTCAAAAATACCGAATGTAGTCATTATATTAGAGTCTATACGACGACGTGGACCTGTCAACTTTTGTCATAAGCCATTACAAAATTCAAATGCGAAACTTAAAAAATAATGTAGCTAAAATCATCAAAATAACGAACATAGGGAGATATCATTATATTTTCTGTCATAGGCTTTGGTATTCATTACGAACTTCAAATACCAAATTTGAAATAATTCCGGTGAATAATGTCGCTAAAATCATCAAAATACCGAATATCGGGAGGTGCCGTTATATGGGGGCTATACGAAGACGTGGACCTGGTAAAGACAATTTTCTGTCTTAGGTTGTAGTATCCATTTCGAACTTCAAACACCGAAATTTGAAACAATTCCGGTAAAAATAATGTCGCTTAAATCACCAAAATGCCGAAAATAGGGAGGTACCGTTATATGGGGGCTATATTAAAACGTGGACCTACATGGCCCATTTTACGGACAGACATGGCTAAATCGACATAGAATTTTATGCTAATTTTTTGTGGGGTCTAAAATTTCGAGGTGTGACAAACGGAATAACAAACATAATATACCCTCCATAGTATGGTAAAGGGTATAAAAAATCTTAAGTGCGGGCGGAAGGAACATTTTACACTCTAATATTTGACCCATGTAGAAATAGGCTAACCTCAAAATTGCAAAAAAAAAAAAAAATTATCTTACACTTATACAGAATATTTCCTGAGAGGAGATAATTTACTCTTTGATGGAAATCGATCCGAAACATTCGAATCAGCAGGCACTGTTATATGGGGTCTACATTAAATTGTGGACCCACATTAAATATGTTTTGAGATCTACTCTGAAATACACATAAAAAGGCCCAAAACATCAAATATCAACTAATTTGGTTTGAAATTTAAGCGGAATACTTAAAAATACCAAGAATCAGAAGGTACCTTATATAAGATGGTCTTCTAAAAAGTGGACCGACCATAAATATTTCTTGCAAATAGTTAGTCTACCCCCAACAAAAACAACCCAAAATGTCAAAATGTCGGGCCCAAACCCGAAAATCGAGACGTCTATATTGATTTTTTTTTAAATCTAATGCAAGCCACAAACGTAGCAATTGGTTGTACATCTTGGAGAAGTTGTATTCAAGATTGTATCGTTTGTGGCCCGCTTGTACGAAGTTGTGTCTCGGTTGTACAAAAAATCAAAATTTTTTGATATTTGGCATGTTGTACCAACCGATTGTAATGTTTGTGGGCATGTCGCATACAATTTCATTTTGTGTTTATTTTCAAAGAGGCAACACCATTGTTTCGCACATCAAAACAACACGAAATCCAATCAAATGTGTGATTTCAAAGAAAATATAAAAAAATACAAATATATATGAAACAGAATTTCAAAAAATTAATAATAAATAAAGGCTATTATATAGTAAATTATGGAGCACGAAATTATTTCCGGTGTCATCTTAACTCAAATGAAATTTTCGAAAAGTGAAGTTGTACAAAGAGATTGTACACAAAGTTGTATCGTTTGTGGCCGAAGCATAGAATTTGACAACCCTCCAGGTTGTACCAACGGTTGTATCGTGTGTGGCTTGCATAAGAACTGAAAACCTGAAATGTCAAGTTACAGGTGATTTACTTGGAAATTCGGACCGAAGCCGAAAAATCTTAGGCTAATTCCTGATTTCAACATCGACATCAAATTCCACGCCGATCGTGAATGTATATTCTTTATGGCGTATTCGGGGTTTCTTAATTTGGCAAAAGTAATAGCAAATTTAACATACCCTGTATTTTATGGCGGAGCTCATAAAACTAAGAATATTTTCCATAAAAAATGAAAAACAAAACATGATTTTTAAAACTTTTTTTTTGAAATCTTGAGCTGAACTCCGAACAATTTTTGGAGACGTCGCAGACAGAACGACATCGTTTTTAGAAAGAGGGGGCTAGACGTTATATGACTTGAAAAATAAACAAGTTAAAAAGCAGGAAAAGCAGTGAATGCCCTCCACAATTTGGAACGAATTTGTAAATTTTCAAAAAATAAAATTCGTTAAAAATTCCTTTAAAATCTTAAAAATGCCGAATATAGCCGTTATATTGGGATCTATACGACGTGGACCTACATAGGCATTGTTTGTCATAAGCCATTACTGCATAGACAATTTTCTTTTACAGGCTGTAGCATCCATTACGAATTTCAAATACGACATCTCAAACAATTTCGATGAGTATTGTACCTAAAATCGTCGAAATACCGAATATAGGGAGGTACTAATATATATGGGACCTATACGAAACATCGAAACATACGGACATCGAAATACCGAATATTGAGAGGTACCGTTACATGGGAACTATACGAAGACTTGTATCTGCATAGACAATTTTCTGTCTTAGGCTGTAGTATCAATTTCGAACTCGAAATATCAAATTTAAAACAATTCCGGTGAATAATGTCGCTGATATCATCAAATACCGAATATCAGGAAGTACCGTTATATGGGAGCAATACGAAAACGTGGACCAACATGGCTCATTTACGAACTTGACATGCCTACTGGTAAACTATGCAAGTATGCAAAATTTCAGCCTTCTATCTCAATTCATTCGAAAGCGTGATTATAACAGACACACAGACGGGCATCTTTTACGCTGATCCAGGAGATATATACTTTGTAGGGTCTATTATGAATATTTCGAGGAGTTACAAACGGAATGACAAAGCTGATATAACCTCCATAGAATGGTGGAGGGTATAAAAAGTCTGGTGACTGAAGATGGGAAAAAATGCACTCTACCCAAACCAAGAACAAAATTCAAAATGTGTGTCAAATCGGAAAAGTCCACAAGTTGTATGCCTGTTGTGGGGTACTATATCAGTATAGTCCAACTTTATACATTTTTCTGCTGTTCTCTTCAATGCAAAGTACGACCTTGGTCAGATACTACAGCCGGATTAAACAACTTTCGAATGGGAACAATCGATCTAATTTGTTGTATGTTCTTCTTGATGTGGGATATCGTCATCTGCATAGCCGACAAACTTAAGCCCTAAAACTTTTAGGATAGAAATTTTAAGGGTTACTTAGTTAGTTTTCTATATTTGATACTCTTGTAAGTTAATCGCCGGCTACGCGAAATAAAGCATTTTTATTGAAAAAATAATTTTAATAAACTTTTTCGTAACGAGTTATGCTGGTGGAAGGACCCATATTTCTGGACCCAGAAAATGTATTAGCACAAATTGTAGCATGGAAGGGTAAGAGGGTCAGCTATAATTTTGTTGATCTCCTTAATGGAACCTTTTTGGGGGTTTTATAAATAATCCGGATCAAAAAATCGATAATTTCGAACCGTTTTAAATAACCCCATCATGTGACACCTATATTGTCTATATCGGGAAAGTAGATCCGGGTCTAGCCAGTTAGCTATGGAAAGTACGGTAACATACCATCAACAATGGTCAATTGTCGAATTTTTCAGTGTCCCAAAATACTCTATAGTCATAGATCCTTACATATATATAGGACTGCCAAAAATTTACTTCCAGATGTCCTGAATCTCCACAACTTTAACAAACGCGTTCCAAACATTTCGACCAACACATGACGAGTTATGTAGGGTATACCTGACAGAAACATCAAACAAACTAAGCAGCGGCATATGACTACAAATGAATACCTGTGGCGTAATAATAATAATAATAAAAAAGAACAACACGGGGCGCGCGGTGAGACGGGGGACGTAAAAATATACACAAGTTAAAAACGAAAAAAATAATTTGTTTTTAATTTTTGTTTTGTTCTTCTTCCTCGTTTTAATTTGTGGTGACAATGCGAGCCAAGCTGCTGCAGGCAGGCAGACAGAAGAATGAAACAAAAAACTTACACTTGTTTCTCCACCTTCTCCTCCCCCTCTTGCTGTTTTCTTCTTCTTCGGTGTGTGTTGTGTGTTTTGTTAATAGTTTTATTTTTCACAAAAGAAATTGACAACTGTTTCACAGTAACACTTTTTCCACAATTTTATATGGCCCAAGACCAACGTCCGCACCGTCCGATATTATTATGATGTGTTATGGGATGGTGGACACACTTTTCTCTTTTTGCACTTTTGACCACACAATATGGGTTTTTTGTTGGTAGGTCTCCCTTCTCGTCGGCTGCTTAGAATTTCGATTTAATCCAATGACACTACTGAATGCAGATATATGTCATAACAAAAGTGACTACTCCAAAAAATTACAGCAGCAGTCATGAACTCAACTAATGGAGACAGACAAGCAGACGACAACGGTGGTGGTGGTGATGGTGGTGACAACGACGACGACGACGGCAACAGCAACGGACAGCAGCAAATCAGCAGTTATGGAACTTCAATGTCGTGCACTTCCACACACAATGAACATTCAGAAAAAATTAAGACGTAGACGACGTCGTTTTATATGTTTTCTTGCGAATTATATTTTTTGATTTTCTTATAATTTGAACATTTTTCTTGTGTCTGGGAACGACAAACGCGAATTTTCTTGCAATTTGCTCGATTTTTGCACAAATTTTAATAATATTTGATGTCTTTTAACTCGCAGAAAAACGAAAATATCGACCGAGCTATAAAAAAAATATCGATTGACTCGCGTCTGTCATAATTGTCAAATTGGATTGGAACGTAACTACACTACAGCCCACTACCTAATGTCACAAATGTCAAAGTGGTTAATAACAAAAACACAGGAACAAAAGAAACCAAATTCGCCACAAACACCAAAGCATAAAACAAATCTACAGATACCAGAGATATACAAAAAGACTTATACAAATTCTTTAAAATCACGAAATTTGCAAAGTTATTAACAAAATACGCTTAACATTTTTACGTACTCTCTTAAGCAACCCTGTTTCGTGCCCTATGTAGAGAAACGTTGGTAGGCTTCTGTCAAAAAGACGTAACGTAATTGAGAGACATTTGCTATGAATGGAATCTTTAAAAAAATCCTTTTGAAATCAATGCTTCTATTACATATGTTGACCACATCTTTAGGACAATATTTGCGTCATATACACAAAACAACTGCTTTCAGACATAACACTTATTCTGTAAACATTGTCTCCACAACATTTCTCCGTGGAGTCAACTCACGGTTAGAAGCCAGCATCTCATGCGAAGCACTACGGAATATATGGTTTCCACATTTTACAACTTTTCAAAAAATATTTGTAAAGAAAACTATTTAAGGTTTCATCACACAACTACGTACAAATGTTTTATAGCTCTTCCCATCATGTATTTTTTGTAGAATTCCTCCGTGATTCCAAACCGTGGAAACTGCAACTGGCCAGCATTCCCATTCATGCAGCAAACGGCTCAAGGATCGCACAAATTCGTTTAATAAACACATATTTTCGTTCACTTACCTTAATATTATTCCTTTGTGTGGTATTATTGATGATAATTTCAAATAATTTATGTTTAATTGTTGTTTTTACACAATTAATGAAGTTTTAAACAAAAAGCGACATTTGTTTTCTCAAGTGAGTATGTTCAGTGTAGGAGAGTTTTAAGAGAATTGTCATTCGTCTTCACAGAGTTGTATTAATGCGTACTAACAAAGAGCGACATACGTGTTTTCTCGAGTGAGTATGTTCAGTGTAGGAGAGTTTTAATAGAATTGTCATTCGTCTTCAATTCAATATTTTTCAGGAAAAAAAATACAATTTTTAAAAAATAGATATGCCGATTCAATGAATATTTTAAGTCAAAGCTCATTTCAATTGTTACTACTTTATTAGTAACATATGACATATCTAACAGATGCCAAATAAATACATTGATCCCTGAATTGCAGGATTGCATGGTGAAAAAATGGACAGATAAGGCCTAATAGAATAAAATGTTGACAGTTGTGTTCAGAGATTTTGCGAAGAACTTAAGATTGTATAATAAAAAGGTATTCTAGAGCTGATTATCAAAGATGGGAACCCCGATGATTACAATTTGTTTCTAAGTGTTCCAGGTATTTCATTCATCTTTCGCGCTATTTGACTCATTTTAAAAATGAACAAAAAATATCAAATAAATGAAAACATCTTGTCGGATATAATTTTGAATAATTCTGACAGGAAGCGGGCATAGCCTCAGGGCTGTATTTCTGTTATTTTACGAAGCTATTCTAAATCCTTATTGTACCATGGATTAATTTACATTGAAATTTGACAAGGTAAATTACAAAAAAGGCAGAGATGGGTACACTTATTTGAAATGACCCACTTAATTTTACCATGGGAGCATCATAGAATTAAACAAATAAAAAAAGACCGTTTTGCTGTTAAACTTTTCAAAAAACCATAAAGTGTGTGAGGTCGTTGTATGTGGCCATACCAAAACGGGAATCTCCATAGACAATTTTATACTTCAAGTATTATCATCAACCAAATCTTCTTAAAAACAAAATTTGAAACAATTTTATGGGTAAATGTGACTAGGATTATCAAAATGCCGGATATCGGGATTTACCGCTATATGAGATACCATTACGAACTACAAATCACAATTTCTAGACAAATCCGTGGAAAATGTGGCATAAATCATCAAAATACGGAATATCTGGAGGTATCATTATGTAGGGGCCATACAAAAACCTGAACCTATACACACAATGTTTTTCCACAGGAGCTGGAATCTATTATAACCCCCAAGTACCAATTTATAGATATATCCGTGGAAAAATGTGGCAAAAATCGTGACAATACCGGAGGTACCGTTATATGAGGGCCATACAAAACGTGAACCTATACATACAGTGTTTTGCCACCGGAGTTATAACCTCCTATGATCTACAAATACCAATTTTTAGGCAAATCGGTGAAAAAATGTGGCCAAAATTATCAAAATACCGAAGGTATCGTTATATGGTGGCTATATCAAAACGTGGACCGATATACCTGATTTTCAATTCAAACCATCCTAGACATAATACAAATCGTTGCTCCAAATTTTGAAGCTATACGTCAAATAACGTGGGATCTATGGTGATTTCAACAGACAGATGGACATTTTATGCTGATTATATATACTTTATGGGGTCTACGATAAATATTTAGGAATGTTACAAGCGGAATGGAAAGTTAATAGTCCTTCCGTTTCAAAGTGGAGGGTATAAAAAGGAACACCATTTACGATTTAGTAATAGATACTAAAAGCCCTATAAGAACTATAAGACTTGGGAGCATTGATATGTCAAAAATTTTATTTTTTTTTTTTCAAAAGAAAAAATATACGACACAAACCGGAGGTTATTATGAAAAAATATTTCATTCAAAATTTTCAATTTCAAAGTAGTTTTGACAGTTCAGCAGGTGCGTCGATGCACCTGTATTCAATTGAACCATGGTTCTTACTCGTTTTGGCAAGTTCTTATGGAAGTAGAGTTGAAATTAATTTCAAATTGTCATTATCGATTTAAAGACTACGTCCTTAATTCCACTATGAATTTACCGAACACCCCTAATTTGGACATGTCGGTATTAAAATGATCACTGAACGTACCACATATATGTTTTGAGTTGTTGTTGGTAGTGTTAGTACCCAGCGAACCAAATGACGGATGTTCGGCTCATCTGCTCCAAGTCTAAAGTTTTTCCGACGCATCTGACCGAGTATGTCAGAATTCTGTTTATTTATGTTTTTATTTGTGCTTACAATTATGAAGTTATTCGACTTTTTAGTTGAACTTTATTCTCAACAAATGTTTTCCATTACATTATGACACAGAGCGTTATTCGACAAAGACTTTAGTATTTCTTAAGAACTTTCTTTAAGCCGAAAACTGTTAAAAGTCTTGTTCGACAACTCTAATTTTCCTTCAGAATGTCCCAATAATATCCATGCAAGTTCGGGCAGACTTTATTTCCAAAGAAGATAAACATGCCAATCACTCCATATTACTTTCGGTCCGATCTCGGACAATATAGTTCGCTGGGTTGTGACTGCAACTGACGTTTTCAAGGCTAAAACAACTAGTTCCGCGCTCTCTTTAGTGAAGATGTTCAATTTTCCTCACGTCTCATTCGTAAACAACAGAGTACCCAAGTCTTTGCTTTCTGTTTATTTTTTATCGCGTATTCCTTTGTGGCCTTCATATTCGTTTCGTCGGTTCGTTTTTCATTTTTGTTTCCACGCTCGCAACGAACAATCAACCAACACCAAGGGAATTGGACACATTTGTTTGTTGGACGGGATTATTTAAAAAATATTATGATTTATTTATCAATAAAATAATACAACAAATTCTATTAGAATCAAACGATTAATCAAAAATCAAGAAAAACAAATGACAGGTTCGTGGGGAAATCAACGACGTGAAACTGGCAAATCAAAATGTGGTTAATTAGCAACAGAATTAGAATTCCATTACTAACTTGTGCATGGCGAACTTTTATTCTTATTACAATACTGAATGTTAGCAGCTTTAGCAAATCCAATTATGTACGCGCCTTGAAACACTATACCAAAGAACGAAAATTAGAGTTACGGTAAGTGGGTTAGTTTGGAAGCCCTCTTCTGAAATCGCTAATTCATGTCTGTCTTTTGTAGTGAACAAGTACGTGGCATGTTTCAACATGCCTATGAAGGATATTTGAAATATGCCTCAGATTATGATGAACTGAGACCGCTGACGTGTGATGGAGTAGATACATGGGGTAGTTATTCCCTGACCATGATTGATTCCCTGGATACACTGGCCACAATGGGGAATTTCACTGAGTTCCGAAGAGTAGCAAAGCTATTGGAGGAAAAAATGGACTTTGACAGAGATATAAATGTGTCGGTTTTTGAAACCAATATACGTATTGTGGGAGGTCTACTATCTGCCCATTTATTGTCCAAAAAGGCTGGAGTAGAGTTGGAGAAGGGATGGCCATGTCAGGTATGCAAAATGATTTGATTCGTAAATTTGAAATAATAAAATTCTTTTTTAGGGTCCGCTGTTGCGTATGGCCGAAGATGTGGCCAAACGTTTGCTGCCGGCTTTTGACACGGCCACCGGCATGCCTTATGGTACGGTGAATTTACGTTATGGTGTTCCCAAGGGAGAAACCTCCATAACATGCACAGCTGGGGTTGGCACTTTGCTGGTGGAATTCGGTACCTTATCACGTTTGACGGGAAATACTATCTACGAAGAAGTGGCCTTGAATGCTTTACACTCGCTGTGGAAGAGGAGGTCCAATATTGGCTTATTTGGTAATCATATAGATGTACAAAGTGGTCGTTGGACAGCTTTAGATTCTGGAATCGGTGCTGGCGTCGATTCCCTTTTCGAGTATATGGTCAAGGGAGCAATATTATTACAGAGGCCGGAATTGTTGGACATGTTCCATACAGCCCGCCAGCAAATAGATAAATATTTACGCCATGAAGACTGGTATGTGTGGGCTAATATGAATAAGGGCCAGGTTACATTGCCGGTTTTCCAATCTTTGGAATCCTTTTGGCCTGGCATCTTGAGTATGATCGGCGATAGATCGCCGGCCATTAAGACAATGGCAAATTATGCCAGTGTTTGGAGAAAATATGGTTTCTTGCCCGAATTTTATACCATAACAACTGGTGAAGCTGCAGCTAATCGAGAGAGCTATCCCCTGCGCCCTGAACTTGTCGAATCGGCAATGTATTTGTATAGGGCTTCAAAAAATGAATTCCTTTTGGAGCTAGGTGAAAGTATGCTGCAAACCATTGAACATAGTGCCAAAACCAGATGTGGATATGCCACAGTAAGTAGAAGTAATAGCATAATTTGAATTAAATCATAGCAGTCGACTATTTTTAGATACGTAATGTGGTCACCCATGAAAAGGAAAATCGCATGGAGTCATTCTTTCTGTCGGAAACCACAAAATATTTGTATTTACTTTTCGATGAAGATAATTTCCTGCACAACGATGCTGCCAAGGGAGAAATCATAGAATTAGGTGCCAGCAATGGTGGCGGACAATGTGTTATCAATACAGGACCTTATATATTCAATACCGAAGCTCATCCCATTGACATGTCAGCTTTGTATTGTTGTTATGATCACAAACAGGACATGTTCGATGGTTTGGATTTGCAGAACTTCAGCGACTCGACGTTGGCCAAAAGTGATTATGATTTAAATATAAAAGATAAGGTAGAAAGTGATTCCCATTGTTCCCGCCCAGTAAATCGGCAACCCGTGAAGAGAGTAACGAGACCAAACGCCAAAGCTGGAAAACCACAGCCTCCACAGGAACCCAGCATGGCAGTGGATATTGAGGTTTTCGATGAAAACAATAAACCAGCTGGAGATATTTTGGTAGAATCATTTGAACGGGTTAAAAATGAGCAAATTACCATGACCAGAGCACCACCAACCATTGATGGCTCGCAACTTCGCAATCAATTAACGGTTTCAGATTTACAAGATTTCTTTGCCAAGAGACGTGAGCATTTTAAAAATCCCCAGGAAGTTTTAGATTACACTGTGAAATTTTTAAAGAACTTTACCTTGGATCCATCGTATATTTTAAGTCTAAAACTTTTTGATAAGACCGTGACCGAATATCTGGGATCGGCTACGCAAAAAGAATACAGCAGTACCACCAAAACCCTGTGGGATATATATGTCTTAAAACATAAATATCAAATGAATATGAAACTATTGATGACATTCAATTTACATGTGCTTGATGATTTTGACAGCAAAATGGTGGAAAAGGTCCTGATGGTCTTGGCGGGAGATCAAACTGATGTCACCAATAATATTATATGGAATAAAATGACTGAACTTTATGTGGAATATTCCAAATCGCTAACAAATACCACCGAAATACAAAATTTCCTATTGAAAATCCTCATTAATGGCTCCGAGGAAAAACCGGGTAATTTTAAAGCATTACTTACAGATCAAGAAATTCAAAAATTGTCCAATGAACATGTGGATGTATCGCAACATTTAAAGGAATTTTCCTATGCCAAACGGATTGTGGAAGCTGAGAAACGTGTCACAGATACCTTTGAACAATTGCAAAAACTTATGGCCGATATAAACACCAAACAAAAGGGAGATAACAAAAAAGGAGGGCAAGCAATTGCACAAACTACAGAGTCTAAGACTAAAGCGGATACCATCAAGAAAAATCCCACTGCGACGGATAAGAACAACAATTCCCCTATGACAAATACAACTTCCCCAACAGCCTCTAGTGTGGGCACCAATCTCATGCATTCCCCTCCAACCAAAGACAATGAAAATAATTCCGTCTCAGTTTGGACCCACTTGGTTGACACATTTTTGGGCAAAAGTTCATCGCAAAAATTCAAATTTGATGCCGGCGAACTGTTACAAAAAACTCGCAAATCTCTGGAACAATATCAATCGTTGGATATTAATTATAATTTGCTAACATGTGCTCGTCCTAGATTTATTGAACAATTTGCTTATCGTTACTATCATCCGTGAGCATAATCTGACAATGTATCCACATCGGAAAAAAACGTTTGTATATTTTTATATATATATATATGTATTTATATTAAAGACTGTTGTTGAACCGGGGTGCCGAGCAAGGAGAATTGGAAAAAATGGAAATTGTAAATAAGTAAGCAATAACTAGTTGAATGAAAGAAACAAAAACAAAAATGGAAACCTGGAACAAGAGATACAATCATCATTCCACCAAATCGATCGTGTGTTGTGTTAGTTTCATTGACAAACTGTGTGACTGAGTGTGATTTGATTATGAAGAAAATAAACTATTGCAATAAGAAGTTGGATTGTTTCATTCTCAAATAAATAAATATGAACGGGAGGGAATGAGGGAATTTGTCAAAGAAGGTAATGGAGAAAGACAAAGGCAACTGTCAGGAAAGCTTTACATCTGGAAAGGTAAATTTTTTTCGACGACTAAAAGTCAACCTCCAAAAAAGACAAAGAAGTCGAAAACAAGGAATTTATTGTTTAGCTCAAAAGAGAGCCAGCTATTTTCTGAGTTAACAATTTCAAAGTTTTCTAAAAAAGATGTGCCAAAGTCGAAAAAATAAAAACTTTATTCAAATGGTTTTACGACGGCCTGAATAATCTCAACCCTTGAACCAGCTAAACTTTTTACCAAGGCTAAGAAGGTGGAATAGCAGTTGAGTGTACTGAAAACTTCATTTAATGGTCAGTTAAGGGAAATCTGTAGAGCCATCGATCCAATAGCCTGCTGAAAATCTCATTACCAAATAATGATTTTGTTGATTACATTTTAGCACCAGCAGCTAACAAAACAGTAGCTCCTTATAATACCATGGACTTGTTGTAGGTAGTAAGTATTTTCGATTTTTCACCATTATAAAGTTAATACAATACATACATACAGAATGAGATGAAAAACTGCAACCAAATTCAGACTGCTGTCATTTCCAAGACACTCGTTTACACTTGTTTACAAGTGTACAAAAGCATTTTGGTGAGAATTTTCCAGGAAAAAAAGTTATTCGTGATGGAATTCAAGCGGGGTGTGATTTCTTTATATTTGGCTTGAAAACCACAAGTGACTATCGTTAGAGCACTCCACCATTTAAATCTAAATAAATGATACTAGTAGCGTAGCCCGACGCCAAGAAAGTGGACGGAAGAAAACACCAACACCAGCAGGAGTGGTTCGAAAAGTAAAGAAGCGACTTGATCGAACCCCACGTCACAGTGACCGAAAAATGGCTCGTGAGGTGAACATATCGAAATATTACATTCGGCAAATATTGAAAAAGAGCTCGGTGCAAAGCCATTGAAATTCCAAAAAGTGCCAGAACTTACATCGCAACAGAAAGAAAATAGACTCAAAAGAGCTAAAGAGTTGCTTCGCTTGGCCGAAAGTAATGAACTGCCAAATTTGGCTTTCTCCGCTCCGATGAGAAAACATTCATTGTCCAGCAGTTTGTAAACAAACAAAATGATCGTGTGAACTTGCCAAAGAAGTCAGCTGAAAATGTGCTCCTTTGGTTGGACAGAACTCAAGCGCAGGCCATGGCCCCAGACCTTGGACATTCCGTTGGGCTATTGTGTCTGGAGTATTTTGGAAAGCAAGGTTGGCACTAAAAAAATACCAATGTGTCGATTACTGGGAATGGGCCAAAATACCGCAGAGCAACATTCGGGCAGCGTGTAACGGGCGTTTCAAAAGGTCAAAGGTGATCAATTCGAACAAATCTAAACTTATTCTAAAATTTTCGAAATTTTTTTGCTTTCATTCAATAATTTTGTTGTTGCAAAATGGTCTGGCTTTATCCCTTTATTGTTGTTTTTATAAAAACAACGTTTGTTTATTAGTGGAGAACGATGGTAATGTTTACCAGGGGGTAAGACAGGGAATACCTAGGTTTCGGAAAGAGCCACCAATCCTCATCAGTTCCCTTGTTTTTGTCTGGGATATTCTCCCCAGAAGTTATTTTAAAAATAACTTCTATGACAAAAAACATTTTTTTACCCAAGTGACGAGATCGTAAGCTCAATAGAAAAACAACAATAAAGGGATAAAGCCAGACCATTTTGCAACAACAAAATACTACGGTATCCCGAACAAACAAGCCACACTGTTCTATTAATAGACAAGGCACGGTCGACGAAGGGGTTCTTGTTGTAACAGACAAAACCAACTTACATGGTTATGCTACTTCGTTCAGGCTGAACGAAAGCATAACAAGTGGAGAAAGATGTAAATGTTTATAAGTGCGGTTGTAAGATTTAGAAGACTTTCCAAGAGAATTTTAGTTTTATTTAATTCTTTGGTTCCTCTTCTATTGAGCTTACGATCTCGTCACTTGGGTAAAAAAATGTTTTTTGTCATAGAAGTTATTTTTAAAATAACTTCTGGGGAGAATATCCCAGACAAAAACAAGGGAACTGATGAGGATTGGTGGCTCTCACATTCGTAACATACATCCGACAACAATGATATTTTGCACCAGATATCTTATAGAGCTCGGAAATACCTCTGCCAAATTGTATTAAGATCAGTTCTAATTTGGATATAGCTCACGTATATATCTTTATCCGATTTCGGGTTAATTATGCACCAAATGGCCAATATCAGTCCAAATGACCTGAATTTTGGCACATCCGACAGAATCCAATATAGAAGCTAGTACATGAAATTTGGTGAAAATCGGTTCAGATATAGCTTTAGCTCCCCTATACAGGGTAAGATAAAAACTGCAACGAAGTCAAACGCCATAATTTTTACATTTTTTTAAATTTCATTGAATGAAGGCAAACAATGTCGGAAATAGCATCACATTTTAGAATAAGTTTTCAAACGGTCAATGAAACCGTCACACGCTGCCCGAATGTTGCTCTGCGGTATTTTGGACCATTCCCTACGAAGCGCTTGCTTGATCGAAACTTTGGTATTTCTTAGTGCCAACCTTGCTTCCCAAAATACTCCAAACACAGTAGTCCAACGGATTGGTATCTGATTTGTCGTTACATCCTTTTACAGCCAATTCCGCCTCTATGCAAATAAACGAAGTTTGAAAAACTTTGCGATAACAGAAAAGCGCAATTTAAAAACTTTTATTTTGGAGTATGGAAATAGTTTTGTGGTTCATTACCTTGCCATACGATGATAGCTTCCGTTCCTGCCACACAAAATAAATAAACCCCAAAAAGAATCAACAAATAGATGAAGAAAAAAAATGGGACAACAAATATTTTGCAAATTTGTTATTGTTATCATTTACGGAAAGTAGGTCCTTTGCAAATCTCTCTTCTCTCACTGTGTGTGTGTGTGTTTGTGTACAAGGAAGACTGTTGTTCTGTTGTTACGGACTTAAAATGCGTGTTTTACATGAATTTTTCTTGACATAATAGAAACCATCCCACGTCCCCCACCAGAAAAAACAACTCTTTTTCTGAACTAAGAATATAGCGAGGATTTTTAATACGTTTTTGTAGGTTCCACCTGTAACTTGGTAGGAGGTAGATAGGTAGGTAGGAGTTATGACAATAATTATCGTCACTGGCATGAACATGAAATTAAATCAATGATAAACATAAAAAACAAATGTATAAAAATAAAACAATTTGTTGACGTATTTGTTTTACTAGACCACCAGAGTAGTTTTGTGGTTTTCCTATTTTCAGTTGTTGATTAAGGCTGCACGTTAGCGGTTAGGCTTTAGAAAACGGCAGTCATGTCTTCCAATTCAAATTCAAGTCCTAAAACGGGAAAGTCTAGTGCAAACAGAAGCAATAACGATAATCCGGAAGTAATTCCAGTCATAAGTGACATAAATGAACCCCGACCTATGCCATATCTCTTCGAAAAGGAATTGATAAATAAAGCGAATAAACACATCTATGTGGTGGACGATTTTGTACCATCCCGGAATAGTGAGTAAACATTTATGGACTGTGTGGAGTAACACTTTGCAACAAAAATTCAATTTTTTCAATAATTACGGGACAACTATCCAAAAAGGGACAATTGTACCAATGATTCTCGATGTAATCGAAAGATCTCTATCAAATAAATAATTATTGGGAATTAAAAGAGAGTTCCACGCACCAATTTGAAGCCAAATTGATTGGAAAATATGGCATGACCCCCACAATAAATAAAATCAGGGGATATCTTTTTATAAGGGCTGTACCAAAAGCTGGACCTATTTTATTATACCCTATTTATTATATTCTTCACCATGGTATGGAGGCTATATTAAGTTTGTCATTCCGTTTGTAACACCGCGAAATATACATTTTAGACCCTACAAAGTATATATATTCAGCATAAAATTCTATGCCGATTTAGATATGTCCGTCCGTCCGTCTGTGGAAATCACCCCAGCTTCCGAAGGAAGTGAAGTGAAATGTATATTATGCCTGCAGGACTTTTGGTATTGAGAATGAACCATGTAGGTCCACGTTTTGGTATAGGCCCCCTATAATGGTACCTCCCTATTTTACGTATTGTTGTGATTTAAGCGACATTATTTACCGGAATTTTTTCAAATTTGAGTATTTGAAGTTCGTAATGGATACTACAACCTAAGACAGAAAATTTTCTGTGCCAGGTACACGTCTTCGTATAGCCCCCATATAACGGAACCTGCCCATATTCGGTTTTTTGATGATTTTAGCGACTTTATTTACGGAAATTGTTTCAAATTTGGTATTTGAAGTTCATAATGGGTACTACGGCCTATGACAGAAAATGGTCTGTGCAGGTGAACGTATTCACCGATTTTTTTCAAGTTTTGCATTTGAATATTGTAATGGCTTATGACAAACGTTGCCATGTCGTCGTATGGATTCTAACAGAATTTTTAACAGTTTTATTTTTTTTTGAAAACTGCAAAATTCGTTTCAAATGGTGGAGGGTATTCACAATTTACAGCTATTTTACTTGTTTTGTAAATAACATTACTACATAATAAGAACTCAAAATGTCCACATTTACCAAAATTAAATGGAAAACAGTTCCAATGCTTAAAAAAATACTTGAATTTGGAGTTATCCTTACAAGGGGACTTTTTCAAAAAGTGGGCCGATATGACCCATTTTGTATACCAATGATTCTGGATGCAATACAAAGAACCCTAACAAATTTCAAAGCTCTACCCTAAATATTGCGAAATATATACAGGGTGAGATAAAAAAAAAATGCAAGAAAGTCAAACGCCATAATTTTATTTTTTTAATTTTATTGAAAGTAAGCAAAAAATATCGGAAATAGCATCAAATTTTAGAATAAGTTTAGATTTGTTCGAATTGGTCACCTTTGGCACGAATTATGGCCTTTAAACGGCCAATGAAACCGTCGTACGCTGCCCGAATGTTGCTCTGCGGTATTTTGGCCCATTCCCGGCGAAGCGCATGCTTGAGGTGATCGACACTTGATATTTTTGAGTGCTAACCTTGCTTTCGAAAATACTCCAGACACAATAGTCCAACGAATTGGTATGCGGAGATTTTGGTGGCCATTGTGCGCTGGAAATGAATCGAGGAGCCTCATTTTGTAACCATTCTTGGGTGGTGCGTGCTGAATGCGATGGTGCTGAGTCCTGTTGAAAAGTCCAAGGTCTGCGGCCAAAATGTTTGCGTGCCCAAGGATTTAATACACCCTCCAGAATATTTTTGCTATAATATTCGGCATTTACTCTGATGACACGGTCGATTAATACGAGCGGAGAGCGACCATCGGCTGTTATGGCGAGCCACACCATCATTATGGCCGGCGTTTGAGTTATTGGTGGCCAACCGAAAGTTCACATTTTCAGCTGACCTCTTTGGCAAGTAAACACGGTCAGTTCGTCAGTTTACAAACTGCTGGACAAGGAATGTTTTCTCATCGGAGAAAACCAAATTCGACAATTCACCACCTTCGGCCAAGCGAAGCAACTCCGTAGCTCTATTTTCTTTCCGTTGCGGTGTAGGTTCTTGCAATTTTTGGAATTCCAATGGCTTTACCCCGAGCTCACTTTTTCAATATTTGTCGTATGGAATATTGGGATATGTTCAGCTCTCGAGCTATTTTTCGGCTCTGTTTTTAGAGTTCACAATAGACTTTAAAAAATTTATAAAAAAATCCACTTTTGTGTAGCTCGGACTAGTACTTGAAATGTTGTAAAAATCATATCTATGAAACTCAGACTAGCCTTTGGAATTTTCTTAAAAAATCGCAAATATTATTGAAATTTAAGAGCAATCATTGTAATATTCTTAAAAATAATTGTTTTTTTTTGGACTCAAAATAGTATTTGATTTTCAAAAATATCCTCAAAAATTATCGATGTTGGAGTTCGGAATCGTTTGAAATAATATTATAAATGATATGATAAAGGGTTTCCGTACAAAAAATCCCTCCAAAGGACTTCCATACGCACTAAAAATTCTATAAATCCGAGATTTTTGAATGTTACATGTCAACAGAGCTGCCAGAGACAAAGGTCCTTCTAATAGAACTTCTGATGACAAAAAACCTTTCTTCATTTATTGCATGGATAAAATACCTCCTGATTTTCTCTTTATATCTCTCTCTCTTTTTAGCACATCACATAACGGCCAAATTCTATGCTCATCATCAACAGCGGGAACCCAGAAATGATAAGGCATATCGCAACTTTATTGAAAGACCCTGTCCCGAACGACATCAAACGGAAAATCATGTATATGGATGGATGCCTCAGACACTCAAGGCCACCCAGTTGCTTCGAGAATTGAATTTTATCAATGCTCCCAAACAGCGATGTTGCCTTACCGTTTACGGAGAGATACTGCAGAGCGATAAAATTACCGAGAGAGCGGGATTTAATGGCTTGCGTTTTCATTTGCAATAAAAAAAATAATATCTTTTTTAAAGTTATTTTTTAATCGAATAGTTTTTTTATTTTGTATAAAAATAATATTTTTTTAATTTTTAACTTAAACAACTAATTGCAGACTTATTAATGAATGACATTTTCCTTAAAAATAATTAAATGTGATCTGGATATGGTGATAAAAGTAAGTTATGCCAGTGCTACTGTATATTCAGTTGGTTCCGGTTCTTCTTTGTTGCGGGGACCAAAGAAACTCAGGAGTACGGGTAATAATATCAAACCATGGGCAGCTCCAATTAGCACAATACCCAAATACATGCGGAAATAGAAGACCTCAAAGACCTGGGAATTTGAGAAACCCAAGACAATGATACCGGCAAATTTGGTGAGCGTAATGCCGGAGAGGACACTGCTACCCGTCACCGCCAGCGATTGACGGGCACGTTCCTGTCTGGTACCAATGGCATTCTTATACGAGCGTATAATGTGCGATACAAATTCCACACCAATACCCACACACACCACCAAATTAACCAATGAGATGGCATTCAGGGTGATGTTCCAGGCCCACATCATGCCACACATATTTACCAAAATCAGGAAGACCATAAAGAGTACCATGCCAGCCGAAATAATATCGAATCCAGTTATGAGGAAGGTCACCATGAATACAGCCAGCAAAGAGATACCCAAGGAGAAGATGGCATCATCCCATATTGTCAAATATTGTTCATAGAATATGAAGAAGACACAATAGGGAAAGATGGAGGCATCAACATTGTTCTCCTTTAACATCGCATTGATTTCATCGGCCACACGTCGGGCCTCACGCAAAGCCGAATAGAATTGTATGGAGGTCGTTGAGGTTGTGGAGTACTGCATAAAATACGTATCCAATATGGTACTATCTCCCTCATTGTCCAGGGTGTAAACAACGGCCTGTGAGGGGAGGGATGTGAAGATGGTGATTTAAGAAATCCTTTTTTTGTTATATTTTGTACTTACATCGGCATAGGAAGCTCTGCCAGCCTTGGCACACTCAGCATCCGGTAAGTCAGATAAGAAATAGGGAATATATTTCCTAAAGGTTTCATTAGTGGGTCTAAGGCCATCTGCCATAAACGAGCGGGGACAGGGTTCACATTCGTATTCCTTAGAATCTGTTGAAAAATAAAAAGAGAGAGAGAGCATGGAAATGTTAGAGTGAAGGAATTATAAAAGCAACAAATAAAATAGTAATAAGTTCGGCCGGGCCAAACATTGAAAGAATTCGACTATTTAAAAAAAAAATAAATAAATAAATTGTTCAAATCTTAAAAACACCAAATGTAGACGTTATATTAGGGTCTATAGGACGACGAGGACCGGCATAAGCCATTACAATACTCAAATGCGAAACTTAGCTAAAATAATCAAAATACCGATATCGGGAGGTATCATTATATGAGGGCTATACTTAAACGTGGACCTGCACGAAAATTGTTCTGTCATAGCCTGTAGTATCCATTACGAACTTCAAATACCAAATTTGAAACAATAATATCGCTAAAATCATCAAAATACCCAATATCGCAGGGGTGCCGTTATATGGGGCCTATACGAAGACGTGGACCTGCGTTATATAAGGGGTTATACAAAAACAGAGACCTGTGCAGACAATTTTCTGTCATAGGCTGCAATATCAAGTATGAACTTCAAATACCAAATTTGAAACAATTCCCGTCGCTTTAATCATCAAAATACCGGAAATAGGGAGGGATGGGGATACCAAAACCTGGACCTACATGGTCCATTTTCAATACCAAAAGTCCTGCAGACATAATATACATTTGAGTAAAGTTTTATCAAACTTCTTCATTTCATTTGGAAGCTAGAGTGATTTCCACAGACAGACAGAGGGACGGACATCACTAAATCGACATAGAATTTTATGCTGATCAAGAATTTACAGGGTGAAATAAAAAAAAACTGCAACAAAGTCCGATGCCATAGTTTTAACATTTTTTTTAAATTTCATTGAATGAAAGCGAAAAATGTCGGAAATATCATCAAATTTTAGAATAAGTTTAGATTTGTTCGAATCGGTCACATTTGGCACGAATTATGGCCTTCAAACGGCCAATGAAACCGCGCTGCCCGAATGTTGCTCAGCGGTATTTTGACCCATTCCCGGCGAAGCGCTTACTTGAGGTGATCGACACTTTGGTATTTTTTAGTGCCAACCTTGCTTTCCAAAATACTCCAGACACAATAGTCCAACGGATTGTATCCGGAGACTTTGGTGGACATTGTGCGCTGGAAATTAAGTGAGGAACCTTATTTTGTAACCATTCTTGGGTAGCGCGTGCTGAGTTCTGTTGCAATGTTTAAGGTCTGCGTCCAAAATATTTGTGTGCCCAATGCTTTAATACACCCTCCAGAATATATTCGCGATAATATTTGGCATTTTTTTTCTGATGCCACGGTCGATTAATACGAGCGGAGAGCGACCATCGGCTGTTATGGCGGCCCACACCATCACCATGGCCGGCGCTTGAGTTCTGGTGGCCAACCGAAGATGCACATTTTCAGCTGACCTCTTTGACAAGTAACACGAACATTTTGTTTGTTTATAAACTGCTGGACAACGAATGTTTTCTCATCGGAGACGGAGAAAACCAAATTCGGCCACTTTCGGCCAAGCGTAGCAACTCTTTAGCTCTTTTGTGTCTATTTTCTTTCTGTTGCGTTGTAAGTTCTTGCACTTTTTGGAATTTCAATGGCTTTGCCGTGAGCTCATTTTTCAATATTTGCCGAATGGAATATTGCGATATGTCCAGCTCACGAGCCATTTTTCGGCCACTGCGACGCGGGTTTCGATAAAGTCGCTTCTTTACTTTTCGAACCATTTCTGCTGATTGCTGTTTTTTTCCGTCCACTTCCTTGACGTCGGGCAACGATAATGAGCGATGGTACGAAACACAAAAGATTTATTCACATTTAAATGCTGGAGTGCTCTAACGATAGCCACTTGTGGTTTTCCAGCCAAATAAAAAGAAATCACACGCTTACGCTAGAATTCCATCACGAATAACTTTTTTTCTGGATAATTCTCACTAAAATGCTTTTGTGCGCTTGTAAACAATATAAAGAGCTGTTACTGGAATAATTTTAACAGCTGTCGGACGAGTGGCTTGGAAATGACAGCAGTCTGAAGTTAGTTGCCGTTTTTTCATCTCACCCTGTATATCAATTCCCGGCATTTAGCTATGATTAAGACTTTGACGTCTTCTAGGACCTATAGTAGAATTTTATGACAAATATTTTTGTAGAACATTTGGACTAGCTACCATCTCGCTTAGAGAGTTTTTAACCACATTTTAAAAAAAGGACCAAAAATTCCTCGCCGAAGACACTATACACCATAAATGTACGAATTCCGAGAAATCCTATTACGAAAATTTTCAAAAATGTGTTAAAGGGGGGTTTTCCCCTTCTCTTTTGGTTACCCTTCGACGTAAACTTTCAAAACGCCGATGCACGAGTCTCCTTTTTTAGCTTTACTTTCATAATTTGCTGGATTTTCCCCGAAAGTAGTTTTTGGTGTTATACAGTGTACAAAATCTCTAAATCTTACTTAAACGTCAGGAATTTTCACAAAAAAATAAAATATATATTGTACTTACTACTGGGGCAGAACGTATTATCGGTCGTATTAACTTTACAGCAATCGGCAATACCCAACCAGTCGATGTAGTCATCAATCCATGATGTTGCTGGACGGGCGAGGTAAGTTCTGTAAAAATAAAATTATAATAAATAATATATAAAAATAAAAAATAATATATTTTTTAATTGTTTATTTTAGAGCCAATATGAAGTACTGCAGACATCGAGGAATCTCAGATGCTATTCTGAGCTCCAAAACCATGGATTTTTAAAACAATATTTTAAATGCTATTCTGAGAACCAAAAACGAGGATTATTTAAAATATTTCAGATAATATTTTGAGATCTATCAGCATTGGTTTATTTTACAATATTTCAAAGGTTATTCTGAGCTCCATATTTCAAAGGTTATTCTGAGATCCATGGAAAGGGATTATTTGGCAATATTTCAAAGGCTATATAACAGAGGCTCCATAGCGAGGGACTTTTTTCACAATATTTCAAGGCTGAGATAGCAATATCAAATTTCAGAATTCCAGTTCTATCCTTTCACCCAATACCAAATTTAGTACCATTTAGTACTTTTCTTACAATTATAGTACACATTTTAAAAACCATCTCCATATTTCAATTCCAGATACGAACAGAAATCTTAATATCAAATTTGAGGATTTCAGCCCTATATCAAATTTAGCACCATATAGTACTTTTCGTACAAATATAGAGCGCATTTCCAAACTACCGTTAAATCTAAAATATAGATACCATCAGTAATCTAAACATCAAATTTCCGAATTTTTATGTCTATCCCTTAACATAATACTAAATTTAGTACCATTTAGTACTTTTCGTACACATTTCCGAAAGCGCCTCCATATGTCCAGGCTAGTAAGAATTTTAAGATTTCAAGCACTATCTGCTCACCCAATACCAAATTGTACCAAATATAGTACTATTTAGTACTTTTCGTTCACTTTTCGTGTCCATTTCCAAAAGCACCTCTTAACCACAAAGTTACCACCAACAGAGAATCTAATACAATTTTTCCAAATTCCTGCATCATCCATTCATCCATAAAACAAATTGTTCCCAATTTAGTACCATTTAGTACATTTCGCATACTTAGTACACATTTCCGAAACCACCTTCATTTATCGAACTAACTTTCCAATCTTGATTCTCATACCTAATTGCAAGTTCATAGCTCTATCCGTTCACATAATACCAAATGGTACTATTTTCGATGTTTAGTACCATTTACGGACTTTTCGTAACTTTAAAGTTCGAATTTCCAAAAACCCTTTGGTACATCCATCCGGCACTTCTTCAGTAACTCTCATTCCGAATTTCAGAATTCTAGCTTATTCTATTTGTCCAACACAAAGTACTCAGTTTTTAGTACTCTTCGTACCCTTTGTTACGAATTTTCGAAAACCTAGCCTTATCACACGCCTGCGCACCAACATTGGCCCTCGTCCAAAATTTTAAGATTCTTGGCATTTTTTGAGTATCTCCAAGGTCACTTTAAACTTTTCAGAAAATTTCAAGGGCCACCATAAAGTCCTGCAAGTTCGAGGTGCATGCAGCGTTCAAGAATAAAGTCCTAAGGAAGCTCTGAATATCTAGTCTAGGGGATATTGTAAATCTATTTCAATAGCATTTTAAGTGAATTTTTCACAACCTATACGGAGCTCCAGCTAAGATCATTTTTGAGAAAATCTCTCAAAAATCTTTCCTAAGCTCCAATGAAACGGGTTATTTAAGCAAATTCCTTAAACCTTTCAATACTTACATATCGGGATAGAGGGACTGTGTGTACAGCTGTACCGACAGCGAATTATTGTTACATTCCACACCACCACATATGAGATTTTGATGATCACGCTCTGTGTAATCCAAACCGGGTTTCAGAACCCAATAGACCGGTGCACCCATTGCCAATAGATCATCCATGTAACGGAAATATTTAACAACATGGGAATCCTTGGGCATGGACATTTCCTGGTCCAAACCCAATTCCAAATTGGGTGTTACCAGCAAAGACAGGGTGGTGACCACAAAGAAAACAATGCAGACAATGACTTTTACGGGTCTGGAATATGGAAATGAATTTCAAAATTATTTCATATCCAAAAAAAAAAATCCACTACTTACTTCGACAGAATGAAGGGAGCATAGAAATTTTTAAACAGCTTTTCCAAAACTCCAACACTGGCATCACTTTCGCTCTCCTTTAGCTGCTTAGAGGTTTTACAGCAGCAGAACAAATCCAGGCGACCCGACTCATAGCGTCTCTCGTCCAACGCCATCATGGCCACAAAGGCCGTAATTTGGAAGAGGAAATTAAAGAAAATTGCAGCAGCAGCATACATGGCAAAGGTCTTGACAGCCGGCATATCCGATATGGCACCAATGGCAAAACAAGCAAATTCCGAACCAGCCGTTTGCAGTATCGAAGGTCCCACCTGGCCCATCGCCTCACCAATGGCCTCGGCAATGCTGTCAAACTTTTTGCGATTCAAACGATGATAGGTATGGACCATAATGAAGATATTGTCCACACCCACAGCCAAGACCAAGAACGGTATAACCTCAATGGCCAACATTGTTGTGACCACATTCAAATAACCCCAGAATCCCAAACTGCAGAGCACCGAAGCCAGCACAATGATAATGCCGCCAATGGCCAGGACTATCTTCGATTCTCGCAGGAAATGTAAACAGCTACGGATTTTACCCAAAGCAATGGCCACATAGATGAACATCACCAGATAACTGATTGCCACCGTGGAGACTTCACCTTCCGAAAGCTCAACGATGGCATCCTGAATGGAACGTTCGGCCGAGTAGGCAATATCAAGTTGATCATTGGTATAGTTCTTCATAAAGTCCACAAAACGTTTTTCCCATTCCAGGTTGGGTTCCAGCAGAGCTTCATTGTTTTGATTTTTGCCAAGGAAGGTCAAAACGACACCGGTGGCCAGCAGATAATTGGGTTCTTCGTCGCCACTTACTTTGGGCATGCCGCCCACGGAAATGCCAGGTTCAATGGGGCCACCATAGGGACCGAAACAGGCCTCCAACATGGGAACGCTGGTAGGGAAAAATGAAAATAGCCAGGGTTAGATTTTTTCTTAGGTTCCGCCATGGGAAAACCGTCATTCAGCCAGACTGAATAGGGTTTTCACCATAGGAAAACTTCTATTCAGCGGGTTTCCCCAAAGGGAAACTTCTATTCAGGCAGGCTGAATAGGGCTCATCCCCCTTAGGAAAACTTTTATTCAGCCAGGCTGAATAGGGCTTTTCCCCATATAGAAAAACTTATATTCAGCCTGGCTGAATAGGGCTCTTCCCCCTTAGGAAAACTTCTATTCAGCCTGACTGAATAGGGCTCTTCCCCCAAAGGAAAACATATTTTCTAATGGTTTTCCATTGGACAACTTCTATTCACTTTGGCCGAATCAGGTGTACTCACTTTAAGCAATCCTCCAGATGATTCAAATAATTGATGACATAACCATTTTCATCCTCATATTCCGTTTCGAAAAATTCCAAATCATTTTGAAAGAATCCATAGATCGATTGGACAATACATTTATCGACAGTGGTCTTTTCGCCGGGATACATGACGGGAGCATAGCATACTTTATCCAGACCAATACCATCTTCCATACCAATTGCCTCAATGGCTTCCTGCAGTTTGAATACTTCCAAGAGGAAATCCTTTTGATAGGCCGGACCAAATTCCACTGTACCGGCAGAAGTGACATGGGTGAACTAAGAGAGGAAGATAGAGAGAGAGAGAGAGAGGGATCATAAGTATGACCTACATCTAAAATGCTTGCCTCAAGTCCAACTTACCCCTGAGGCATTAGTGGGCTTAATGAACACTTGATTGGTCCTGTAGAAGGGGCCAAAGTGGGCATCGAAATATTCCTTTTCTATACGGGTTTGACTCTCTTCGCCAGCCCACAACTCAATGGGATCCGTGGTCACTTGCATATAAATAATTCCATAGCAGAGACCGCCAATTATCCATGACAGTACGGCCAGAACCAAAACGGGATGTTTGGCACAGAATGTACCGCCCGCACGAAACACTTTGTACAGGACATCATTGAAACAACCAAAGCCCGAAAAACAGAAGCACTGGGGACTATTACTGTTCGAGCGCAACCTTTCAAATACCCACACCGCCACAATGACGACAACTAAACCGGCAGCGATGAACAAACCCATGAAAACAAAAACCTCCTCATGGCCCACGGGAATATCGGTAATGGCACACGATTCGGCACAGTCAATGCAGGCACAGGCATATGAATTTTCATAGGCCTCGGAACAGGATAGCGGAGACATTTTAAATCGGTCATCCTCCGTATCATCCTCCAAGAATATGTAGTTGATGGGAAACGGCACATAGTCGCTGAGTTCGGTGTCACCCATGAATCGGTACCATTTCTGATGGTCACAGGTGCGAGCATTGTATGCACCACAACCCAAGTCCATGGCAGGACGACCTGTTTGTGAATGCTGTATGGCCTTACAGCTGTTATAAACGCCCTCCACAAATCCATCATCAATACGGAAATCGATTTTTTCCACATAATCCCAGGTATCGTGCTTTGCGGTATAAGCGGTCAGGAAGAGGCTATGATTTTGGGCACATGTCATGGCACAGATGCTGAGACCCATGTTCAATGTACACGTTGGACAGCGGGAATATATACCATCCGCCTGAGACATACCCTGATCCATGGTTAAGATTTGGCCGCTGTCACAGCACAAATTCAAGGGAGCTGAGAGAAACGTTTCATTATTTCAAAAGAGAGAGAGAGAGAGAGAGAGGAGGAGGAAATTAGGGGAAAAAAAAACAATTCAAAGAAAACAATTCTCACCATCCGGATCATTGCCTTTATACTCATTGTATAGGATGGGACAACGTGTTTTGAATATTGCCTCGGCCTGGCTATCATTCAGAGGCAGAGCTTCACCACCATAGGCCTTATTTTTCCAATGTGCCCCAACCATATGACTGTGGCCATACCATATGCATTTGCCATCGCTTTG
Source organism: Musca domestica (assembly GCF_030504385.1). Lineage (NCBI taxonomy): Eukaryota > Metazoa > Arthropoda > Insecta > Diptera > Muscidae > Musca > Musca domestica. Next base: position 9,646,994 of record NW_026712249.1, on the reverse strand, counting down.
TGGTAGAGTTTGTAAAAAGAGCAGGAGACAACTTATGGACAATATCACAGCTGTGTTATTCTTGGGTACTGAAATAAATAAAACATTTAAATTAAATTAAAAAAAAAAAATTATTTCAAAATCTATTGAAATAAGGAGGAAGAGAATAGGGCATTTTTTATTTGATTTTTATATCCATCACCATTCTATGGAGGGTATATTAGCTTTGTCATTCCGTTTGTAACTCCTTGAAATATTCATGATAGACCCTACAAAGTACTTACAGGGTGAGATAAGAAAAACGGCAACAAAGTCAAAAGCCATAATTTTAACATGTTTTTTTTTTTAAATGTTATTGAATGAAAGCAAAAATTTGTCGGGAATAGCATCAAGTTTAAGAACAAGTTTAGATTTGTTTGAATTGGTCACCTTTGGCACGAATTATGACCTTCCAACGGCTAATGAAACCGTCACACACTGCCCGAATGTTGCTCTGCGGTATTTTGGCCCATTCCCGACGAAGCTCTTGCCAACCTTGTTTTCCAAAATACTCCAGACACAATAGTCCAACGGATTGGTATCCACGAGGAACCTCATCCTGTAAACATTCTTGGCTGGCGCGTGCTGACCCCCAATTGAAATGTCCAAGGTCTGCGTCTGAAATGTTTGGGTCTACACCCTTCAGAATATTTTTGCGATAATATTCGGCATTTATTCAGATGCCACGGTCGATTATTATGAGCTGAGAGCGAACATCGGTCGTTAGCCACTTGTGGTTTTCCAGCCAAACGCTTGAACTCCATCACGAATAACTTTTTTTCTGGAAAATTCTCAATAAAATGCTTTTGTACGCTTCTGTCACTGGAATAATTTTAACAGCTGTCGGACGAGTGGCAGTGGAGTTTTTTCATCTCACCCTGTATATTCTAAAACGATTTAAGACGATTTAGGGATGTCCGCCTGCCGGTGTGTCTGTCTGTTGTAATCATGCTGTCTTTCGAACTAATTGAGAAAGAAGGCTAAAATTTTAAACACATGTGTATTTCGGAAGTAGGCAGGTTAAGTTCGTAAATGGGCCATATCTGTCGAAGTTTTCGTATAGCCCCCATATAACGGTACCTCCCCATATTCGGTATTTTTATGATTTTAGCGACATAATTCACCCGAATTATTTCAAATTTTCTAGTCGAATTTTCTAATGGGTACTACAGCCTCTGTCAAAAAATGTCATATGCAGGTCCACGCCTTCGTATAGCACCTATATAACGGTACCTTCCGACAATCCGTATTTTGTTGATTTTAGCGACATTGCCTGCCGTAATTGTTTCAAATTTCGTATTTGGAGTTTCCAATGGGTACTACAGCCTATAGCAGAAAATTGTCTATGTAGGTCCAGGTCTTCGTATGGCTCCCAAATATCGGTACCCCCCTATAATCGTTATTTTGATGATTTTAACAGAATTTTTAAAGGATTCTATTTATTATTATTATTTTTTTTAAATTTCCAAATTTGTTCCAAATGGTGGAGGATATTCAAACTTTGGCCCAGCCGAACTTACTAGGTTGTAGGTTGTTGTACCCATTTCCAAGCCATACGAAGACCTGGACATGCCTCGATAATTTTGTGTCAAAGAAATTCGAAATTTGAAAGATGAATAATACATCTAAAATCAACAAAATACCGAATACAGGGAGTTACCGATATATGGTGGCTATACGAAGACCTTGACCTGCATATACAATTTTCTGTCACAAGCTGTAGTACCTATTAGGAACTTCAAATACAAAATTGGAAACGATTCCGGTGAATAATGTCGCTAAAATCATTAAAATACCGAATAAAGGGAGGTGCAGTTATGTGGAGGCTATACCTAAACGTGAACCTCATTTTCAATACCAAAAGTCCGGCATACCAAACACATATCTGAGTAAAATTTTATCAAGCTACTTCAATTCTTTCGGAAGCCAGAGTAATACTATGGTGGAGAGTATAAAAACTCAAGCAATACTTTGAATCGGTGTTTACCCGGAGGCTATACCAAAAAGTGGATCGATATGACCCATTTTTTAGATCAATGAAACTTGAAGTAATCCGGAGGTCTGCAAACTTTTTTAAAGCTCTATATTAAATCTTGCGAAGGGTATCTTAAAATATTAGGGAACCCTTTGTGTATGGTCAAGGCTGTATAAAAGGCCTTAAACAAGTTTGGCCTATGAACCCGAAACTCTTTGGGGTTTTTGTCCAAAAACCGGGTTCTTTTTATAATCACTTGGAAATTTCCAATAACCACACTGTTTATTGAAAGATAAAATTATTAGGAAATTTGCTGGAAATTTTGAAAATTTTAATTTAATTTAAAATTATTCGAAAATAAAAAAGGTTTTTTTTTTTTTTTAACCAAAAGTATATGACATTTTTATGTGGTACAAGTTACATATACAAATGTCTTTTGTTCAGAGACTCACAATGAAATTTGATCTAGAATATTTCATCCTTTGACAGTTTCCCCAAAAAATTAGGTATTATGTGAGATTTTGACTCAGAAGGGAAACGTGCTAAATTAGCATTAATGAAACTTAAACACATAATTTTCAGTTGAAATATATAACTTCTAATGTAATTTTCTTAAAAAACTATTAAAAAGTTAAAAAGCAGTAAATTCGGCCGGGCCGAACTTTGAATACCTTCCACCATTTGAAAGGATTTTGAAAATTTTCAAAAAATTAAATCCGTTAAAAGTTCTATTAAAATCTTTTCTGTCCTAGGCTGTAGTATCCATTACGAACTTCAAGTGCCAAATTTGAAACAATTCCGGTGAATAATGTAAATTCCGGTCATCAAAGAACCGAATAAAGGGAGGTACCGTTATATGAGGGCTATAGGAAGACGTGGACCTGAACAGCAAATTTTCTGTCATAGGCTGTTGTTGCCATTGCGAACTTCAAATTCCAAATTTGAAACATTTCAGGTGAATCACCAAAAAATAGGGATGTACCATTATATGAGGGCTATACCAAAACGTGGACCTACATGGCCCATTTTCGATACCAAAATGCTGTAGAGACTACTTCAATTTGTTCGTAAGTGATTTCCACAGACGGATAGACGCACGGATCACTTTGTGGGGTCTAAAATGTATATTTCGAGGTGTTACAAACGGAATGACAAACTTAATATAAATTATTATGTCGTTAACATTTCAATTAAAAAATAATTCAAAATTTTGCATATTATTTTCCATATTATACTATATTTTCCAGCACGTGCGACACACTATTTTTTCGTATCGATTTGTTTTACACAAGCTCTTAGTTTAATCTTGCTTCAAGTCATTTTTTTTTTTAAATAAATCACAAAAAGACATCGATACAATCTTTAATTCTCAATTTCAATTGACAATCGCCCTTTCAATCAAGCCCTTTTTTTAATTCTGAAAAAAATTTCCACAAATATCAAACACTTGAACTTTGATAATCGAACCATGATGAATAATTTTGCTTTTGTGTAACTATAATTTAAATTAAAAAAATATTAAAATAAATTTTAAATACCATTCATTTTCACTTTTTGTTCGATTAAATCCTCAATTTCGAAAATATATTTTTTTCAACACAATTAATCCTTGTTCGGAGCTAGCGTTTGCATTTATTCCATTATATAAAATTAATTTTTATTTTTTCCCCCTTTCAGGACTTCACTATCACTTATGCCACAAAACTAATTACGCTGAATATCAAAACCGGTCCGCGTGCAATGAACGACCGTCGAAAACTGTATGAATTATTCACATGTTGCCGAACTTATTGGTTATCCGAATTACCAGTGTTTTATTTTGAGATAAACCAATCTATCGCAAAAAAACCTGTGTGGATTTTGATAAGATTTCCGCGGAGGACGAATCATTATTTCGGCTCGGCTCGGCTCGGCGTCGGCCAGTCAAACAACCAACGATAAGCCAAACTAACTGCCAAGGTGTTCAACCACCAACCACCTGCACCACCGAATTTTGGCCCGGCTGTGAATTATTTGTCATTTAATGGTGTTTAATTGACTGAAATACGAGCAATAGAATAGGTTTATGGATCCTTTATAGCGTCGTGTGGTTATTTAGGGGCGGGGGAAATCCAAAAGATTAGTGAAAACATGTGAATGTATTTTTAGTTTCGGAGTGTGTATATATGTATATCTACATATGTATAGATTTGAAATCGTGATTGACGGATCGAACAATAAAAGACAGCTAATATGGAGTTTGAATTATTTCAGGCAATGAAGGATTTCAATTGAAAATAGAATGGAAAATATCTTTAATTAATTATTTATTGATTTATTCGACCTATCTTTATTATCTTTAATTTCTAGAATTAGATCAAATATTTAATAACTCAAAACCCTTTTTCTAAAATTAGTAAGACATTTTGAATTTCTACCTTATTTTTACTCTGTTTCAGAATCTGCAGAGATCTACTAATTTTGCAATTTTTTCGATATTATAAGAGAACATGATTTCCTTTGTTGTGTGTTTTCTAAAAAAAACATCCAATAGCCTATCTATAAGATCATCCGATAAAACCCGCTGATTTTATCCATATTGTCAAAATGCATGTCATTGCGACTTAAACCATTGTAGAAGAATACAGGTAGTCGCATCCAAGTAGATGCTGGGTCAATTAATTGTCAAACCAATTTTGAAATTGTAAATTTTGAATGAAAATTATTTTAGTTTGTAAAAATTATTAAAAAATATATATCACAACCTCCGATTGGCGTATCGGAAAACATATACAAATCCATTTTCAGGGTGAGATAAAAAAACTGCAACTATCTTCAGACTGCTGTCATTTCTAAACCACTCATCCGACAGCTGTTAAAATTATTCCAGCGACAGCTCATTATATTGTTTACAAGCGTACAAAAGCATTTTGGTGTGAATTTTCCAGAAAAAAAAAGTAAAAAAGCTGTAAGTTCGGCCGGGCCGATCTTTGAATATCCTCCACCATATGGAACGATTTTGGCAATTTTCAAATAAATGAAATCCGTTAAAAATTCTATTAAAATCTAAAAAATACCGAATGCAGACGTTATATTAGGGTCTATACGACGATATGGACCTGCATAGGTAAATTTTGTCATAAACCATTAAAATATTCAAATGCGAAGCTTGAAAAAAAAACTCGTTGAATAATGTGTAAAATTCCGCATATAGGGAGGTACCGTTATATTGGAGCTATACGAAGTCTGGTGAATAATGTCGCTAAAATCATGAAAGTACCGAATATCGGGAGGAACCGTTATATAGGGGCTATATGAAGACGTGGACTTGCATAGACAATTTTTTGTCATAGGCTGTAGCATCCGTTACGAACTTAAAATACCAAATTAGAAACACTTCCGGTGAATAATGTCGCTAAAATCATCAAAATACCGAATATCGGAAGGTACCGTTATATGGGGCTATACGAAGACGTGGACCTGCACAGATAATTTTCCGTCATAGGCTGTAGTACCTATTACGAACTTCAAATACCAAATTTGAAGTTCGTTTCGGTGAATAATGTCAAAATACCGAAAAAAGGAGGTATGGGGGCTATACCAAAACGTGGACCTAAATCACCCATTTTCAATATCAAAAGTTCTGCAGACATAATACACACTTGAGTAAAATTTTATAAACATACTTCATTTTGTTCGGAAACTAGAGTGATTTCCACAGAAGGATAGACTTACAGACGGACGGACATGGCTAAATCGACATAGAATTTTATGCTGATCAAGAATATATATACATATATATATATATATAAATAAATATATATATATATATATATATATATATATATATATATATATATATATATATATATATATATATATATATATATATATATATATATATATATATATATATATATATATACTTGGTGGGGTCTAAAATTTATATTTCGAGGTGTTGCAAACGGAATGACAAACTTAATATACCCTCCATACTATGGGGGAGGGTATGAAAATTTTCGTGATGGAATTCAAGCGTGATAGTGTGATTACCTTATATTTGGCTGGAAAATCAAAAGTGGCCATGGTTAGAGCACTCCAGTATTTAAATGAGAATAAATCGCTTGTGTCTCGTGGAATAGCTCGTTACTGTGGTACTAGTAGCGTAGCCCGACGTCAAGGAAATGGACGGAAGAAAACAGCAACATCAGCAGAAATGAAGCGACTTGATCGTAACCCGCGTCGCAGTGGCCGAAAAATAGCTCGTGAGCTGAATATATCGCAATATTCCATTCGGCAAATATTGAAAAATTAGCTCGGGGTAAAGCCATTGAAATTGCAAAAAGTGCAAGAACTTACACCGCAACAGAAAGAAAATAGACTCAAAAGAGCAACAAAATGGCTATGGTGATGGTGTGGACCGCCATAACAGCCGATGTTCGCTCTCCGCTCGTATTAATTGACCGTGGCATCGGAATAAATGCCGAATATTATCGCGAAAATATTCTGGAGAGTGTATTAAAGCCTTGGGCACACAAACATTTTGGCCGCAGACCTTGAACATTCCAACAGGACTCAGCACCATCGCACTCAGGATGCGCCAGCCAAGAATGGTTACAAAATGAGGTTCCTCGCTCCATTTTCAGCGTACTATGGCCACTAAAATCTCTGGATAACAATCCGTTGGACTATTGTGTCTGGAGTATTTTGAAAAGCAAGGTTGGCACTAAAAAATACCAAAGGTGACCTCAAGCAAGCGCTTCACCGGGAATGAACAAAAATACCGCAGAGTAACATTCGGGCAGCATGTGACGGTTTCATTGGCCGTTGAAAGGCCATAATTGGTGCCAAAGGTGACCAATTCGAACAAATCTAAACGTATTCTACAATTTGATGCTATTTCCGACATTTTTTGCTTTTGTTTGATTTTGACAACCCCGGAATATGTTTCATATGTAATTAAACACACTCCTAACTCAAGGGTTCGACTTGAGTATGTAAATTGACTTACTCTGGGCAATTGTGTTGTCTATAGGGCCACTTACGACAAAAGTGTTTTAATACACCTCTCCGCCTTTAATCTGACCACGGTTATCCAACAGCAAGTAGAATTCCCTGAGCAAGTTCTTTCTCCTGGAAGAGCAATTTGTCCAAATATTATCTTCCTCTGTTGAGACACGCCAAAATTCTCGCCTTCGTTTAGTTCCACTTTTAGCTTAATTTTTATGCAATTTTCTCCAAAATTAATTTGCAATTTTTACTCATCACTGTGTTGGGTTATTTTTTCCTTTTTTGTTTGCCTCTAGCCCGTCACCAAATTAAAACACTTCTTCACTCTTTAATTGTTTCAAATAAGAATGTTTTATTTCTTTTCTATTCTGGTTTAACAACCAAAGGAATAGCGGGACAATATTTTTTGCATTGAATAGCAGCAGAGCGATCAGCAGAGGCAGAGCAATAACATAAACAGATATGATGCACTCAACGTATGTATGTATGTTTGTACGTATGTGCGTTCTCTGCCTATCACTTGATCGTCTGACTGCTCATCCATATTTACAATAACAATGCTAGTTATGATGGATTCTCTTTAGGGCGAATTCAAAGTAAATAATAGAAAAGGGAAAACAGAAAAAATGACATTAAGGTGGCTCTTGTAGCGTTAAAATATTAAGTACTGAAAATAATTAATTTAAATAATGTTATGTTTTCAAAAATGCTCTTTGAGCAACAAATCAAATTTAAATAATATTAAAAAATCATTTGAGTGATTTAACATCCCGGGCCCCATTGAAACCCTTGTTTCAATCAAACTTTATTCTTTAGGAAGTACGGCTAACTTTGCCACGGGACGCTTTAATGTAGTTTGTGATGTCTTGACTTCTGCCACTCGAACAAAACCGTCTGCTCCTGGAATAAGTTTGGTAACACGACCGATGGCCCATTTCATGGGGGGAACATTGTCTTCGTGTATGAGCACCATATCGTTGACTTGTAGATTTTGTTGTGGGTTTTTCCAGCGATAACGATTTTGTAACTGAGCCAAGTATTCTGTGTGCCACCTGCTCCAGAAATGAGACTTTATGGCTGAGATTCGTTGCCACTGTTGTAGATGAGAAATGTCAGAGTCATATTTTATCTTCTCTGGAATACACTGCAACGGGCAACCAATGAGTAAATGCCCTGGAGTAAGCGCTTCTAAGTCGTTGGGATCTGTGGATATCTGGCAGATAGGACGGGAATTTAAAATTGCCTCTATTTCAACAAGGGCTGTGCATAGCTCTTCAAATGTAAGACGAGCACTAGGGAGCGTTCTGAGCAAGTGGCCTTTAGCTGATTTCACAGCAGCTTCCCATAGTCCACCAAAATGAGGAGCTCTGGGAGGAATGAAGGAAAATTCTATGAACTTCGCAGATGAATAATGAGCAATTGCTTCCTTATTTTTGTCGAGGTGGAAAAATTTATGAAAATCACTCAATTTCCTCTCTGCTCCAACAAAATTGGTAGCGTTATCGCAATAAATTCTTGACGGTACACCTCTGCGGCCAGCAAACCGCTTTAATGCTGCTATGAAGGCCTCGCTGGACAAGTCGGATACCGCTTCTAGGTGTACTGCCTTTGATGCGAAACAAACGAAGACAGCAATGTAGGATTTTGATGGAGCTTTCCCTCGAATCCTGAGATACGTTGGTATGGGACCAGCAAAATCAACTCCAACAACATCAAATGGGCGGAAACCGGTAACTCGATCCTTGGGTAAGTTGCCCATTACCTGAGTGAGTAATTTCGGTTTGTATCTTGTGCAATGTATGCACTGATGAACCACCTTTCGGGCCAAAGTCCGACAATTGACAATCCAAAATTGCTGCTGAACCAAAGATACTAAGGCTCTTGGACGAGCATGGTAATTAGAGCGATGAATGTAGATCACCATGATTTTTACGAAGGGATCGGTTTTGGGCAGGAGCAAAGGAAACTTCATCTCTGGTGTAAGCTCGGCATTTAATAATCGGCCGCCAACTCTTATTAATTGCACTCCAGAGACATCTTCTATAAATGGAGCCAATGATGACAGCTGACCAGAGACAAATCCATGCTTTGATATTTCAAGGAATTCCTCCGAAAAATAATGTTGTTGAATGCACCAGACTATCCTATGGAGAGAATGTGTCAACTCATCTGGAGATATAGAGGGCAAGTGGAGCGATTTCCTTGAACGAATTCGAAATATATATGAGAATATTCTGAGACATTTTAAATAGTTACTGAATTTATGGACTGCTTTTAGGATATAGGGTAAGTCCTCCTTTTTTGTTATCAATGTAATTTTTCGTCTTTCAAGATGCATGTCCGCTTCGCTTAGACTTGGGCCAGAATAATTTGGCCAATTGAAAGATGGACCCATAAGGAAGGAAGGGCCTACGAACCAAGGCGAAACCAGTATATCGGAAACAGAACAACCTCTGGATACTAAATCAGCGGGATTGAGTTCAGTAGGAACATATTGCCATAGGACATCAGGGCAAGTTTCTTGAATCTCAGCTACTCTGTTACCCACAAAAGTAGACAAGGTTGAAGAGTGGGACTTAATCCAATGAAGAGTAATCTGAGAATCCGACCAAAAGTAGATTTGAGAAATCGGGAATTTAAAATATTGCTTTAATTGGCTCCAGAAGATTGCGAGTAAATGAGCAGCACACAACTCTAATCGAGGCAACGTTCTCGTTTTCAAAGGCGCAACTCTTGACTTTGATGCGATTAAATTTACTGCTATGTTTCCCAAAGAATCTTCACAGCGAAGATATAAACAGCAACCATATGCCTTTATTGAAGCATCTCCAAATCCATGGACCTCTATGTTAGTTGAATTTGGTAGTCGAATGTATCGAGGAATCTTTACTTGAGACAAATTATTGTAATCAGCCATGATGGATTCCCACGCTGATTCAATTTCTTGAGGAACTGATTCATCCCAATCACATTTTATGATCCAAAGATGTTGGAGCAATATTTTTGACCTGATGATGAGAGGGCTTATTAAACCCATTGGGTCAAAGAGCGTCGACGTCAGGGAAAGAATGTTTCTTTTCGTATTATGTGCATACGTTTTGGATGGGCGAAACTCAAAATGGAATGTGTCATTATCTGAGTGCCATGTCATACCCAAAGTACTTGTGACGTCATCATTTAGCTTCATTTCTTTTACTTCATCTTCACTTGAGACATAACCTGGGTAATTGCTATGCCATTTCGAGAGTGAAAATTTCGAGTAAGATAAAATTTCGGTGACTTCGTTCTTAATGCGTTTTAAAGATACAAGGTCATCCGCTCCAGTAACCATATCGTCGACATAAAAATCATTCATGATTATGCCTTTTCCTACTTCGTATGGGTTGGGAAAACGTTCTGCGGCATAATGTAGGCTTCGAATTGCGAGATATGGTGCCGAAGCTGTCCCGTATGTAACGGTGTTGAGGGCAAATGTTTTTATCGGTTTGGTGGAGTCATCTCTCCACAGTATAAGCTGAAGTTGTCTATCCTCAGGGTGAACCAAAACCTGACGATACATTTTGACGATATCAGCTGTCATTCCGTAACGATGACACCTGAAACGAAGCAGAGTAATTAATAAATTGTTCTGGATTGTTGGACCCACCATCATAATTTCATTCAGGGATGTTTGTGAAGTGGTTCGACATGATGCGTCGAAAACAACACGCAACTTGGTCGACACACTGCTGGGGCGAAGAACACAGTGATGTGGTATGTAATAGTTGGGAACTGAAATATTAGTGTCGTCCACCTGAGACATATGGCCCAATTCCTCATATTCTTTAAGAAATTGTGAGTAATCCTCTTTTAATTCAGGGTTTTTGTTCAATTTTCTCTCTATGGAAAAGAAACGACGCAGGGCAATGTCTCGTGAATCGCCAAGCACAATTGGGTCACCTTTAAAGGGTAATCTCACCATTAAGCGTCCATCCGATTGGACTGATACATTTTTCACAAAATGGTCTTCACATACTTTTTGTTCTCGGGACATATTTTGGCATTTGCTTTCAACGACGTCAATTTTCCATAGCATTTCAATATTTTTATTTATCTCTTGGAAAATATCTTTGTGTTGTACAATGGAGTAAGTAGACCTTTGTGATGATATTGCCGTTTGACTTGTATACTTTCCAGAGACAATCCATCCCAAGAGAGTTTTTTGTAAAGTGGGCAAATTTTCTCCAAGTTTAATTTGACCAACGGATAAGAGCGAAAAGAATGATTCTGCTCCGAGTAAAATATCGATTCCTCGTCGACGATGAAATTCTGGATCAGCTAGCTCTATGTTGGAGGGCAAATTGAAATTATTAGCGGAAAGATTTTCATCAGGATGATAACCAGTTATATTGCGAGAAACCAGGAACTCTAATGACATATTGAAGTTATTAAGACGAGATCTTATTGTCGTTTGTGTTTTATGAGTAACTCTCAACTTAGAAGAACCAACTCCAGAGACATCTGTTGAATTTGTGCATTTCTTGAGATTAAGAGATTTGCATAATGTCTCACTTATGAAATTAACTTGAGAGCAAGAGTCAAGCAGAGCACGGCCCAGTTGATATTTTCCCTCTGAGTCACGAACCAATACTAATGCAGTAGCAAGAATTACAGTACTCACTTGGGGACTGGGTTTGGTTTGAAAGGTGCTATGGGTGGTAGCAGATGATGATGACGGTTCTTCTTCTTCCCGGAGACAGGTTGGTTCTGATTGCTTATGAAGAAGCGAGTGATGACGTTGTTTACAAAATCTGCATGAATATTTTGAGGGGCATTGTATGTAACCATGCCCTTTTGATAAACAGTTGAGGCAAAGTTTTTGTTGTTTAGCTTGTTCAATTCGTTGATTAGGAGTAAGAACGATGAACCGCTGACAAGTTGATATCATATGACCCGATTTGGAGCAATGACTGCACACAAAATCTTGAGCCACATTTTTTGTTACGAATGAATGTTGTTTTTGATTATTACTATGTGAGTAATTTGTTGTTATGGTAGGGTTATGCTGTTTTGAAGACCGTCGGCACTGTGCGTCCAATTGCTGACAACGCTTGTCCAACATGGAGCAACATTCAGTCCAAGAGGGTAATTTAGAGTAATCGATGTATTCATCCCATCGTTGTTTGGTTTCAGAATCAACCTTGCTCATTGCGAGATGAATTATGAAGGCATCACAAATTTGTTCAAAGGAGCCAAGGGATTTCAAAGAGCTATAGAGAGCAGAAATTGTATCCACAATATTTCTCAATTGCTTGGAACAGGTTTATTGGACTTCGGAAGTTCAAACATTGATGTCACATTTTCAAGAAAGATTAGTGTGTCATTATCGTACCGCTCCTTCAATCTTTTAAGGGCACTAGAATAATTTTCATCAGTGACTTGGAATGCCTTTATGGTTGCAAGCGCTTCCCCACTAAGACACGAGAGTAAGTGGTTGAATTTTTCCGAAGTAGAAATATTTGGGTCATTGTGGACCAAATTGTTAAACGTATTTATAAAGTTCTTATATTCCAGATATTTCCCGTCAAACTTCGGTAATTTTAAGCTGGGTAATCTATTAGATGGGACATGAGGCAACACAAAAGATTGATCAGTTACACTAGGACGTCTATCTTGCCCAATTTGAGTAAGAATTTTTGTTTTAATTGAAACATATAGTTCCTCAATTTCGGCTCTTCCATTATCTCTGGGAGACAATCTTTCTATCTGACTTTGGTAGTAAGAAGCTTGCTTGTAGTGGGATTCTACAATTCCCAACCGACACTCAAGTTCTGTATGAGACAATGAAGTGTTGGATTCAATTATATTTTTAATTCGGGTCATACTCCCCTTTGACGAGCCACGTTGTTGTTTCAATTCCTCAATGGTTGTGTCCCTTTGGGAACCCTGGACTTGTTCATCGGTCATTTGGAATTATAATTTTTTATAAATTTGTGTAAAAATGTTTTCCGTTGTTTACCGATGATAGGATTATGTTTCGCAAGAAAGAGAAGCCGGTTTATGAGAATGCCGTCTCAGTTTAATTTTCAGCTTCAGCCACTTGAGCAACGATAGTTTTAAAAATGGCACCAAAAAATTAGATGAAAAGTAGGCGAGAATGCTGTCTCACTCTAAATTTTCAATTCAGCAATATTCCTTATCGCTTATAAAAATGGCTTCGATTCTTTCGCAAAATGACGGAGTAATGGCTGACAGTAAAAAGGCGGGCAAACAAAATCCAAATGCACTTGGGTAAAATGGAGCAAAAATTGTAGGTTAAAAAGACACAAGTGTCCTGTCACGGTCGCCAATGTTTGAGGATTGCCTATTTTGACAACCCCGGAATATGTTTCATATGTAATTAAACACACTCCTAACTCAAGGGTTCGACTTGAGTATGTAAATTGACTTACTCTGGGCAATTGTGTTGTCTATAGGGCCACTTACGACAAAAGTGTTTTAATACACCTCTCCGCCTTTAATCTGACCACGGTTATCCAACAGCAAGTAGAATTCCCTGAGCAAGTTCTTTCTCCTGGAAGAGCAATTTGTCCAAATATTATCTTCCTCTATTGAGACACGCCACAATTCTCGCCTTCGTTTAGTTCCACTTTTAGCTTAATTTTTATGCAATTTTCTCCAAAATTAATTTGCAATTTTTACTCATCACTGTGTTGGGTTATTTTTTCCTTTTTTGTTTGCCTCTAGCCCGTCACCAAATTAAAACACTTCTTCACTCTTTAATTGTTTCAAATAAGAATGTTTTATTTCTTTTCTATTCTGGTTTAACAACCAAAGGAATAGCGGGACAATATTTTTTGCATTGAATAGCAGCAGAGCGATCAGCAGAGGCAGAGCAATAACATAAACAGATATGATGCACTCAACGTATGTATGTATGTTTGTACGTATGTGCGTTCTCTGCCTATCACTTGATCGTCTGACTGCTCATCCATATTTACAATAACAATGCTAGTTATGATGGATTCTCTTTAGGGCGAATTCAAAGTAAATAATAGAAAAGGGAAAACAGAAAAAATGACATTAAGGTGGCTCTTGTAGCGTTAAAATATTAAGTACTGAAAATAATTAATTTAAATAATGTTATGTTTTCAAAAATGCTCTTTGAGCAACAAATCAAATTTAAATAATATTAAAAAATCATTTGAGTGATTTAACAGCTTTCATTCAATAAAATTTAAAAAAAAATGTAAAAATTATGTCTTTTGACTTTGTTGCAGTTTTTTTTATCTCACCTTGTATGTAAATAATCGAACATTAACTGAGGGCACAGGGTTGCCCATATTCGACGGATTCCAATCGACGAGGCTTGTCCGCAGGCAACATTCTTTGCGTCAGTTGAATTTTGTACGGGAACAAATGCAAAACAAGGCGAATAATCCGTTGTAAAGTGGACCAAGCCATGCCCAACTGCTGAGAACGGCGTTTTTGGGATGTTCTTGGGGACCTCTCAACACTGGCTCGTACGGCAGCGATATTCTCGGCCGATCGCCTTGGTCGACTTTTATATGGCCTCTTCGGATTAGAAAGAGCCTTACCAGTCGAAAATTTTTCGTATAAACGCTTAATGGTGTTCTTAGATGGCGCACTTCTAACATTTTTTAATGTTTTAAAAGCACGTTGAGTTTTCACAATTGCTTTCTTCTGTTGAATGTAAATTTCAACTATTTCGCGTGGCGTGTATTGGTTCATGGTAAAAATCTGCTTGGACTGACGCTTCAAACGCGGTATGTCATTAAGCGATGTGACATCTCTGTCAAAAGTTATGGCGTTGCCAGATGGGTCCGTCGAATATGGGCAATATCGGCACAACCGACTGATACTTTTTTACTTGTGATTTCCAAGACAGATTCAGTCAAACTTATGTGTTCCCTTTTCAAAATCGTTTGGAAGAAATTACAATTCAGTTGTAACAAAAATAGGTGTGTTTGGTTATCCTAAAATTTGTAACAATTGTTAAAAATTGTTACTGAAAGTCTTCTGTTAACCCGAAAATTCTGCAAAATAGAGCGGTTGGAGAGAGAAATTTTGACAGTTCTTTCAGTGAGAGTTTGCACATTCTTGCTGGACAAATTTCTTCTTGCAATCACTTGCAACTCTTCTTCTTCTCATTCATCGACATTCAATCAGATGTTTTCCATTGTTTGTTTATTTCCTTTTCTGCTTTCAATTTGAAAATATTTTTTTGGAATTAGCAAGACTAATTGTTTATGGAGAACAACTTTATAAAATTTGAAAAACATAAATATCCATATGTAATGAGAAAATAAAAAAACTATTTCCAACATTTTTAGACAAACGCCATTAGCAACACGTTTAAAGGATTACGGGAAAAATCAAATCTATCTTTCTATTATTGATAATTTCCTTTTTATTAATAAAACTTGTAAAATTGTTGGTGCTTCCTTTCTTTTAATTCTTTTAATGGGGGACAAATTGGTTTGTTTTGACCAGACAGCTGATTAGTTGCAAACTTCTGCAAGAATACCGTCTGTTTACTTTTTGCATTTTTCTTGCAAAAGAGAAAAAAACTACTCTACTCTCTCTCAGAAAGATGTTGCTGGACAATTCATGCACGAAAAGTAACCAGACACACCCAATGGTAGTAAAAGTTTTGTATGAACAAAATGTATTGTTTTTGTAACGAAATACATCTATTACATCTATATTCCTTAAACTTTAGATGATATTACTTGCAACTGGGAAGTATTGCACTCTTATACATAAAGATGTATAAGAGTTCCACTCTTAACCTGGATAAAAATTGGTTTAAATATATAACAATCCCGCAAAAATATATATTTTAATAAAAACGAAAAATTTTGAAACAAATTAAAACAAATGTTCAGTCTAGTCTAGAAACTCTAAAAATCATTGGAATTTTCAACAGATTAAGTGTCATAAAATTTTTAAATAAATACATACACATTTGTTTTTGCATAGTCACTGGTATTTGACATTTATTTTCTTCCCCTTGCCTAGAAGAACAAAAAAACACATTCTTTTACATATGAAATGAACACTTAATACAGGTGTAAGATTAGCTATCACATTTTATAGCCAAATTTCATTCTGATAACGAATTGAACACCTGTTGATATTTCCAAACATTTTTTTTTTCTTGAATACAACTTGACGTCTTAAGGGAGTTGGTTGGTTAGCTAAAAGCAATTAAAGATTGATAAGTCCGCGGGAATTATTCATTCACCTATTGTTGGCTACCCAGCCGGCTAGTATTTCAAGATACAATATGAAACGAGACGGCCAACATCTGGCTGATTGTTAAGTGACACACATACAAAGTTTTGATATCGGTCATAATCGAATTAAAAACAAGTGCTTCTTATGATTAAATGTTGTAAAAACTGATTAAGGTTTCAATTTCAAGAAATTGGATCTAGGGCTATAGCAACGAATAGCATTTTTTAATACAATATTGTTACATGGATTTTTAGTTTATTCAAAGAAAAACAAAAATATATTATGGATGATTTTGGTCCTTTTTGTTTGGAAATATTTATGAATATCTCTATTGCCATCAACAGTCATAGTCAGAGGCATTTATTTCAACTTAAGTTAAAAACTTATTTTAAAATTTAAGAATCATAATACAATCTAAACCAAATTTTGATTTTTTTTTCGTTTTCCGATATTTCGCAATTCTTTAAATATCATCTTCAGGGTATTTGTATACAATAAACGTCAAACGAACTTGAAACTATACTAGGATTCACTATCTTCGTCCGTTGTTAACATTGCATTGTATTCTTTATTAATACTGGTCTTTATTATTTTAGGTATTCTCTTTCGGAATAATAATAGCGTTAAAACAACTATTCCAGAAAAATACTATGGCATTATATTATTTATATCAAGTGTATGTATAAAAAAAACATACATCAACGATAAACTTTGACACTTATTAACGTGAGTCCCATTGCTCATTGCCGATGTTAAATTATAAAGTTTATTTTCTTCGTTTGTCTCGATTATATTGTTTTCTCCACTAATTTCGATACATTAAATGTTAAACTAACTGATGTAACTATTTATTCAAATACGATTAATTCAAATAATTATAACAACTCATTTTTAACAGTTTTGTTTCAATTCCCTCTTGTTTCACTATTTTGTGTCTTCCTGTTAGTTGAGTTGCCAACCTGATGGAAGAAGAGAAATATAATATTGGCAACACTTGTCAAACGGTCATAGTAGGGTTACCAAACTCTCAATTTTAAACCTTAAATTATTTTGGGAAATATAACCTGTATGATATCCATGGTAGCATAATACAGGTAACAGTACAACGAACGTAACAACAATCGCATATAAATTTGTTTTTGTAGGTAATACAAATGTCGGACTTTTATGTACAAAAATGAAAATAAAAAATTAATTTTCAATAAATTGTTTTAATTTCAAACATCGCCATTTTTCAAATTTAGATTCTTAATTTAAAGCATGTACTTCAAATTATGAATTTGGATCTTCAGCTAACAACTATACATTTAGAGGGATAAAATAAAAACATTAAAATTAAATATTTTAAGAAGTATTTTTTTTTTGTATTTTAAATTAAGAATCTAAATTTGAAAAATGGCGATGTTTGAAATTAAAATAATTTATTGAAAATTAATTTTTTATTGAAAATTAATTTATTATATATATATATATATATATATATATATATATATATATATATATATATATATATATATATATATATAGATGGAATTCAGCCCAAAAGCATGTACTTCAAATTATGAATTTGGATCTTAACCTAACAACTATACATTTAGAGGGATAAAATGAAAACATTAAAATTAAATATTTTAAGAAGTATTTTAAAATATTTAAATTAGCAAAACTAGTATATTCCTGAAGGTTCTGGAATAGAGCTATAATTGAAAGCATAGACACACATACTCAAAACTAAATTTGACATGATAATCCATGCAAATTAATAAATTAGAATTGAAATGGTACCTATGGGTGAGGGTACATAAGCAATATGAAGTCTTCGCATGGCATATTTTGTGACATATCACAAAGGGATGCCAGAGCCGCACTCGAATCCTGCCGTCGTTTTCATTTATAATTTGACATTAATATGCCTAACAATGATGCCAAGCTGCTTACCCTCACCTTAAATCTGGGAACTATCAGCTGATTTGTCAAAACAAAACAATTAGCCTGCCCAGGGGTATTGTTTTGCTATTAAAATTCAATTTCTTATTTTAATTATTTTATAGATTTTTGTATGGCCTTAAAGTGTAAAAATTTGAGAAACATTTTGTTGTTGATAAAAAAATATAGGCAAAGTTATACTAAAGGTGAGAGTACATAAATTTTATTTTTAACTGGCTTAAGTCATCGACTGGCTTCTTCAACGAGGTACAAAAGAAGTTTAAGGTTGACTTAGTACGATTTTGGCCCTACGATCATTTGTTCCTTTCCGAAGACGCCGATAACTTAAGCCAGTCAAAAAACGTTTTATGTATTCTCTCCTTAATGGGTGAATTGCCTCCATTGTAACCTTATTAAATAGATCTTGTATCCTCCATAAAAAGAAACATACCACAAAAAATGTTGTATTTTATAAAAACTAAAAAAATTGTTATTTTACAAATTTGTTAAAGATAATGTTTTTAAATTGCTTTGTCTGGCAAGAATTTATAAACTCGATTCGTTTTTTCGCAGATCTTTTGGGTTAACATACGACTATCAGTAACAATTTTCAAATTTTTTTCTAAATTTTTGGATAACTAGAGCAGTAAGTTTACAGTTAACACGGATAAGTAAATATAGTGGATCTAAATTTCCGATTCCATTGCATTGCATTGAGGTTAACCCGCAAAAGATCCAATGTAAACGTGCTATTAGTTTTTTTTTATTGTTCCATCACCATGTTTACTTCCTTTCAATGGTCTTCCTTAATTTCCGTCGTTCGGTTCTCACGATGTTCCTTTGATTTTTTGTTTCATTTCCAAGGCTTCCAACCTATTTTCCCCCCAAAACATAACGGCCGCCAAGACGTGGCATTAATAACAAAGACACAGAAATACGATTTTTTACAAATACTTTGATTGGCAACACTCATTAAATGGGGGGCTTGTTTACACTCTTTCCCCATATTTTCTCCGCTCCTTCACATACGCGTTCTCTTTCGTTCTCAGACTCTATCTCAATATGCTGAACTTAATAACAAGCGCATAAAGGAATATGAATTCAGTTTATTTTGAGCAGTTGACAAATTCGCATTGAATTCGTACGGAGAGAGAGCCAACTACCTACCGTGGAGAAGAACATAATAAAAAAACAACAATAGAAATTTATTTCTGCAAAAGAAGCACAGCATATTAACATATTTCTTGAGATAACAAGAAGGCATCTGTGAACCAGAGAAAATATTTTTAAAATTTAACAATTAAAGAAGTGATAAAAAAAATATTTAAAAAAGGAAGAAAAATAACAACAACAACTGAGCGCACAACAAAAGTGTTTCATATCTTACAAAGATTTTTTACAAAGTTAAATTTTTTCTACAGCCGTGTTTTTTACACCTACATTGTGACGTATCAACAAACATATTGTTGGACCCGTAGTTAGTGTATCTGTGTGTGGTGGTTTGGATACTTGCGTGTTTTCAGAGTTCTTTTTTCCTCTTGCAAACCAAGTCCAGTCGGCCCCAGCACAAACAAACAAACAAACAAAACGGGCCATCATTAAACGAAGCAACATTCAAACAATCAAACATCTGCACTAATAGAGAGCCAGTCAGCTGGTGATTTTAATCCTTGCCGCCTGCCTAGAACATCCTTTGCGAAATTTCTTTCGGTAACTCAACACGCAGGCAACAGCAGTAGAAAATCTTTCCTGCCGGTTTGTACACGTCATTCCTCTCTGAGCCGGAAAGAGGGAGCAGTGCAAAGAAGTGCCGACTTGAGGTAGTTAAGTGATTGTGTTTTGGTGGTGATTGCATTGCATTGTGTGAGCTGCCGCTGCCGCCGACGACACCAATCCTACAGCGCTAGAGAAAAGATATATAGCACAGCAAACTTGTCGGCAACTACGTCGTAGTCGTCGTCGTCTCTTGGAAGTGTTGCGATTTTATATCTGAAAAAATACAAGTTTGTCAGTCACCGTCACTATATTCGGTCAGTGTGTAAGCGTGTGTGTTTGTGTGTGGAACATTCCAAAAAAAGCGAAAAAGAATTGTGTTGTTTGAAAAGCAATAATTAAACGCAAAAAAGTAGAAGAATAAAAAAAAAAAACAAAGAAATTCCAAAACAAAACTAGGTGAATTAAAATCAACCCCCCGTCCTCCCCTCGTTGTTGCCGTTGCTCTGCTGCAAAGAAATGCAAAGTTATGCAGATGAATGCTTTCGAAGCTATGGCTTCGATACCGACATGGAAATGGATATGAATGGCGAGAGGCAGAATATCGGAAAAACTAAATCAAGTAAGTAAATGGGCATTTTGTTTTATCAAAAATGGAGAAGAAGAAGAAAAAAGCGAATTGAGACAAGGTAGACATATTTACATACGTAAACTGTGTGTACCCTGGTGGGCACTTTTTGATGAAGATAACTCGCTTGTATTATCATTTAACCCATTGTAGTAGGTAGTATATGGAAATTAGGTGCACAATTCAAAAAGTTTTTATTTCTTATTACCAGTAAAGAAAGGAGGAAGATGGGCGGGCCGACTATATGATACTCTACACTACTATTCACTATAGTGGGACATCTCTTCATCAATATACGTTACATCAACATTATAAGATTCCCAATCGAGGCTAAGCTGATTTCCTCTATGTAGATTCCAATTTTATTTAAAATCGTGATAGAAAGGGTAAGGTAAAGCTACCAGCTGATAACCAATTTTATACCCTACACCACGTAGTGGTAAGGGTATTATGTCTTTGTGCATTTGATTGTAACATGGAGAAGGAAGCGAGAGATAGACCCATCGTTACTTTTGAGGATCTTCATAGAACCACTTTGTGAGTCGATTTATGCATGTCAGTCCGTCTGTCCGTTCGTCCGACTATCCATGCATTTTTGTGAACAAAATGCAGGTGGCATTTATTATCCGACTGCTATGAAATTTTCCCAACAATATTTGTCTGGCCCAAGGACGCACCCCTTTAAAATTGGTAAGGATCGGTTCAAATTTAGATAAAGCTGCCATATATATCTTCAACCGATTTCGGATTAATTGTACACCAAATGGCCAATATCAGTCCAAATGACCAGAATTTTGGCATATCCGACCGAATTCAAGCGAGAAGCAAGTACATTGAATTCGGAGAAAATCGGTTCAGATATAGCTATAGACCCCATATTTACGTTTAATACCATTTGGTCTTTAAGTCCCTCTGATTCGTAATATGCATTTGACGACAATGATATATGATACCATATGTCTTATAGAGCTCTCGAAATATCTTTGCTATATTCTATCAATATCGGATAAGATTTGGATATAGTTCCCATATATATCCTTAATTCGATTTCAGGTTTATTGTGCAAATAATGGCTAACATCAGTCCAAATGTAGTGAATTTCGGGACGTACGTTTCCATTTGGTGGAACTCGGTTCCGATATATATTTCTTTAATATAATCCTTCTCGAAGTGATGTCATGCAATTTATTGCAATTTTATTTGGTATAAAAAATAAAAATGTGCCCGTAAAATTTAATGAAAATCGATTCAGAATTGAATATGCCACACATAGAGGGTGAGATAAAAAATACAAAGTCAAACGCCATAATTTTTACATCTTTTTGTTTTTTAATTTTATTGAATGTAAACAAAAAATATCGGAAATAGCATCAAATTTTAGAATAAGTTTAAATTTGTTCGAATTGGTCACCTTCGGCACGAATTATGGACTTCAAACAGTCAATGAAACCGTTGCTCTGCGGTATTTTGGCCCACTCTCGGTGAAGCGCTTGCTTGAGGTGATCGACACTTTGGTATTTCTTAGTGCCAACCTTGCTTTCCAAAATACTCCAGACACAATAGTCCAACGGATTGGTATCCGGAGATTTTGGTGGCCATAGTGCGCTGGAAATGAAGGGGGGAACTTCATTTTGTAACCATTCTTGGGTGGCACGTGCTGAGTGCGATGGTCCTGTTGGAATGTCCAAGGTCTGAAGCCATAATGTTTGCGTGCCCAAGGCTTTAGTACACCCTCCAGAATATTTTCGCGATAATATTCGCCATTTATTCTGATGCCACTGTCGATTAATACGAACAGAGAGCGATAATCGGCTGTTATGGCGGCCCACACCATCACCATGGCCGGCGCTTGAGTTCTGGTGCACATTTTTAGCTGGCTTCTTTGGTACGATCATTTTGTTCGTTTACAAACTGCTGGACAACGGAAAACTCTCTCATCTTTCATCGGAAAATTCGGCATTTCAGCATTTTCGTCCAAGCGAAGGATCTCTTTAGCTCTTATGAGTCTATTTTCTTTCTGTTGCGGTGTAAGTTCTTGCACTTTGTGGAATTTCAATGGCTTTACCCCGACCTCATTTTTCAATATTTTCCGAATGGAATATTGCGATATGTTCAGCTCACGAGCCATTTTTCGGCCACTGCGACGCCGGTTTCGATCAAGCCACTTCTTTACTTTTCGAAACATTTCTGCTGATGTTGCTGTCCACTTCCGACCACTTTCTTGACGTCGGGCTACGCTACCAGTATCACGAATTCGGTAACGAGCGATGATACGAGACACAAAAGATTTATTCACATTTAAATGCTGGAGTGCTCTAACGATAGCCACTTGTGGTTTTATAGCCAAATATAAAGAAATCACACTATCACGCTTGAATTCCATCACGAATAACTTCTTTTCTGGAAAATTCTAACCAAAATGCTTTTGTACGCTTGTAAGCAATATAATGAGCTGCCACTGGAATAATTTTAATAGCTGTCGGACGAGTGGCTTAGAAATGACAGCAGTTTGAAATTGATTGCAGTTTTTTCATCTTACCATGTATGGGGGCTACACGAAGACGTGGACCTGTATAGCCAATGTCTGTCACGCAGACTGTAGTACCCGGTGAACATTGTCGCCATAAACATGAAAATACCGAATATCGGGTGGTACCGTTATATGGGGGCTATACCAAGACGTGGACCTGCATACGAATTTTTTTGCCATAGGTTGTGGTACCCATTACAATTTTCCAGTACGAACTTTGAAACGATTCCGGTGAATAAAGTTGCTGAAATCATCAAAATGCCGAATATCGGGAGGTACCGTTACTTGGGGGCTATACGAAGACGTGGACCTACATGGCCCATTTACGAACTTAACCAGCCTGCTGGAAAAATACACATGTCTGCAATATTTTAGCTTTCTGTCTCAATTCGTTCGAAAGAAAGTGTGATTACCACATACATACGGACATCACTAAATCGACTTAAAATGTTACCCTGATCCAGAATATATAAAGTTTGTGATTATTTAGAGAAGTTACAAACGGAACGACAATGTCTCCATTTTATGGTGGAGGGTATAAAAAGGCAGACATATCTGGCACCAACGCCCCCAGGTTAGCCCTAATCCGCAGTCAGTGAATCACTCAATTCTTTATATATTTATATTTACAGTGCTGGGGTTTAATTTAAATTCTCAAATTAAGGCAAAACCCGACATTTGCTCCCGGCTCCATATGACCTACTTGCCATTTCTAGGTAGTTTCATCTATGAAAATCCCTCAATTACAATTCAAAAAATTAAATTCTAATTAAGTTTATCAACGTGTAATAAAATTGCTTTCACAACAAATAATGTGTGATGGTTCAACATTCCATTGGGTTAAATGATTTTGCTTTGTTCGGCTTATCGCTTACTCTACCTCTCATTTACCGGCCGGTGGAATATTTTGTTTTTTTTTTAATTTTGTTGCAATAACTTGTGAAATAATCTTATCCAGATTATGACGACTGTATTCACATAGAAAAAAAAAACACACACACATACACGTAAAGCGGTTTTTTTGCAACTGCCTATGGTAGATATTTCTTAACATTTCTCAATAGATATAAAAGCCATACAAAGAGCCCATATCTTTGAATTCTATTTTTTTTTTGTGCGGATAATAATATCCTCCTTTGTGCCTTTGTCTATTTTCCGCAACACAAATAAATTACCTTATTCACACATTTAAATATTGACATAAAAAATCGTCAAATTACCTCTAGGCGACTTTGATGCATGAGAGGTCAATGTACGTTTTCCACAAACAAAATATCGATTGAAAATTTGTTGGCTTGTTTGTTTTTTTTTTTTCTTTTTTTTGTTTTGGGAGTGGTGACCGGCAAAAGTATAAAGAATGGAAATTCCATTTCACAAGGTTTTTTAGTTGATAGCTTTGTTTGGTTTTTGTTGAAAATATTGTTGGGTGGGGAAGGCTGGGGCATTGTTTCTACATATTTAAACTCAATTATGCAGGACCAAACGAAAAACTGTTTTTGTAAAGGTGAGATGAAAAAACTGCAACCACTTTTCAGGCTGCTGTCATTTTTAAGCCACTCGTCCGACAGCTGTTAAAATTATTCCAGTGACAACTCATTATATTGTTTAGAAGCGTACAAAAGCATTTTGGTGAGAATTTTCTAGAAAAAAAGTTATTCGTGATGTAATTCAAGCGTGATAGTGTGATTTCTTTATATTTGGCTGGAAAACCACAAGTGGCTATCGTTAGAGCACTCCAGCATTTAAATGTCAATAAATCTTTTGTGTCTCGTGCCATCGCTCGTTAACGTTATACCGGTAGCGTAGCCCGACGTCAAGGAAGTGGACGGAAGAAAATAGCAACATTAGTAGAAATGGTTCGAAAAGTAAAGAAGCGACTTGATCGAAACCCGCGTCGCAGTGGCCGAAAAATTGCAAATATTAAAAAATGAGCTCGGAGTAAAGCTATTGATATTCCAAAAAGTTCCAGAACTTACACCGCAACAGAAAGAAAATAGACTCAAAAGAGCTAAAGAGTTGCTTCGCTTGGCTGAAAGTGGTGAACTGCCGAATTTAGTTTTCTCCGCTCCGATGAGAAAATATTCGTTGTCCAGCAGTTGTAAACAAACAAAATAATCGTGCCAAAGAGGTCAGCTGAAAATGTGCACCTTCGGTTGGCCACCAGAACTCAAACGCCGGCCATGGTGATGGTGTATGCCGCCATAACAGCCGATGGTCGCTCCCCTCTTGTATTAATTGACCGTGGCATCAGAATAAATGTCGAATAATATCAAGAAAATATTCCGGAGGGTGTATTAAAGCCTTGAGCACGCAAACACTTTGGCCGCAGATCTTGGACATTCCAACAGGACTCAGCACCATTGTACTCAGTACGTGCCACCCAAGAATGGTTACAAAAAGACGTTCTTCGCTTCATTTCCAGCGCACAATGGTCACCAAAATCTCCGGATACCAATCCGTTGGACTATTGTGTCTGGAGTATTTTGCAAAAGCAAGGTTGACACTAAAAAATACCAAAGTGTCGATCACCTCAAGCAAACGCTTCGCCGGGAATGGGACAAAATACCGCAGAGCAACATTCTGGCAGCGTGTGACGGTTTCATTGGCCATTTGAAGGTCATAATTCGTGCCAAAGGTGACCAATTCGAACAAAACTAAACTTATTCTAAAATTTGATGCTATTTCTGAAATTTTTTGCTTTCATTCAATAAAATTAAAAAAATAAAAGTGTTAAAATTATGGCGTTTGATTTTGTTGCAGTTTTTTTTATCTCACCTTGTAGTCAATCTTTTGAAAGCGATAAAGATTTTTCATTAAAACAAAAACAGTTAACCCAAATGTTAGTTACTCAAAATATTGAAATAAATCGGAATTTCATTTCACGTTCTTGGAAGATACTTTTCTTTGCTAAAAATAAATCCCTTTATTTTTTGTTTACATGCAGTAATCAAGCATACGACACCAGAAGACTTCATTACATCATCGTCAGAAGCTTTAATACAAAAATGTTTTCACTGTCTTTACATATTATCGCAAATCTGTTATATTGTCATAAATTGTTGTTATTTATTAAATTTAAATTTAAAAATTATAATAAATTTAGACCATTAATCGTACATTATGATTTTGTTTATCCAATTAATTGAACTGTGCAGTTCATTGGACTACTCAATTTCTGGCCACACTCCAAACAAAAGGTGACTAACTGCAGGGGTGACGCCGATGCCAAGCGTATCTATTACTTGCAAAAAATAAATGTGAGAAAAATTTTTAATTTTTTGTGGTAATGAAGAAAAATTAACCCAGCAAACAATTTTTTAACAATTTGAATTTTATATTAAAATCCACAAATAAAAATCTTCCAGTTTTTGTTGTTTTTAATAGTGCTTTTCGAAGCATTCGTGTGATACATTCCGGATGAATCCCGGTAAAAACTCTCATTACCAAATAATAGGTTTCCAGCATTTTTGAATTCAGCTTTCTACTCTTTTATTTTATTCGCTGCTGGTATTGATCTTCAGATTTGTAGTTGCATTAACTACACACTAATTACTTGGTATCGGTGAAAATAAGTTAATTTGCCTTTAGAAATAACATATTACTTTGAACCTACAGGTAATGCAGAATATGCGTTGTTTATATTACCATGTAATGAGTTATTCGGCTAATGGGACTCCCAAAATTTTTCTGGTAACATCTACATTAACAAATCGTTGCATTTTATATTCGGCGATGAGTTTTAAAAACGCGACGCTTGGTTCTGTAGTCAGACACGTACACTTTATTCACCCTTTTTCATTTTTTGGTAATGAGAAAAATAAGTTATTCGCCCTTATATATATAAGTTATTGCCCTTTTTCTATGTGTTGAAGCCGATTCAACGTCGTTGGTCGGGAATCGGTATTGTAAGTGTCAATATTACCAGTTATCAATAGTTGTGTGTTTTTGTTTACCCTCCACCATACATACTTTGGAGGTCTAATAATAACTTTAGACATAACAAAGTGTAAATATTCTTCATCAGCGTAAAATTCTAAGACGATTTAGCCCTGTCCGTCTGTGCTTCTGTCCGTCCGTCCTTCTGTCTGTTTGTTATAATCACACTAGAGTCAAAATAAATAAAGATAGGAAGCTAAAATTTTGCACAAATCAGTCTTTAGCCTGCAGGCAGGTCAAGTTCGAAGATGGGCTATATTTATATTGGTCCACGATATCGTATAGCCCCCATATAACGGAACCCCTCATATGCAATTATACAATTACAATGCAATTGTTCGAAAATCCACAAAAGGAGTTCCTTCTGAGAACTTTACCCCTGGAAGGGGTCCACGATATCGTATATCCCCATATGCGACACCTCCCTATATTCGATATTTTGATGATCAATGAAATCGTCTAAAAATCCACACTAAGCACTTTAATCCCCTGGAAGAGAAATATCTATATGGGTCCACGATATCGTATATCCCACATACAACGGTACCCCCCAGATATTCAATATTTTGAAGATTTTGGGGACATTATTCACCAGAGTTGTTTGAAATTTCGTTATGATAGTTCGTAACGGGTACTACAGCCTACGCCAAAAACTTGCGTATACAATCCCACGTCTTCGTATTGTCTCCATAAAACGGTACCTGTCAATATTCGTTATTTTGATGATTTAAGCGACATTATTCACCGGAGTTGTTTCAAATTTCACATATGGAGTTCGTAATGGGAACTACAATCTATGACAGAAAATTTTCTATACAGGTCCAGGTATTCGTATAGGCTCCATATATCAGTACCTCCTTATATTTGGTATTTTGAAGATTTTAGGTACAATATTCACCGGAAATGTTTCAAATTTGGTATTTGAAGTTCCTAATAAGTACTACAGCCTGTGACAGAGAATTGTGTATGCAGGTATAGGTCTTTGTATAGCCCCGATATAACGATACCTCCCAATATTCGGTATTTTGATGATTTTAGCGACATTATTCATCGGAATTGTTTCAAATTTGGTATTTGATGTTCATAATGGATGCTACAGCCTACGACAGGAGATTGTCTGTGCAGGTCCACGATACCTCCCTATATTCGGTATTTTTAATGATTTTACTTACATTATTCACCGTTTTTTCAAGTTTCATATTTGAATGTTGTAATGGCCTATGACAAATGTTGTCTATGCAGGTCCACGTCCCCAATATATCGGCTATATTTGGTATTTTTAAGATTTTAACAGAATTTTTAACGGATTTTATTTTTTTTGAAAATTTTTAAATTCGTTCTAAATGCTGGAGGGTATCCAAAGCTCGGTCCGGCCTTATAGTTTTTAATGTCGACTAGTACTTGTTTAGTGCTTTTTTTTACAAAATTTAAATAATTCAAATCAATTTAAATTTAATATCGGTCCACTCCTTCTAGTCCCCCCCCACAAAGGGTCAACATTTTTAATTTGCAGCGAAAATGATATCCATTTTTTATTTGAATGAATTTTGCCATATTTTTAATCTAAATTATGGCAAACCTTTGGCTTATCGGACAGTTCACATATAAACGAAACTTGTAACAACGAAAAACGTTGTATTTGTCCGGCAACATAATTTTTACACAAAGATGTAATAAGCGGCCTTTTCCAGAACTGCAAGAATGTACAACTTTTTACAACGATAACCAAATTTCCCTTTTCATAACCATGAAGACGGCTTAGCTCTAGTTTAATTTTTTTTTAGAGGTAGGTATGTATAGCCTGATTCCGGGAAACTATTTTTTTTCTAGGGGGACGGACCCGAGACCGGGTTAAAGCTCCGCATCCACTTACCCGATATAGAAAATAAGTGGACACGTGAGGTGGTTGTTTAAAGCGGTTCGGAAGTTATAGTCAAATTATCGATTTTTTGGACCCGGATTTTTTGTAAAACCCCCAAAAAGTCGAAAAAGGGCCCATTTATGGGCAACAACAAAGAAATTCCAATTATAGCCTACACTCTTATCTTTCCAAAATGCTACAATTTGTGCTAATACCTTTTCTGGGTTAAGAGATATTCTCTTCTGGGTATGTTAAATTGGCCACGCAAACTAAAATTTGTCTAAATTAAACAGTGGTTGTATGCAGGCGGCCTTCGCCCGGTGCTTGAGATTTTCTCCTCTGGGTATGTCCCACGCGGGCATATGCGAAATAAGGTATCTACATTTAATACTTTTTGTAAGTAGCCTACCTTCGGCCGGGGCTTGAGGTTTTCTCTTCGGTTTTTTTTAATTTAATACTTATTGAAAGTAACCGGCCTTTGGCCGTTGCTTGAGGTTTTTATTTCTGGGTATGGCTATCGCAAACCAAAATTTTCTAAACTTGATACTTTTGTAAATCCAACGTAGGCTACGCGAAATAAAGTATTTTTTTATTAAAAACATATATTGACCCGGACTTTCGGTCCGAGTCCGTCCCCCAAGAAAAAATAGTTTCCCAGAATCAGGTTAAAAATACCAACCTCTGAAATTTCGAAAAAATCTAAGAGTTTTTTCTAAACTAGAGTTAAGTCATGATTTCGAATAACTTTCCTACAGCTCTTAAAAAAGCACCCTATACAATTTTTGGTTTTCCCTCCCTAATAGAGCCAGCCAAACACTACTGTCTTAACGAACCTCCCTCGAACAATACTTTGTGCAAAAAGTAACACCTCATTGTTTTGTTGTTGTTTTTGCAAAGTAAAAAAACAAACAAATGGCTAAATTTATATCAAACACAAAGTTTTCATTTATTACTTCTCACTGGCTGACTGACTGACTTTGTTGTTCTTTGCATGTGTTGAGCTATAAAGGGGTCTAATTGGGAGGGTGCTGTCGAACGACGGAGAGCGGCATTTTGTTTGAATTTCCATTCATATGAGTACCAAACGAACGAGCCATGACGATAATTACGTCAAATATAAATTGACGACATATTCACTATTCTGTACTTTAAATGACAATGAGGAGAGTCTACTCTAAATACGTTCCCGGCAAAGGAATAAAACATGATAAGCACCAGTCCCACAACAAAAAAAGCACCTATCGACCGAAAACAAACATCTCTCCTATTTTCTTTTCTCTGTTGTTTTTTTTTTTGTTTTTGGTTCCCACACAAACAAACAATACAAACAAGCACTCAGCCAGCTGATGGGGAGACCGACCAAAAACCCAGAGACCGTCGTTGCTTTGAAAAACCAAATTGTTTTGTTCAGTCAGTCAATCAGCAAGCGAAACAGTATTACTTCGTGTTGGAGCAGATATCAAAAAGAAAGATTGTGTCAAACGATAAACAAGGAATCAAGCAGAATAAAAGAAACACAAAAAATATTTTAAAAAATTTGACTTTTAAAAAATTTTTAGTTCGATAATCCGTGTGTGTCATTTGTAAGTGTGTGCTCCGGCGGAATAATTTACAAAATGTGTCAAAAAGAAAAAAAAAATTGTGAAACAAAATTGAAAAGAAAATGCATCATTATGCAATTTGTGTTAAGCCAAATGACATTTGTCGGCAAAAGAAAAAAGACCCAATGGAAATTCATATAAAATGCCTTGTGACGTTGAAATGACACGAACGCCATCAAAGCCAAGATTTGAATGCCAAGCATTGGAAATTAACTGCATCCTTTTATTGTCTCCAAACACCGCTCCCCCCATCAGACAACCAACCAATCTCTCTACCAAAAACGGTCGCTGTCAGGTTTATTGCTTTGTTTTTTTTTTTTTTTTTTTTGGGTTGCCCCTCGAAAATTCAAGACGCATTTTCACATAATTTCTTTTGTGTATTTTGCGTCGTGGTCTGTCGACTTTCATAGATAACATCATTGTCATCGTCGTCGCCATATCTGGATGATTATCATACATTTTTTGTTAAGAAAAACAAAAATTAAAATTTTATTGCATTTAAGAATTAAGAAAAATCAAAACAATAACACAATTGGGACAAGAACAAGAGAGAGAGAGTTGATATGGCATGATTCATTTTATTCTTTTCACTCTCTCTCACATATTTTGTTCTCACGATTTTGCTCTATTTGTTTTGTTTACAACAGAGGTGGACGTGCTTCATTGCCAACCAAATGATTATAATTAGAAAAAAATATATAAATATGTTATAGTAAAATATGAGTAAATCTTAAAAAAAACAGAGTTTAGTTGTGTGGAAGAGTCTTATTATATGGACGAGTTCCATTATATGTACAAGGAAACACAAGTAGATTATGAGAGGAGATCTGAACAAATACAAGATACGAATGAACAAAAAAATGTTTAAAGAAAACCACAAGTAAAAGGCTGTAAGTTTGGCTGGGCCAAACTTTGAATGACCTCCACCATTTGGAACGAATTTTGCAAATTTCAAAAAAAAAAAATCGTTAAAAAATCTGTTAAAATCTTAAAATTACCAAATGAAGCTGTTATATTAGGTTCTATACGAGCTAAGCCATTACAATATTCAAATGCGAATATGGGGGTTATACGAAGGCGTGGACCTCCACGGACAATTTTCTGTCATAGGCTGTAGCATCATTAGAGACTTCAAATACCAAATTTCAAACAATTCCGGTGAAAATCCCCGAAAATCATCAAAATATCGAATATCGGGAGATACGGTTTTATGGGGGCTATACCAAAACGTGGATCTTTATGACCCATTTTCAAATTTAAAAGTCCTACATAATATACATTTGAGCAAAATTATATCAACCTACTTCATTTCGTTTGGAAGCTAGAGTGATTTTCACAGGCGGATAGACTGACGGACATCGCTAAATCGACATAGAATTTTATTATAACCGCCAAGCGAAGCAACTCTTTCGCTCTTTTGAGTCTATTTTCTTTCTGTTGCGGTGTAAGTTCTTGCACTTTTTGGAATTTCAATGACTTTACCCCGAGCTCATGTTTTCAATATTTGCCGAATGGTATATTGCGATAAGTTCACCTCACGAGCCATTTTTCGGCCACTGCGAGGCGGGTTTCGATCAAGACGCTCCTTTACTTTTCGGACCATTTCTGCTGATGTTGCTGTTTTCTTCCCCCCACTTCCTTGACGTCGGGCATCGCTACCAGTATCACGTATCGCGGTAACGAGCGATGGTACGAGACACAAAAGATTTATTCACATTTAAATGCTGGAGTGCTCTAACGATTGCCTCTTGTGGTTTTCCAGCCAAATATAAAAAAATCACACTATCACACTTGAATTCCATCACGAATAACTTTTTATCTGTCTGAGCTGTCACTGGAATAATTTTAACAGCTGTCGGACGAGTGGTTTAGAAATGACAGCAGTCTGAAGTTGGTTGCAGTTTTTTCATATCTCCGTGGTGCATTGGATGTTAAGATTACTGATGGTATCTGCGCGGTGGTTTGGAAATTTGACCTATATGTGTACGAAAAATACTAAATGGTACAAAATTTGTTATTGGGTGAAGGGATAGAGCTGGAATCCTGAAATTTTATATTAAGGTCTCTGTTGGTATCTGGGATTGAGACATGGAAGGGGTTTTGAAAATGTGTATAATTGTACGAAAAGTACTAAATGGTACATAATTCGGGTGAAGGCATAAGGTTGAAAAAAGTTTTACAAAAAAAAAAAAAACAAAAAAAATGTTTTTCGAAATTTCCAAGAGTCTTAAAATGCACTAATTTTGGTAAAATTTAAAACTTGGTAACATTTTGGTATGAGAATCAATTCTTAGAAATGGGGTTGATATAAGGATGATGTTTTGGGTAAACGAAAGAAGCCGGTAATTTGAAATGTTGGTGAATAGGCTTAAGATAAATAGTTGGGGTTGGAAATTTGTTCTGCAAGTGTACGAAAGGTCCTAAATGGTACTGATATTGCTTGAAATCTGAAATTTGGCACTGTACACTAACAGTAAATTAGATTAGTTTTGGAATTCTAATTCTACCCATCTGTGTATTTTTTTGTTCTTATTCTTAAAATAAATAACATTCCAATTTAATGCCAAGTTATCTGACCGCCGTATTCCTGAATTTGAAATTCTAAAATGACCCCAAGTGCGGTATATGTAGCAAATTTCAGAATATCAGCGTTTTGTAGTACTCAACTATACTACGCTGTCCATTGTGTCATGGGAAATGATTCATCTCAATTGATATGACCGAGATACATAAATGCACAGAAAAATAAATAAATCTACAATTTTGAAATCGGAAAAATAGAAAAAATAATAAAGAAATATGACAAAAATGAATATCATGATAGTTCTAATTATGCGCCTAATTATGACAACGTTCAAAAAAAGATTTATGCCACTCGTTGATCGCTAAGTGAGAAAAATTAGTGCAAATAATTTACAGGATCCAGTGGCGTAGCCAAGACCTCTGAAAAATAATAATTATTATGTTTGCACCATACAACTCCTCATTAAGAACGATCCGTCCACGCCAATGCTCGGAGTGTAAAAATAGAAATTGAATTTGCTAAATTTGCATATTATTCCAAGGCGGCTGGTGTCTTTGGCATCGCTGGTGTGGGAGTATTTTTGCATACCGCGTTGACACTTTTTTGTGTGTGTGTGGCAATTCGTTTTTCAGATGCTAATGCTGATTATAATTAGCGTGCAATTTATAAAGTAACATTTGAGTGCAAAGAAATCTAAATCATCTTCTTTGGGACATAGATATTTGATTTTGTGACCGTAAATATTTTTTAAAGAAAAAATTAGGTTTTACGATTTTTGATCAAAAAAAAAAAAAAAAAAAATAGTAATAATAATAATAAATAAAATAATAAATAAATAATAATATAAAATAAATAAAAAATAATAATTTTAATAAAAAAAAGTAATAATCTAAATATAAAAGGGTAGTGAAATAACTGACTGTGTGGTCTAGAATCAACGCCTAGACGAAATGGCTGAAGCTTGAATCTTCATATTTTACACGAGGGTTCGAAAACGATAGAATTTACAAATTCGGAATGAGAGTAACGGATGGAGTGCAGGATAGTTATTATGTACCAAATGATTTTCGCAAATTCGAACTTAAATGATACGAAACGTTCTAAAATGGCACTGAACTTCTAAAATTGTACCATTTGGTATTATGTCAACGGAAGTCTTATGTATGAAGGTGGATTCGGAAATGTGTACTAGAACTGCACAAAATTGTACTAAATTTGGAACAGTTTGGTTTAGGGTGGACAGATGAAGTTGAAAATTTTGATTGGGCTCCCTGTTGGTGATAGGTTTGTGCTAGAGAGATAACTTTGGAAGTATGTACTATAATTGTACGAAAAGTACTAAACAGTACCATATTTGTCATAATTTGGTATTTGGTGAACAAATATTACTTGAAATCTTAAATTTGGTATTAGGGTCGCTGTTTGTGTATAGCCTTGACATATGGAGGTGGCCTCGGAAATGTGTACTATTATTGTACGAAAAGCATTGAATGGTACTACATTTGGTATTGGGGTAAGGGATAGAGATAACATTTTGAAATTTCATATTTAGATAACTGTTGGCATCTGAGGTTGAGATTTTTTAGTTGTTTAAAAATGCGTCCGATGTTTGTAAGAAATTTACTAAATAGTACTAATTTGGGTATTGGGTAATGGAATAAGATTGGAAATCTTAATTAAGAGCCCTTGATTTTGTGTAGGTTAGACAAACTAAAGTTTTTTTTTTTTTTTGAAATTATAACAATACTTGTACCAAAAGTACAAAAATTCACTAAATTTGGTACAATTTGAAAACAGATAGTGGTATAATATTGAATTTTGGTACGAGAATTAATTTTTGTAGATGGGGTTTAGGAAATGTGTATTAAATTTAGTACAATTCCGTTTTGGGTGAACGATAGAAGCTGGTAACGAAAGACACTAATATTGCTTGAAATCTGATATTTCGTATTAGGATCACTGTTAGTGCATAGGATTGAGATTTAAAGTTGGTTTTGGAAATGTGTACTATTATTGTACGAAAAGTACTAAATGGTACTACATATGGTACTGGGTGAAGGAATAGGTATAAAAGTGTGAAATATCATATATAGGTTATTGTTGATATGTATGTTTAAGATGGATGGCGGTGGTTTGCAAATGCGTCCGAAATTTCTACGAAAAGTATTAAATGCTTCTAAATTTGGTATTGGGTGAAGATATAGATTTGAAATCGTCAAATTTGATATTCAGGTTTCTGTTGGTATCTGCAATTGAGATATGGAGGTGGTTTTGGAAATGTGTACTATAATTGTACGAAAAGTACTAAGTGGTTCTAAATTGGGTATTGGGTGCCCTATTCCTTGACCCAACACCCAATTTGGTCGCAAGTGCCAAATTCCATTCCATTTGGGCTAATATTACACGTTTCGTGCACAATAAAAGGCAAATCGGACGAAGATATATATGGGAGCTATATCCGAATCTGAATCCCGATTTTGATCTCGATAAAATTTCGGAATTGTCTTGCCGTATTTGTTATATTTCCCCAAATATTGTTGTTACAGAGTGCATAGGAGGACAAAATTATGCTATAGCTATATCTGAACCGATTTTGATCGAATTTGGCATACTTATTTCCAGGCTTAATTGGTCGTATATGCAAAATTCCATCCCATTTGGGCTAATATTACACGTTTGTCGCACAGTAAAAGGCAAATCGGACGAAGATATATATGGGAGATATATCTAAATTTCGACCCACTATCCCCAATTTCAATAGGGTTCATCCTTGAGTCAAACGAATGACTTGTGCAAAATTTCATTTGGGCATTTCGGGCAATAAATGGGACCTGTACTTTGCTTACATAAATACAGGGACAAACAGACAGACAGACAGACGACGGACAGACATGCATAAGCCGGCTCAAAATGGGATTCTATGCAGATCAACAAAAGGAACTATGGGTCTATCTCGTTTCCTTTAGCCTGTTCGTAACAGGTATGCACAAAGACATAATACCCTGAACGTAATGCACAAAGACATAATACCCTGAACATTTTGTAGGATATAAAAAGGCCCAACACAAACTGTTGAAACCAATCTTAGGTCCACTTTTCGCTGACGAAGTAGGTGGCACTTCCTAGTTCTTTATATTTAATACTTTTCTCCTCTTTTGATTCCAATTCCCAAAAAATACAACAATATATCATACCAATTTTGTCGTATCTGATCTGATTGGTATGCAACCGTATTCTACGTTCCATATTTCATATAATTATGTACCTTTCAGTACGTTTTGCATTTTTATACCCTCCATTTAGAAAAGGTGGAAAAAAATTAATGATATCCGTCTGTCGGTTAAAATCATTATATTTTTGACGTAGAGCTTCAAAATTTAACAGAGCAATTTGTATTGTGTCTAGGATTGTTGATATTGATATTCGGAATTTTGATGATTTTCCCCACATTTTTTCACGGATTTGTCTAAAAATTGGTATTTGTAGGTCATAGATTTTATGGTAATCCTAGTCACATTTACCCACGAAATTGCTTCAAATTTGGTATTTAAGAAGTATAAAATTGTCTATAGAGGTTCCCGTTTTGGTGTGGCCCCCATACAACGGCCTCACTCACTTTATGGTTTTTCGAAAAGTTTAACAGTATTATCAAAACGGTCCTACTGGAATTTCTAGTTAAAAGAGGAACACATTTGCATTCAGATACTTTAATGTAAAAATGTTTTCTTTATCCAATGGTGGTGGGTATTAAAAGTTTGGCCCGGCCGAACTTAATGTTTTTTACTGGTTATACCCTCCACCATAGTATGGATGGTATATTAAGTTTGTCATTCCGTTTGTAACACCTCGAAATATACATTTTAGACCCCACAAAG
Source organism: Musca domestica (assembly GCF_030504385.1). Taxonomy (NCBI): domain Eukaryota; kingdom Metazoa; phylum Arthropoda; class Insecta; order Diptera; family Muscidae; genus Musca; species Musca domestica. The sequence goes on along the minus strand of NW_026712249.1, from coordinate 9,610,178 downwards.
TATACATATTCCTGATCAGCATAAAGTTCTATGTCGATTTAGCAATGTCCGTCCGTCAATCCGTCTGTGGAAATCACACTAGCTTCCGAACGAAATTAAGTAGGTTGATAAAATTTTACTCAAATATGTATTATGTCTGCAGGACTTTTGGTATTGAAAATGGGCCATGTAAGTCCACGTCTTCGTATAGTCCCCCTACAACGGTACCACCCGATATTCGGTATTTTGATGATTTTAGCGACATTATTTACCGGAATTGTTTCAAAATTGGTGTTTGAAGTTCGTAATGGATTCTACATCCTAGGGCAGAAAATGAGCCATGTAGGTCCACGTCTTTGTTTAGCCCCCCTATAACGGTACCACCCGATATTCGGTATTTTGATGATTTTAGCGACATTTTTTACCGGAATTGCTTCAAATTTGGTATTTGAAGTTCGTAATGTATACTACAGCCTATGACAGAAAATTGTCTGTGCAGGTCCACGTCTTTGTATAGCCCCCCTATAACGGTACCACCCGATATTCGGTATTTTGATGATTTTAGCGACATTATTTACCGGAATTGTTTCAAATTTCGCATTTGATGTTCGTAATGGATACTACAGCCTATGACAGAAAATTGTCTGTGCGGGTTCACGTCTTCGTACAGCCCCCATATAACGGAACCCCCGATATTCGGTATTTTGATGATTTTAGATAAACAGATTTTTTTTTCAAGTATCTTATTTGAATATTGTAATAGCTTGTGATAAAAGTTGCCTATTAAGGTTCACGTCGTCGTCTATATCCTAATGTACGGCTACAATCGGTATTTTTAAGATTTTAACAGAATTTAAACGGATTTTATTTTTTTGAAAATTGCCAAATTTGTACCAAATGGTGGAGGGTATTCAAAGTTCAGCCCGGCCGAACTTACAGCTTTCGTACTTGGTTTTATTTAAGGTTTTAACCGTTGATTGAGAACAGTACATTACTTGGGAACTATTCGAATTTTTTCAGTGCAAAATTTCACTCTGGCAATTTTTCCTTTAATATTTTTTAAGTGGGAATTTTCCTTTAAATATGCCATCTTGTGTGGCCATCTCTGGCTGTGATGTTCCTCAATGGCCATGACGTCAGTCAGTCCGAGGCATGTTATTTATTACGACGTGCGACAGCTTGACGGTCCGCCCGGTGGCCCGATTTAAGTGTGATGCACTTTATTTATTGTTTGTCGAAATGTTGATTTCGAAATTTTTCAAAAAAAAATTTTATTGAAAACATCTGCATAAACAAGAAGTGGTATTTCATATATATCTTTTTATATTATAATAAATAAATATATATTTTAAATTAACTTTTTTTATATGAGACAAAAAATACAAAGTATTTAATTTTAATAGGGTTTTCTTATAATTGGCAATAGAATTTGGTGATTATCTTTATTTCTTGGTATTTCAATTCAGAGACAAAGGGAAATGTGGGTTGTTTGTTTATTTGTTGGGTTAATTATTCTCTGAAAACAAGAAAATGGTCATTGTTTTACAAAGCAAGTGTAGGGGAGGGGTTGGGAAAACCCTCACCTACATTCAAAATAATTCATACATTCCCAGAACAACATTATCCAATAGCTTGGAATCGATTGGTTGCTTGGCTGACTGGCTGGCTGGCCGGAGTGTCATTAATAATATCACCTTAATTTTGTGTAATTTCTACGAAGTGTCTACGACTGACATCAATAAACAAAGTTAACAAATAAATTTTACCAAAAGGAATAACAACAACCATACAATACAAGGTATTCCCCTCTTTGAACAAAAGAAAAAAGGAAACTAATTTTTGTGTATTTACCAACAACAAGAAGGAATAAAATAAATAAACAAAGGAAGAAAAAAAAAAAAAACAAACAAATAATGAGTTCGCGTGGCGTTTTAATTGCAACCGATTCCATGGAATCAATGGATATTCAAGTGCTGGATCCCTACAATGTCCACACCCCGAAAACACCCCCTCTACACTTGAACATCAGTAGCAGTGAAGATATTGGCTTTCCAACGAGCGCTCCCAACACCGGCAATCGCAGTGGCAGTGCTACACCCTGTCTGCTGGTTTGCAAGTGTTTTAGCGATTTAAAGCTGTCCAAGTGCAAGTGTCAACCGAATGAAGGTTAGTATTTAAGGAAAACAAATTTGTTCGTATTAAAAGAAGTGGGAAATTCGAAATATTTTTTGATGGCCTTTAAATATATCCATTTTTATAGTGTCTAAAGGAAATATGACAAACAAAATTTATTTTTTTTGTTCTTAAAAATATTGCTTTAAATCCAAAATCATTCATGAAAAAAATTTTCCTAAAATTTCTTTAATTTTTTTTGTAAAAACACATTTTCAAAAATATGAGTTTTTCTTCTGAAGATTTTAATATCTGGCTACTAAGGAATATTTTTTTTAATCCTCCAAAAAAATATTTTAAGCCATGAAAATATTATATATTATCTACATTTATATTAATAAAAGAGTGAAGCAATTGACTGACTGATTTAACAATTCATCAACGTCCAGATGAAACGCCTGAAGTTAAAAACTTAAAATTTTAGGTGAAGGTCACTCTTGGTCCGGAGGTGTTAGATAAGGCGAAAAGTATTAAAAGGTTCTATATACATCGTACCCTTTGCATTTGAGAAACAGCTAGAACTCTTAAATTTGGGATGAGGGTTACCGAAGAAGTGTATGATAGATGTACCAAGAGTTTTAGAAATTCGTACGAAAAGTACTAATATGTACTACATTTGGTACCATTTCGTATCATGTGAGGGGTTAAAGCTAAAAACTTGAAATTTGGAAATGAAATAAAGGTTGAGGAGTAGAGTCAATTCAAGGAGTTAGTTATGGAAGCGTGTAATCATGTATACGAAAAGTACTAAACGGTACTAAATTTAGTACAATTTGAATTTGGAGGAACGGATAGGGCTGAAATCTTGAAATTTAAAATTAACATCGATGGCGGAGTATAGGATTGGGGTATATACGAAGCAGTGGAAATTCGTACTTATGTGGTACTAAATTTAGTACAAGTTGGAATTGTGATAAACCGATGGAGCTGGAATTCTGAAATTTTGAATGAGAATCATTGATGAAGTGTGCGGGTTTTCCAAAGGGTCTTTGGAAATTTCAAACTTTAAGGATACAAAAAATCCTTAAAAGGTACTAAACTTCTAAAATGATACCATTTGGTATAGATGTGAACGGATATAGCTAAAAACTTGAAATTTTGTATGAGAATCGAGGTTGGAAAGTAAGTTTTGAATATGAAGGTGGTTTTGAAAATGGGTACTCAGTTTGCGAACTCTATAATATGGTGAAATCTGTATTTGAGATTTGGCAGTGGTTCTGAAATGCGTCCTATATTTGTATCAAAAGTACAAATTGGTACTAAATTTGGTCTTGGTTGAAGAGATAGGGCTGGAATCCTCCAATTTGATATTGAGGTTTCTATTGGTGTATGGAATTGTGATATGGAGATGGTTTTGGAAATGTGTACTAAGTGTGCGAAATGTACTAAATGGTACTAAATTTGGAACTGTTTGGTTTAGGGTGAACGGATGAAACAGTGATTTTTAAATTATGTATTGGCTTCCCTGACGTTATAATAAAGTGGTAGTTTTGGAAATTTGTACTACAAGTGTGCGAAAAGTTCTAAATAATACAATATCTGGGACAGTTTTTTATCGGGTGAACAGATAGTGCTTCCAGTTTACATTTTTTTTAATAGTATCGGTGTTCATTTGAAGTTTTGACATATGGAGGTGGTTATGGAGATGTGTATTATAATTGTACGAAAAGTACTTTATGGTACCATATTTAGTATTGAGTGAAGGAATAGAGATACGATTCTTAAATATGATTTATATATAATTATTGGTATCTGAGGTAGGTTTGGAAATGCGTATTATATTTATTGAGCTAAATTTGGATTTGAGTGAAGGGATATACTAGAAACCATGAGTTTTTAAATTGTAACAATTGTAGGTGTCTAAGAAATTTGATATTGAGGTTTATGTTGGTACCTGGTGGTGTGTTTGCAAAAGCGCACTATACTTGTACGAAAATTACTATATTTGGTACAGTTTGGCATTGAGTGAAGGGTTAGGATCGCTTTTCAACTTTGAAATATGCAGGTTGTGTGGGAAATGTGTACTATACTTGTACGAAATGTTCTGAATGGTACTATATTTGGTATTGGGTGAAGGAATAGAGGTAAAATTCTTAAATTTGATATTTAGATTACTACATTTGTGCTTTAGATTTGGCGGTGGTTTACAAGTTCGTTCCATATTTGTACCAGAAGTACTAAATGGTACTAAATTTTGGTATTGGTTGAAGGGATAGGGCTGGAATCCTCAATTTTGGTATTGAGGCTTTTTTTTGTATCTGGAATTGACATATGAAGGTGGTTTTGGAAATATGTACTATAATTGTGGGAAAAGTACTAAATAGTACTAAATTTGGTATTGGGTGAAGAAAAAGACCTGAAATCTTGAAAATTTTGTATGGATGTCACTCTTGGTGTCTGTTGTTGAGAGAAGGGGATGGTTTTCGATATACGTACTATAATTGTACTAATTTTTTTAATGAGGTAAATTACGGAGCTGGAATCCCGAAATATGATACTGAGATCTCTGTTGGTATATTGAATGGAGATGTGGAGGTTGTTTTGCAAATGTGTGCTATACTTGTACGAAAAGTACTAATTGGTACTAAATTTGGTATTGTGTGCATGTATAGAGCTGAAATCCCGAAATTTGATATTGAGGCCTCTATTAGGTTAGGTTATGCAGCTGATTTTTTCAAATGCTCCATATAATTGCACGAAAAGTACTAAATTGTACTAATTTTGGATCACTGCTGATGTCTAAAATGGAAAAATGTATATTGTTTTGGATAGGCGTACTAAATTGGGTAAAGGAATAGAGATGAAATCCGGAAATGTAATATTGAGAGAAATTTGGTTTCTAGGGTTTACATATTGGTCACATCGTCATTAAAAAATATTCTTTAAAAAATCCAGGTTTATTGGTCTCGTGGTTCTTAAAAAATATTCATTAAAAAATCCAGGTTTATTGGTCTCGTTGTTCTTAAAAATCCAGGTTTATTGGTCTCGTGGTTCTTAAAAAATATTCATTAAAAAATCCAGGTTTATTGGTCTCGTTGTTCTTAAAAATCCAGGTTTATTGGTCTCGTGGTTCTTAAAAAATATTCATTAAAAAATCCACGCTTATTGGTCTAATGGTCCTGGAAAAATATTCTTTAAAAATCCAGGTTTATTGGTCTCGTGGTTCTTAAAAAATATTCATTAAAAAATCCACGCTTATTGGTCTAATGGTCCTGGAAAAATATTCTTTAAAAATCCAGGTTTATTGGTCTCGTGGTTCTTAAAAAATATTCATTAAAAAATCCACGCTTATTGGTCTAATGGTCCTGGAAAAATATTCTTTAAAAGTCCAGGTTTATTGGTCTCGTGGTTCTTAAAAAATATTCATTAAAAAATCCACGCTTATTGGTCTCGTGGTTCTTAAAAAATATTCTTTAAAAATCCAGGTTTATTGGTCTCGTGGTTCTTAAAAAATATTCATTAAAAAATCCACGCTTATTGGTCTAATGGTCCTGGAAAAATATTCTTTAAAAAATCCACGAATATTGGTCTGATGATCTTTTAGAAATATTCTTCATTTCTGGAAAAATATTCTTATATTATTGACCTCATGATCCATGAAAAATATTCTTTAAAAAATCCCCGCTAACTGGTCTGCTGCTCCCTGAAAAATATTCTTTAAAAAATCTGCGATTATTGAAATGTTGGTCCTTGAAAAATATTCTTTAAAAAATCGGCTATTATTGATCTGGTGGAACTTGCAAAATTTTCCTAAGAGTATATTTAATCCTGGAATTGATGGCCCTAAAAATATATTTCTAGAAAAGAATTTTATTTATATGAAATAATAAAATAAAAATAAAATATTAAAAAAAATACCTTAGAAAATATTTATAAAATCCAAAATTACTGTTGCAAAGATTCTTGAAAAAAAAATATTTTTTTAGCCTATGTTAATTGGTGGTCCGATGTTGTTTGAGAAAAATTTATTTTCTTTAAAAAAAACAGCTCTTTGGGGGAATTTTACTTAGAACGTATCTGTCCCCCATCATTTTCGAAATGAGTCAAAGACCATTTAACCGATATAAAAAAGAAAAAAAAAAAAACACAGAACTACGAAACTGTGGCCAAATATTTATCTAAGAATTTATCATTATTTGTTCGTTGCATGACCGCGACATACCAAAAAGACAATTTGCTTACAATTTACACCACAATTCGCCACAAAATTAATGGCAAGCGGTAAGCGTCATTAAACGAACTGAAAACGAATGAAATGAATGAAAGAAAGGAAAATTTTTGGCAAAACGGAATGACGTTTAAATAGAATTCCCAAACACCCAAAAAAAATGAGGGCCACGGCGTTATTACGTTTGTTTGAATTTCAAATGCATTTTGTATCGGACATTGGCGTAGAAAGGAATATTAAGAGGGGGGATTAATTTATTTTCGAAAAAAACTCTGCCAAATCAAATATCAGCGTCAATCAAAAAAAATCTAAAAAATATTCCTTTTAACCCCTGTTATATTAAATTTTAAAAAAATTAAAAAAGTAATAAATAAAAAATAATTTTTAGCTATACTTTTTAACTAAAATTGTTATTGGTCTTCAAATAAGTAAAGCAAATATTAAAAAAAAAACTGATCTTATGCTTCATGGAAAAATATTTAAAAATTGGTGACATTTCTCTCTCTCGCTGAGACATTTATTATCTCTCAGTCAGCCACCCTCCCAGCTGGGTAATCTACCTACACCACTGGTTGGCGCACCAAAGTGTTTACCTAGAAAATTTATAAATAATACAATAATTGTTAATACAATTAATTTATTACCAATTACTCCATGCGGTTCGCGATGTCAAACCTTATTTTTAATGGAGCTGATAATCAATCATAGAAATGTCTCTATTAAATATTTTTAAGGCCCAGCAGGGGTTGGGTAGATATATTTATAAACTCTTTAAAAAAAATCAAATATTTTGTGTGTTCTGAGCTAGCTGCTAATTGCTCAATATATAAATGGGTTGATTGTTGATTGTAATTGATTAGCGCCACAGAGGTTATATACAAATTCCTCTGGGGAGCTGCTATCATAAATAAATAGAATATTAACTGATAAGAATCGTGCTATAAATAATTCCAATCTGTTTGATATATGGAGATAGTAAATCTCATTTCCAAGAGATTAGAAATATCAGAGATACTAGACATCATCACCAAGTCATGAATGGGAGGGTGGGGTAAATAATTCTGGTTTGGGCCTAAAATTAAAAACAAATGGAAGTTCGACCATATATTACGAAAATCAAGATATCGAATAAGAGTTGATTTAAAAAAATATAAATTCACAAATATTGACCATTGACTCTAAAAAATCCACGTTTATTGACCATGTAGTCCTTTTAAAAAAAATCCGAGATTATTGGTCTTTTGGTCCTTGAAAAATATTCTTTAAAAATCCACGTTTATTGGCCTCAGGGTCCTTGAAAATATTTTTAAAAAAATCCACGATTATTGAAAAAAATTCTAAAATATTTCTTCATAATTTTCCAATGCTTTCCTTTGCGTTTCACTTTCCCCATGCGTGTATTGGTATTGTTAAAAATGAAACAATAACAATAATACTGTATTGCAGACTTTCAATCCTCCCCCTCCCCCTTTTGTTACCAATGCCTACCAAAACGCATTTCAACTAACCTTTTCATATGGTCAAGGACGCTAGGGAAAATTATTTTGATTTTTAGACACCATTGCGGCCAAACACTTCTTTGCTTTGTAATTTAGTTTGCTTTCGCATTGTTCGTTTTGTTTTGTATTTGAGTTAGCTAGCTTGTTCACGCTTTGTTTGAAAACAAAAATGTTGTAATCCGAACAAAAGAAAAAAAAAAAAATAAAAACAAAAACTACAGAGAGGTTGGTTGATGTTTTATCCAACATAATGGGGTTGATTATGATGTTAAAATATACAAACAGACAGACATATATGTATTTATATACCAATTTATAATATTTTTTTGGCATTCTATTGTTTGTCGTTATCCTACAAACAGCGCCAGAATGCCGGGCAAATAATTATCTGACAATGATATATTGCCGAATATTATGGTGAAAAAAATTTCTTTATACTCTGACGAAATTGATCGAGGGGATAATCTATGGGGGTCATGAGAGACATTGAGAGAGTCCAGGGATAGATGTACCAAGGGTTTTTAGAAATGCGAACTTTAAGGTTACGAAAAATTCTGAAGGTGGCTAAATGGTACTAAATTTGGAACAGTTTGGTTTAGGGAGAATGGATGAAGCAGGGATTTTTAAATTTTGTATTGACGTCGCTATTAGGGATAGGTTTGTAAAGAAGAGTTGGTTTTGGATATGTGTTCTACAAGTGCACGAAAAGTACTAAAATATACTATATTTAGTACAATTTGGTATTGGATGAACAGATAGTGTTTGAAATCGTAAATTTGGTATTAGGGTCGCTGTTCATGTGTTGCCTGACATATGGAGATGATTTCGGAAAGGTGTACCATAATTGTATGAAAAGTACTAAATGGTACTATATTTGGTATTGGGTGAAGGGACAGAGATAAAATTCTGAAATTTAATATTTCGATTACTATGGGTATCTGTGTTTCAGAAATATGTGTTTTGGAAATATGCCCTTTATTTCTACGAAAAGTACTAAATGGTACTAAATTTGGTATTGGGTAAAGGGATCCGACTGGAATCTTCAAAGTTTAAATTAAGGTCCCTATTAGTACCTGGAATTGAGATATGGAGGTGGTTTCGGAAATGTGTACAATAGTTGCAGGAAAAGTACTAAATATTACTAAATTGGGTGAAGGGGTCCTTCTGGAATCCTCCAATTTGAAATTCAAGTCTGTTTTATTATCTGGAATTGAGATTTGGCAGTGTTTTGTAAATATGTCCTATGTTGGTACGAAAAGTACTCATTGTTACCAAATTTGGTATTGGGTGAAGGGGTCAGGCTGGAATCCTCAAATTTGAAATTGAGGTATCTGGGATTGAGATATGAAGGTGGTTCCGGAAATGTGTACTATAGTTGTAGGAAAAGTACTAAATAGTACTAAATTGGGTGAATAGGTCCTTCTGGAATCCTCCAATTTGAAATTCAAGTCTGTTTTATTATCTGGAATTGAGATTTGGCAGTGTTTTGAAAATATGTACTATATTTGTACGAAAATTACTAAATGATACTAAATTTGGTATTGGGTGGAGGGGTTAGGCTGGAGTCCTCAAATTTGAAATTAAGGTCTCTATTGGTATCTGGGATTGAGGTATGTAGATAATTTCCGAAATTTGTACTATAATTGTACTAAAAGTACTAAATAGTATTAAATTTGTCATTTGGTGAAGAAATACAGTCGTAATCCTGAAATTTTGATATTGATGCCATTGTTGGTATCTGTGGTTAAGATATGGAGGTGGTTTTGCAAATGCGACCTGTATTTCTATGAAAAGTATTAAGGGTTACTAAATTGAGTATTGGGTAAAATCTTACAGCCAAAAATTCTAAATTTTGGTATCGAGGTCACTGTTGGTGTATGTAGTAGGTAGTTTCGGATATTCGTAGTATATCTCTACGAACAGTATGGTAGTAAATATGGACTTCGGTTTTAGGGTAGAGTTGGAATTCTGAAATTGGATATGGAGGCCACTTTTGGTATATTGTTTTGAGAGAAGGAGGTGGATGTGGGAATGCGTACTATGATTGTTCGAAGAGTGCTAAATGGTAATAAATTTGTTGAGTGAATAGATAGATCTCGAAACCTGAAATTTGATATTGATTTAGACATAGTGGTGCTGACCAATTTTTATACCCTCAGCCATATGGCCACAGACAGAATATACCATTTGATATGGCCAAAAGGTTCCTCATTGAAATAACGGTTTTAGACCCGTTTCAGGACATTTGGAGTCGATCTAGGTTTGTCCCTCCGTCCGTCTGTCTGGCTGGCTGTTGCGCATGATAACTCTCGAAGGGAGTATCCGATTTGATCCAAACTTGGTACATCGTAATAATTTTATTAACCTAGATCGAGTTCGTTCTGGTACCTCCCTTACGAAAGATCAATATTTTAACAAAAAATAATTTACCTCATCGAAAGAGAAAGGATCATTCAATTTTGTCCAAACTTTGTAAATCCCAATTTTTTTGTCAGTGCGAAAATGGGCAACATAGGCCCGACCCATCAAGGACATCCCACACAAAGGGTCTATATTTGGAATAATTATAACTCTTATAAATTCCTAGTTTTTTTACCAACACAAGATCTAGTATGAAGATGAAAAATATCGAACCACTAATTCTGGTACCTCTCACACAAGGGTTCAACATTTTGAATAACTATTTCTCTCATGAAATGCGAAATAAGCACTCGATTCTTTTTATATTTCACACAACTTAATATGTTTATAAAGAAAAAATTTGGTGTGAAGATGGAATATATCGGTTCATTCCTTGCGGCACCTCCCCCACAACGGTCCACAGTAATTATCTCTCATAAAATATAAAATAAGCGTCAGATTGTCTATAAATTTCAGACATCGCAATATTTTTACTAACACAAGATCTGGTGGCAGAAGATGGATATATGGGCCCACTCATTCTGGTACCTCCCCCACTACGGGTCAAAATTTTTAATAATCGCTAATAAAATGTGAAATGAGCATCAGAATTTTTTATAAATTCTCACATCCCAATATTTTTACTAACACGTGATCTGTCGTGAAGATCGTAGATATCGATCCCATCTTTCTGGTACCTTCCCCCACAATGGAGTCAACATTTTGAATAACAAAACGTTCATAAACGTGACATATCCATCCGATTCTTCTCGTACCTCCCCCACAAAGTACCACAATTTTCAATACTTATATCTCTCATAGTTTGCGAAAAAAGTCAAAGTTTTTTTTTAAACTTGGTGCCTTCTAATATTTTTCTCACCCAGAGATCTGATGTGAATATGGAATTTATCGACTCACTCCTTGTGCTACCTTCCCCACAAAAGTTCAATATTTTGATTATTGGAATAAAATTGGAAATAAATGTTTATTTTTTTTTAAATTTTGCACTTACCATCATTTTTATCAATATGAAGTACTTTGGTCCGCTATATAATGTGGAACCTCAGGTATGTTTCAAAATTTTACAAAAATTATGACTTATCTTATAAATTGTGATGAAAATTGGCACACTCCTTCAGAACCACCACCATAAAGGGTCAATAGGTTGAACAATCATAAGGCAAGGCTGAGGCTATACATTTGTTGGCAAAACCGACTGATACCTTTTAACTTGTTTAAATACTAGAATTGCATTTGTGTTTAATTTCGCCACCTTTGAGCTTTTGGTCAATATTTTGGTTTGCCTAATGTTGGGCTTGAACTTGCGATCTTCGGACGTGTAGTTAGGCACACCATGAACTCACAACTTGATGTGGATCGACAAATTTTTTGTGGTTTCTGATTTTTTTATACCCTCTACTAATTATTATTTACCTTTCTGGTAATTCAAATTGTATGCAGTTGTCATTACCAGTCGGGCTAAAAGTGGCACATGTGCCTACCAAACCTTTACTGTGTAGTTACATGAACCATATCTTAATAAGCCTTTTCCAATGGTTCCATATCATTTAATGCTAATCAATTCTTTAATAGATTTATTATACGCTCTCATAATATTTACAGATAGTGACAAAGTTGCGTTTACATTAGCAACAACACCAATAAATTCGTTAAATATATTTACCTCCCAACCTTATCTCGCTCGCCTGCCTCAAAATATTTACCACCCTGGGACTTATCGCCCTTTTTAGAAAAAAACAGGCATCAACACCAGGTTTTGCCATTCTCATGTCAGACAAAATTAATTGACCCAAGCAAACAAACAAATCGACTCACACACACAGACCCAGACCCATACACTCAGATTCTCACACCGATATTCTGATGATAATAACCCAATTTTTGCTGATCCGTAGCAGAACATTTTTTTGTGATCATGATTTGCGAATGTGAACGTGAATGTAATTTGCTTGTCTTTTATTTATTTATTTTTTGTTGTTGGTGCGAGAGTGGGCCAGAGCGATTAATTTTATTTTATTTTGATTGCCATAGACCATAATTTGATTACAAAACATACACACGCACACATACCCGCATACATGTTTACAAATCAAACTGCACTATGTGTATATTTGTACGTACGTAGATATGTTTCATCAGCCGGCAATTGCTATCACCAACGAAAAAAAAAAGAATCAACAATAATAACAACAACAATATTTTTCATCACAAAGTCATAAACATCTTCATAGAGCGGCAGCAGCAGCGGCAGTAGTAGAAGCATCTCATCGGTAGTCCTCGCTAGAAGCTGGCAGTGAAAACATTTAGGAAGCAAAAAAAATATATTTTTAACAATGAATTTTAATAGCTCCGATTTAATGGAGAATACTCCGACTTTTGAAAAGCTCTATCAAAGTTTCCACTCATACGAAGAAGCGAAAAGTATTTTCCAGAAAGAAATTGTAATTTTTTTCGATGGGCTAGATATTAATCGTTATTATTTTTTGGTTTATTTTTTCAGGAAGTGATTCACCTTTGGCCGGTGCTGTTGCTGCGGGCCAGCTACAACCACCAAAAACACCCGGCGCCCTCGATGAGGCCACTGTCGATGATGTCTTGCCAAATGAGATTTCCGCACCATACGAAGTTCCACAATTTCCCATTGAGCAGATTGAAAAGAAACTACAAATACAGAGACAACTTAATGTCCGGTAAGTAGAGGAATGTTAAAGAAAAACTCCAGACCGAAGAATTTTAAAAGAATTTAAAAAAATCACAAGGGTTAGAAGTTCTCAAAAAGAAAGAAAAAACATGTTGACACAAAGCAACAAAAAAGAAAAAATACCGGAAAACCAGGTCGATTTTGAAAATAGAGCTAAAAATAGAAGACACATTTATCGGAGTTTTGAAAGTTTAAATTGCAACCCTGTAGGAAATACGTATTGATTTAAATAATGATGATTTAAATAAGTGCTGATTTACTATTGACTTTATCACCAGTACTACTTACCAAGTGTGGATAAGTAATGATTTTTCTTCTCGACTTTTGTACTCAGAAGTCTCTAGTGACATGGTCAGTACCTCTTAAGCGGCATATGGAGACATTGTAACTAATATTAAAAATTGAACTATTGATTTGTCACCAGGACATGATCAGTATTATTTAGACAGCCAATGTTTTTTTATACCCTCAGTCATATGGATACAGAGGATATATATCATTTGATATCGATACTATCCAAACGTGCCTATTCAGGCTCCTATTCAAGAATTTGCTAAAATTGCAATTAAAGATCCTATTATTAAAATAGTTAAAAATATAATTTTTGATGAATTATTAAAAATTAAAAGATAGGTCCTAATCCTTTTTTAGACTCTCTTTGGGCCAAATCTGTTGCAGGACATTTGGAGTCGTTCGTCCGTCTGGCTGGCTGATTGGTATGCACGATAACTCTCGAAGGGAGTATACATCGTAATATAATTATCAAACTTAGATCGAGTTCGGAAATTGATAATAGTGGTCCAACCCTTCTCGTACCTCGCTCATAAAAGGTTACAAGTTTCATAGAAAATAATATACCTCATAGAACAAGAAAGGATCATCCAATTTAGTTCAAACTTTGCAAATTCGAATATATGTATTGGGGTTATGTCAGGTGGGAAAATGGACCCACTCCATCAAATACCTCCCCCATAAAGAGTCCCCCATAAAGGGTAAAATAAGAGTTCAATTGTCTTCAAGTTTCGCGCATCTGAATTTTTTTACCATCCTAAAATATGGTATGAGATGTAATATATCGGACCACTTCTTCTGTTATCTCCCACACAAGGTGTCAAAAGTTTGAATAATCATATCCCTCATTAAAAATAAGTATCCAATTCTCTTTAAATTTCGCACATCTCAATATTTCTACTGGCGAAAAATCTGGTGTGAAGGTGGGATGTTTCGGTCCAGTCCTTTGGGCACATCCCTCAAAAAGGCATCAAAGGGGTCAAAATGTTAAATAATTATATCTCTCATAAAATGTGAACTAAGCATCTCATTCCATCTAAACTTCCCACTATCAAATATTTATACTAACACAAGTTATGATATGAATATGATAGATATCGGATTACCCCTTCTGGTACCTTCCCCACAAAGAATCACAATTTTCAAAAGTTTTATCTCTCACAACCTTTGAAACAAGTCAAACAAACACGCATATCGTATAGTATCATATAGTCGGCCCGATCCGACTTTTAACCTTACTTTACTGCTTATTTCTGTTCCCTTCTGTTCATCAACAACCCATTGGTTTTATATCTTGTTTTTAATAAAGGCCTAAACCTTTTTCTAAGTTTGTATTTATATCCATTTCTATGCCATAATCGTTACGCGTCCTGCCATGGTTTCGACATTTCTTTAACCTTTCGTCAAATTGGCGATTTCCTTCATTGCGAAGATTAACAAAATGTATGGCAAGAGGAAAAATAAATATCATTGTTGTCATTTTGTGACAGCGATATTTTTATGAATGGCGGCGGCAGCAAAGGTTCTTCGTGATGGCGGTCCGTCCGTCGTTCACATGAATTAAAATATTCCGTGTTTTGGTTAAAATCCCCATTCATCCATTTTACCTATTGCACATGGTCTTGCTGGTTTTTAACCATTGCAGAGGCAGCGGCAGCTGTCCGCTTTGAGACCTCCGGTGTGCGTTTGGGGAAAATGGCCAAACATGCCAAAGCCAAAAGAGAACAGTTTAGGCCTCCCAATACCACCAGCGCAAGCAGCGATGTAAAGTGTCAATTGTTTCAGCGTTTTTTTATTTCATTTCATTTTTTTTTTTGCGCCAAACACCTTTCTAATACAATTAGTTGTCTTCGCACTCAGTACCATATTCGGCCTGCAGGCGGGCTTGTCAATACATTTTCATTTTTGCCAGTTTTAGTTACAATTGTTCTTTCTCTGGTAAAAATTAACGCAGTCAATTAGTTGATTTCGCTCATATATTTTGAATTTATGCTCAAGTGGTAATAAATAAAAATTAATCGGAGAAAGTAAATTAAAGAAAGAAAAAAAAAATATTGATTGGGTCGGATATCTTGGCATGTTTTTGAAATATTTATTATTTCAATTTTTTTATAAAAATTAATTTTGTGTATAACTCGGAGAAAAGTATCTAATGTAATTATGCGTAAACTGTGCGTGATATAAGCAATAATACATTAGCGACCGGTTTTCCTTTTCTTGAGAATTTTGAAATGTTTTTAAGTGTTTCTACGGCTACAATAACGCTAATATGTGACCGCCTATTCCGTAGTCGTTGTAAATCAAATTATAATAGATGTTACATAAAGAAAGCCGTGGAATAGTGATAAATTGTGATTTACAGTGAAGAACAAAAGTGTGTGTACATATTATTGCCTTTCGAAAATATGGGATTAAAACCAAAAAGAAAAAAATTCAAATCAATCATAAATTTTGTCACATATTGTTCAACATAAATTTTTTTAATAATTCTGTAAAAATAGTAAAAAGATACAAAAGTTTAAAAAAATCAAATTTGACAAATGTAAAAAAAGATACCTAAATTTCGGACGAACCAATCATATGAGACCCTACTCAATGAGGAAATGAAAACATTGGGAAATATACCGGCATACATTCGTTCAAAATGTTTTATAAAAAATTAAAAAAAACATTAATTTCGGCCGAATCGAACTTTTAATACCCTCCATCTTAGGGTTAAGGAAACATTAGAACCCATTATGACCCATAAATACCAATTTAAGACATATTCGTGGGAAAATGTGGCAAAAATTATCAAAATACCGAATATCAGGAGGTACGGCTATATGGGGCTATACAAAAATGTGGGCCTATACATACAATGTTTCGCCAACGGAGCTAGAACCTATTAGGACCCACAAATACCAATTTTTAGACAAATCCGCGAAGAAAAGTGGGAAAAAATAAAAATACCGAATATTGGGAGGTATCGTTATATGGGGGCTATATTAAAACGTGGGCCTATACATACAATGTTTCGCCAACGGAGCAAAAACCTATTAGGACCCACAAATACCAAGTTTTAGACAAATCCGCGAAGAAATGTGGGGAAAAAACATAAAAATACCGAATATTGGGAGGTATCGTTATATGGGGGCTATAACAAAACGTGGACCTATACATACAATGTTTCGCCACCGGAGCTAGAACCCATTATGACCAACAAATACCAATTTTTAGACAAATCCGTCAAAGATGTGACAATAACCATCAAAATACCGAATATCGGGATGTACCGTTATATGGGAGCTATAACAAAACGTGGACCTATACATGCAATGTTTCGCCACCGGAGCTAGAACCCATTATGACCAACAAATACCAATTTTTAGATAAATCCGTGAAAAATGTATCAAAAATCATCAATATACAGAATATTGGGAGGTACTGTTACATATATGACCTACAAGTACCATCATCAAGATACAGAATATCGGGAAGTACCGTTAAATGGGGTCTATACCAAAACGTGGACCGATACATCTCATTTTCAATAACAACCATCCTAGACACAATACAAATTGTTCTGCTAAATTTTGAGCTCTAACGTGGTTGTGATTTCAATTGACAGACAGACAGGCAGACCGACGGACATCGTTAAATCGACTTAAAATTTTATGCTGATTCTGAATATATATACTTTATGGGGTCTACGACGAATATTTAGGGATGTTACCTTTCCAAGGTGGAGGGTATAAAAATGTTTAATGCCTCACCATAGAATGGAGGCTATATTAAATTTGTCATTTCGTTGGTAAAACTGTTCGACACCTTTTGATGTAAATATATTCAATTTTAGAGTAAAATTCTATGTCGGTTCAGCCATGTCCGTCGGACCATCTGTTCGTCCTGAGAAATATGGAATTAAAAGCAGAAAAAAAAACAGGTTAAAAAGTATCATTCCGATTTGCCGATAGATGTATATTCTCAGCCGAAGTGAGATTATTAAAATATTTTTGGACTTCTGTTACGACTATTCATGTAGTTGACCCTCTATAGAGTAGTTTCCGAAGGAATGGGCCAATATTGCCCATTTCGCATCGGACCTAAATAAATATGATATAAATATTACGACGTGCCAGATTTGAATTATATAGCGACTACTTCCTTCTCTTTATATGAGATATGTGATATTTAGAAAATGTTAAAATATTCGTGAGGTACCAGATATAGTCGACCGAAGTGTTCCATTTTCATACCTTATATAATACAGGTAAAAATGTTGGCATGTCCTAATTACAAGAAAATCGAACATTTATATTCAATTTTATGCTAATTCATAAATTCCATATTCTTCTCCGGTTTCTGGTTGAGAGAAATATTTAAATATAGCAAGTTGCTAAGAATCGCTGACTTTTTCCCGCAAGTTATGACAGATAAAGGTATTGAAAAATTTGACCCATTGTGGATGTGGTACCAGAAGGGGTTCACTGACTTCACAACAGATCTTGTGTCAGCAAAAATGTATGAAATTCGAAGAGAGTTGGATACTTATTTCGCTTTCTTGATGCTTATTTCGGATTTTATGATCGTTCTGGTTTTTCAAAACTTTGATCCTTTCTGGGGGAGGTACCAGAATAAATGGTTCGATCTGTACCATCTTTATAACAGATCTTGTGTTAATGAAAATATTGAGATTTACCAAGATTGAATGGAATCGGATATTAATTTCGCGTCCCTTTGTGGGGGAGGTACCAAAAGGAGTGTACCGATATATTCCATCTTCACATCAGACCTTGGATTAATAAAAATATTGTCACGTGTGCAATTTGAAGAGATCCTAATGCTTATTTCAGATTATTATCGTTTTGGTTATTCAAAATTGTAACCCTTTTTGGGAGAGGTACCAGAAGGAATTGGCCGATCTCTACCATCTTTTTAACAGATCTTGTGTTGATGGAAATATTGAGATGTGTCAAGTCTTAATGGAATCGGATGTTAATTTCGCGTTTTATGAACTTCATGGATACTCTAAATTTTGACCCCTTGGAGTGTGCCAATATATTCCATCTACACACTCGACCTTCGGTTAATAAAAATATTGTGATATGTGTAATTTGAAGAGAACCGGATGCTTATTTCAGATTTTATGATCGTATTGGTTATTCAAAACCTAAACCCTATGTGGGGGAGGTACCAAAATGAAAGGTCCGATTTCTACCATTCTTATAACAGATCTTGTATTGATAGAAGTATTGGGATGCGCCAACTCTGCATGGAATCGGATGTTAATTTCGTGTTTTATGAGCTTCATGAATATTCAAAATTTTGACCCCTTGTGGGGGAGGTACCGGAAGGAATGGACTGATTTATTCCATCTTCATAGCAGGTATTGTGTTAGTAAAAATAATGTAGTGTGTGAAATATGAAGAAGATCGGATGCTTATTTAGGATTTTATAATCGTTTTGGTTATTCAAAACCTAGACCCTATGGGGGAGGTACCAGAAATAAATGGTCCGATTTCTACCATCTTAATAACAGATCTTGTGTTGATCAAAATATTGAGATATGTCAAGTCTGAATGGAATCGGATATTAATATCGTGTTTTATGAGCTTCTTTGATATTCAAAATGTTGACCCTTTGTAGGGGAGGTACCAAAAGGAGTGTACCGATATATTCCATCTTTACACCAGACTTTCGGTTAATAAAAATATTGGGATATGTGTAATTTTCAGATAATCAGACATATTCAAAATGTTGACCTTTTGTAGAGAAGGTACTTGTTGAAGTGGAATCTGACCTAGCACTGATGCATATATTGGGATTTGCAAAGTTGGAACAAAATTGGATTATCCTTTCTCTTCCTGTGCAGAAAATTATTTTCTTTGAAAATTTTTACACTTTGTAGGGAAGGTACCATAATAAGGGGATCGATATTGCCCATCTCCGAACACGATCTAAGTTTGGTAATAATAATACGATGTACCAAGTTTGCACCAAATTGGATAACTTGGTCCAAAGAGACCTAGGTT
The DNA here is from genome assembly GCF_030504385.1 of Musca domestica. Lineage (NCBI taxonomy): Eukaryota > Metazoa > Arthropoda > Insecta > Diptera > Muscidae > Musca > Musca domestica. The sequence continues at coordinate 9,590,933 of NW_026712249.1, read as the reverse complement.
CTAAAACCGTTATTTCAATGAGGCACGTTTTGTCTGTATCAAATTATATATACCTTCTCTAGCCATATGTCTGATAACCACCACCATATGTGGTGAAATGCAGTTAACTCAGAGAGGACCGGATTCTGAGAGGGGAAATTGATGCATTTGGGTAAAAAGAAGTGGTGCTGAGAAACCGCAAATACAAAAATAGCGTTTCCAGAACTACAAAATGGGTTGGCTTGAAAGTTGAGATAAGGTTTTTGCAAGTTTTCAAAAGTTCTAAAAAAATTTTAATTTTGCTAAACAAATCTGAAAAAAAAAAAAAAATAAAACAAAATGCAAACAAAAACAGATCACACACGCGTCTCATTTATTTCGAACTGACATTTATTTTCGTATCGAATCCAAGCGAACTGCAATCATTTTTAATACGGCCAAAATAATAAATAACCAATAACGTCTGGTGTCATCATGAACGCAAAACAGCAAACACAACAACACCAAAAGAGAGAACCACTTGCTAATATCGAATCTATTTTTATCGCGGGGGTGAAAATATTGAGTTAATAAAAAAGAAATATTTAAATATTTTGCTAAATTGCGCTTGCATTGCATTGCTTCGTAAGCAAATATTGATAAATGATTCACAAAAGGTAGTGAAAAAAGTACAAAATTAAATAAAAATATATTTTTAAAAATTGAAAATTTACGATATTTTATTTGAAATTACGTCAATATAATTTATCAATATTTTTAGAAAAAAAAAATTAAAAATTGGAAATTTAAGTTTTTTTTTGAAATTATTTGTAATAGTTTTTTTATACCCCCAGCCATATGGCTAGAGAGGGTATATATAATTTGATACAGGCAAAACGTGCCTCATCGAAATAATGGTTTTAGACCCTAGGTCTCTTTGGAGCGAATCCGTTTCAAGACATTTGGAGTCGATTTAGCGATGTCCGCCCGTCCGTCTGTCTGGTTTGATCCAAACTTGTTACATCGTAATATTATTGTCAAGTTCCTTTTAGTACCTTCACCACAAAATGTCGCTATCTTCAAAGAAAATATTTTATTGCACAGAAAGAGAAAGGATAATCCGATTTTGCTCCAAGTTTGCAAATATTAATATTTGCATTGGTGCTAGGTCAGGTCCGAAAATGGAAAATATCGGTCCACTCCTTCAAGTACCTTCCCCACAAAAGGTCAAAATTTGGAATAATTATAACTCTTATAACAGTTGATGTTAGTGTCCGATTGTCTTAAAATTTCAGACATCCCAATATTTTTATTAACTGAAGGTCTGGTGTGAAGATGGAATATATGGGTCCACTCCTTCTGGTACCTCCCGCGCAAAAAGGCCGAAATTTTCCAAAAAATATATTTTTTGCACAGAAAGAGAAACGGTAATCCGATATGGCTCCAACTTTGAAAATATTAATATTTGCTTTAGTGTTAGGTCAGGTGAGAAAATGGAAAACATCTGTCCACTCCATCAAGTACCTCCCCCACAAAGGGTGAACATTTGGAATAATTGATGTGATGTAAGTGTCCGATTGTCTTCAAATTTTACATATCCCAATATTTTTATTAGCCCAAGGTCTGGTGTGAATATGGAATTTATCGGTCCACACCATCAAGTACCTCACCCACAAAGGGTCAAATTTTTGAATTATATCCATGAAGCTCATAGAACGCAAAATTAACCTCTGATTCCATTCAAACTTGTCACATCTCAATATTTCTATCAACGCAAGATCTTTTATAAAGAGATCGAGATCGAACCATTCCTTCTGGTACCTCCCCCACAAAGGGTCAAAGTTTTGAATAATCAAAAATAATAATGAAAAATAAAACTTGAAAATAACGTCCGATTTCATTCAGACTTGACACATCTCAATATTTCCATCAACACAAGATCTGTTATAAAGGTTGTAGAGATCGGACCATTCCTTTTGGTACCTCCCCCACAAAGGGTCAAAATTTTGAATATCAATGGCGCTCATAAAACGCGAAATTAACATCCGATTACATTCGGACTTGGTACGCTCAAAAAAAAAAAAAAAAAAAAAATAAGCATCCAATTCTCTTCACATTTCACACATACAAACATCTTTGCTAAAGCAGGATCTGTTGTGAAGATGATATACATCTGCGAACCCCTTCTGGTACCTCACCCACAAAGGGTCATAACTTTCAATACTTTTATGTAAATATTTCTCTCAACCAGAAACCTGAGATAAATATGAAACTTATGATTTCGCCTAAAATTGGATACAAATGTCTGATTTTCTTGTAATTTGGTCACGCCAATATTTTATCTGTATTAGAAAAATTATGGAAATTTAATATTTCGTCCGACTATATCAGGTAACTCACCCACATTTCAACATTTTTTAAAAATTATTACATATTTCATTTAAAGTGAAGGAATTAGTTGAGCTAGTCCAAACATGGCACGTCGCAATATTTATATCACTTTTATTGAGGTCCGATACGAAATGAACTATATTGGGATTACTTCGGCATGTACTCCATCGAGGGTCAACAATTTGAGCAATCACAACAGAAGTCAAAATATATTTTAATGATCGAACATTAGCTGAGGGTATATATCTGTCGGCAAAACCGTCTGATACCTATTAACTTGTTTTTTTTTTACTTTTAAAATTTGGCTTTTTGTAAAGATGCCAGATTTAAAAATTATAGTAAAGGATATTTTTGGAAATATTGAAATTGCTATGGTATTTCTGAATTTATTCCAATTTTCCCCCACATCATTTCTTTAAAAAATGTATTCATTGCTTTGGTATTGTCAAAAATAATTAGAAGGATATTAAAATAGAATAAAATTATTGTGTAATAAATGAAGACATATCTTCTGCCAATGGGCAATAAATATTGACACTACTCCCGCTTTTCCCCTCCGACACCAACAAAGTGGCAATAAAACTCAATTTAAGTGACACGTGTTTTTTGGGCATAATTTTATTGGACTTTCATCGATATTTCGTGTGGTTCGGTCAAAAAAAAAAGTAATCAAGATAAATGTTGTCATTACCCGCAAAATAATAATTGAATAGTTATCGAAAACGCTCAGCAATGTCGTTTCGGGATGACTGTTACACGTTTCAAAAGATAACCAATGGGAAAAGGTAAACATTGCCCTTTTCAACCTTTAACCTTTATCATTTGACCTCATTTTAAAACATTTTTTTATATACAAAAGATTTTGTAAATATTTTATTGAAAATTTTCTCGATTTTAAAAAACTGAATTTTTCAAATCTTAACCTTTAAGAAATTCCTAAAAAATTAAATTTTGTAATATTTTGTTTTAATTCTTCAAATATTAAACGCCAGCACTCTCTCTTTTTTATTTCAATTAAAAAACATTAATAGCATTTTCCCTCTGCCTCTCTTTCCAGTGCCATGACCGATAAGCATTCGATACAGGGTGACACAACCGATGATACCATAAATGTCTTGGATCATGATTTGATACCAAATTTCCAACGTGTCTCCATTTCCGGTGAGGATACCAGCGGTGTGCCTTTGGAAGATTTAGAAAGAGCTTCCACTCTCCTCATCCAGGCACTGGAAATGCGTTCACGCTACATGTCCATCTCGGAGCAATCGTTTCCCACTACCACTCTACGTTTCCTGAAGACCGTACACGAAAGTGATCGTTTCAATAAAATCCAATACGAAGATCGTAAATCCATTGCCGGTAAGTTCAATTTCAATTCTATTTTTGATGTTGTATTCTTTTTGATGGTTTCTTTTATTTACATATATTTATTTATTAATTTATATACATATATTGAAAGTTTTATTACTTCGATTTACTTGAAAATTTATTTACTTAAATCTTTTTCCAAAAATAAAGGCTAAATATTTGTACATTTTTTTTATAATTTTTTCTTTTGATTTTTTTTTATTTTAATTTTTTTCTTCACCAATTATTCACCACTTTTTTATGGTTTGTACAGCAATTGTTCGGTTATTGAAAGAGGGAGATGTGTTTGGAATTTAAATTGTCAAATGTAAATAGCACTTGGATTCTTTATCACTGAGACTTTGTAAATATTAGATGTTGTGTGTCTTAGTATATAAGAATAAGCTTCTGTATAAAATATTTAAATTTTTTATGTAAAAAATTGAGGTAATTATGAAATTATTCCCTTTTAAATTTTTTAAGACTTTTTAAAATTAAACATGTTTCCTAAGAATGTGGTTCTGGATTGATAGTTTTACTCTGACCCACACTCAGCTTTATTGTGTAAAAAACCCAGAAGTTATAAAGCAAATTGGGTGCTACCATGGTAGACTTGCAGCCACTAGCAACCTAAAATGCTACTTAAACGTTGAAACGAATCCGCCTCTCTGTTGGTATTACGATATCTTCGGAACAAGTTGATCTGGAAAATATCTGTCTTTTATGAACAGTTCAATTTAAAAATTGGACTTGTATCGGTACCCCTTATAGTATGAAGGGTATATTAAGATTGTCATTCCATCTGAAACTTATCGAAATAATAATTTTAGACCCAACAAAGCATATATACAGGGTGATATGAAAAAATTACAAACGACTTAAGACTGTTGTCATTTCTAAGTAACTCGTCCGACAGCTGTTAATATTACTCCAGTGAGAGCTCATTATAATATTTACAAGCGTACAAAAGCATTTTACTGGTAGCGTAGTCCGACGTCAAGAAAGTGGACATCAGTAGAAATGGTCCGAAAAGTAAAGAAGTGACTTGATCGAAACCCGCGTAGCAGTGGCCGAAAAATGGCTCGTGAGCTGAACATATCGCAATATTCCATTCGGTAAAAAATGAAAAATGAGCTCGGGGTAAAACCATTGAAATTCCAAAAAGTGCAAAAACTTACACCGCAACAGAAAGAAAATAGGCTCAAAAGAGCTAAAGAGTTCCTTCGCTTGGCCGAAAGTGGTGAAGTGCCGAGTTTGGTTTTCTCCGATGAGAAAACATTCGTTGTTCAGCAGTTTGTAAACAAACAATATTATCGAGTTTACTTGCCAAAGAGGTCAGCTGAAAATGTGCAACTTCGGTTGGCCATCAGAACTAAAGCGCTGGCAATGGTGATGGTGTGGACCACTATGACATCCGTTGGTCGCTCTCCGCTTGTATTAATCGACCGTGGCATCAGAATAAATGCCGAATGTTATCGCGAAACATTTTGAACGCAGACCTTAGCCATTCCAACAGGACTCAGCACCATTGCACTCAGCACAATAGTTACAATATGAGGTTCCTCGCTACATTTCCAGCGCACAATGGTCATAAAAATCTCCGGATACCAATCCGTTGGACTATTGCGTCTGGAGTATTTTGGAAAGCAAGGTTGGCATTAAAAATACCAAAGTGTCGATCACTTCAAGCAAGCGCTTCGTCGGGAATGGGCCAAAATACCGCAGAGCAACATTCGGACAGCGTGTGACGGTTTCATTGGCCGTTTTAAGGTCATAATTCGTGCCAAAGGTACCCAATTCGAACAAATCTAAACTTATTCTAAAATTTGATGCTATTCCCGACATTTTTGCTTTAATTCAATAAAATTTAAAAATAATGTAAAAATTATGGCTTTTGACTTTGTTGCAGTTTTTTTATCTCACCCTGTATTCAAGACAACATAGTAGTCAGCTAGGGAATAATTTCATAATTACTTTGCATATAATAATATTAAAATTAATGTTGTAAGAATAAAATCACATGCTATGGCTATAACCGATTGTTATTGCACTAATTTTGATTTTTTTGGTAATATTGTTTGCTATATTTCTAATAATCAAATATGTTAGATAGGTATTTCGCTTTCTTAATGTTTAAGTGTTTCAGAAGTCTTCAAATATTTGTAATTTCTAGATTGCTTGTAGGAGTTTTACACGTTTTTTAGATCCGGGGTATTCAAAACAATATCATGCGAAAGTTGTTGGCCATTTTACAACTAAATATTATCCAATGGTTATGCAAAATACTAGACTTCTTCCTTTTCCTTAATTCTATTCTCAAAATTTTAATTTTATGTTAAATTTGAACCCTTAAATGTTGCGGGGTGTAGAAAAACTTTACATAATGTACAAATCAAAATTATAAGTCAAATTAAAAAATCGCACGCGATAAAAAATACGACAAAAAATAAAAAAACAAAAACAAAAAATATACACTTATTAATTCTTATATTTTTACGCTATTTTCTTAGATTTTACCATTTTCTGGCTAAAATCTATCAGCATCACTGTAATGGTCAGAAGTGACCTTGTAATGTATTTGTAATTTAGCTGGGATTAAAAATATTCGCGGTTCAGTGGAAAGTTTCGCATTATAATTTATTTTACCCGCTAAATATGGTCCGATAGCCGCCGAAATTGGTAGGCTTCTGCCCAGCTCTAAACTCTAACTCCATACAACAATTTATTGGTTTATAAATGTGGTCTGCAAAACAACCGCAATATTAGGAGATATTTCTGTTTTTGGTGGTCCATTTCAAACCGTAAATATTTTGCGATAGGCTTCTATTCTGACTCTAACCCAATCATCAAATCATTCTCAATTTCGAGAGAATCGGGCCATAACTCCGACCTGCACCAAGATTACAATTTAACATGGACAGACTGACGGACGGACATACATAGCTAGATCGACTCAGCTCGGCGAGATAGGAAAATCCATATATATTTAATGAAGGTTACTCGCAAATGTACCCCCGCTCGAATTTGAGTAGACAGTGCTCGAGGAGGTCTACTTCCAAGGAACACTTAAACATTAATCGGTTTATTTTTTATTTGTAGTACATAGTGATGTTTTTTTAATGTCTCGTCTCTTTGATATTGTGTTCAATTTGCGTACAAACCATAAAAAATAAATAATTTCATTCGGGATAGTAAATTACTAGGGTTTAGATTATGTAAAATAAATTATATAATGGGTATATAATACTCAACTTCGTTAAGGTCAGTTTCCACATCGTGTCAGAGTCATATGTAAAATGACTATGACCCATTTTATAGTTAACAATTTTATAGCAGACTTTAAGGCGAGCCCAAAAATTTTTTAATTAACCTTTTTGGACTATACTCCATAAATGCTCAACATAAATGTTCCGCAATTGTAAAAGGCAATTGTAGATGTAAATAAAAAATAGTTTGAAAATTCTTATTCTTTTTATTTTCGTTCTCATTCGAAAAAAAGTTTTAACCCTTCATTTGCTTTCATTTCTAAGAAAGTGATTTCTGAGATTCTCGGGACTTTGTCATATTTGTAATTTAGGAAAATATTGAACTGCTTAATTTCGTTATTGCCAACGTCCTGGCATTTAAGAATTTCCCATTTACGGAGCTCATAAGGATTGTCGTAACTTTGTTTTTTACCTTCGAATGTGCTGTGTAAATCAAAATGAATAAAAAGTTTATCGGTTTTAATTTTTTTTTAACATTTTTTTCAAGTGAGTCACAATAGACAATTTTCTTAAAAAATCCATTTCATAAATCATAATATTTTCTTTTATTATTTTCTTCTCTTTCCATTATTATTTTATTTATTTTTTATGATTTTATAATTATTTCCTTTCTTGTTTCTGGTACACACCTTGATTTCATTCATTATTCTTTTATAGAATTAATCCGCAAGATCAGTCTACCTATGATCCATTTTCCACCCAGAGGTACAACATGATCTCCTTGTTCACAAAACTGAAAGAATAAGTTTTTGTTTTAGACAATTTTTAAGTTGTTTCTTTAATTGCTTTTGTTTCTTTTGTTGATATTTTGAGTTGTGTTTTCTTTTTTATGTTGAGTTATGATTTTTCTTTTCATCTGCTTTCCTTATATAAAAATAAGAAGAAAAAAACTATGTTTGAAGTTTTTTAAGTGAAATGTGTCTCTTGTGCCTTTAGAATGCTTTTAAATTTGAAAGAGAGATTTTCACAAGTTACAAAAAAAATTTTAAGAAAATTAACAATTTTACATATAGTTATAAAGACATTACAGTTTTCATTACTAGTTGATGAAAACCGATTACAAACTGCATTACTTTGTTTTGATCACCGTTATTGGTTTTAAAATTATGTAAATATGTTGGAACTTGTGAAAGTTTATTTCTTTTCTTCTTTGCTGTTTTTTTTAATTTTTGTTTAATTTTAATTGCCTGCTTTTTGTTAATAGTTCTGTAACACCAGCTGTTTGACAACGCCTTATAAATCACTAAAATACCAATGCTTTTACTGCAGTTTGTTTTTCTCTTGCCCTTTTTGTTATGCCCATTGGGAGGAGAACTTTCGATTTATATTTTCACTCAAATGTACCGATTTGCTGAAGAAAACTTCTCCTCCTTATTTGACACTATCAAAAATGTACACTTGTCCTTAAGAATTCAAAAAAAAAAAAAAAAAACTACAGTCTATTTAAAATTGCTGATAATCTATCAAAAATCCTCCAGAATCGGATTTTCTTCAAAAAGAACCGTTTTGTTTTTTTTTACATTTTTGCTGGACCAACGTCAGTTTTCATGCTGTACTTGAAATTAGCTTTTAAATGAAAAATTCAACTTTTATAAAAAAATATTTTTTGTTTTATAAATCAGAACTTCTAAATGGACTGTAGAAAATAGTTTTAAGTAATAAGTAGAAAATCTTTAAATTCTGTTTCTAAACAATCAGCTCAACCATAATGAACACCTTACACGAAAGGCACAACTGCTACCATTTTGCTTACTTTATCATTATGTAATCTACCCAGATTCATTTTTATGAATTTTTATATTTTTCTTAACCAAAATTCAAAAAGAATCAATTACAAAAATACCCTTATATGAAAATAAAAATACGCCTGACACAAGAAAAAATGATTAGAATCTGTTAGTGGAAAATAAACGCTGGGGTTTGCTCCTAAAATGGCTTTCTTTCACACCTTTGCCCTAACAGACGGAAATGGCTTCCTAGGGTTATTATAAAGAACATTGATGGCACGCGACACCCGATTACGGCACATGTTCCCTGATATAGCTGATTTGAAGTGACCAGTGACTTAACAATCAGAGCGCGAGAAAGCTACAAAAAAGAATTAAAGTAAAAAACTCGGTAGATAACGAAAGCAGACTTACAAATAAAAGCCCCTGTATCGGAGTTCTGAAAGTTCACATCGAAAAGTAAACTCAATGGAGGAGTCCTTTTATTAAAATTTTCGGATTAAGATTCCTTAAATTCCTTACATTTCAAGTATACAGGGTGAGATACAAAAACTGCAAGAAAGTCAAACGCATTTTTTTTTAATTTTAAATGAAAGCCAAAAATGTCGGAAATAGCATAAACTTCTAGAATAAGTTAAGATTTGTTCGAATTGGCCACCTTTGGCAATGAATTATGTCCTTCAAACAGTCAATGAAACCGTCACACGCTGCCCAAATCTTGCTCTGCGGTATTTTGGCCCATTCCCGGCGAAGCACTTGCTTGAGGTGATCGACACTTTGGTATTTTTTAGTGCCATTCTTGCTTGCCAAAATACTCCAGACACAATAGTTCAATGAATTGGTATCTGGAGATTTTGGTGGCTATTGAAGCGATGAACCTCATTTTGTAACCATTCTTGGGTGACTCTGAGTCCTGTTGGAATGTCCGAGGTCTGCGGCCAAAATGTTTGCGTGCCCAAGGCTTTAATACACCCTCCAGAATATTTTCGCGATAATATTCGGCATTTATTCTGATGCCACGGTCGATTGATACGAGTAGAGAGCGACCATCGGCTGTTATGGCGGCCCACACCATCACCATGGGCTGCGCTTGAGTTCTGGTGGCCAACCGAAGGTGCATAATTTCAGCTGACCTCTTCGGCAAGTAAACACGATCATTTTGTTTGTTTACAAACTGGTAGACAATGAATGTTTTATCATCGGAGAAAACCAAATTTGGCAGTTCACCACTTTCGTCCAAACGAAGCAACTCTTTAGCTCTTTTGAATCTATTTTCTTTCTGTTGCGGTGTAAGTTCTTGCACTTTTTGGAATTTCAATGGCTTTACCCCGAGCTCATTGTTCAATATTTGTCGAATGGAATATTAGTGAGCTGTCACCGGAATAATTTTAACAGCTGTCGGACGATTGGCTTAGAATTGACAGCAGTCTAAATTTGGTTTCAGTTTTTCATCTCACCTAAAATGTGAGAATTTCAAGACATCATAAATCTTGCATCCTCTGCTGAGGTCACTTGAAATTATAAACTGTCAACATGGCGCTTTTCGTGTCCTCCATTTTTATCTCTACTTTCATAATCTACTGGACATTTCCTATAATTATAAAAAATAAATTTGTCGGCCAGTGTAATCTATATCATATATAACTTGAAGCAGAAGCTCCTTCGTATCCACTTGGATACCTTAAAGTCGGTTTCCAATTGCCACCTTGAGCCAGTATTCTCGAATAGAAACTTGTTCAGACAGCTAAAAAAATATTTAATAGGCAGTTTGATCATGTCGAGGTTTAGAAGATCAATCGACTAAGATCCACGCAGAGCTCATTCATGTATTTAAAGAAAATCCGTCTTGTCGTCAGAAATTTATCTTGGGTTTGTGGTACATTAATTGAGAACTTTAAGGCTGCTTTAGTATTGACATTGAAGTCTAGAATTCTTTTAATGCTACCTCCAAGGGACTTTGCCTCAGTAGCTCACGAAAAAGTTCAGGATATGAAAGCAATCACGTTTACTCCCGATAAATCTAGTTGTCACCTTTTCTTCAACTAGTGATGCATTGCCTCACAAGCGGTTTGCTTGTGATATTCGTAACTTTGACCCATTGTTTCTTCCCCGACCTTGTCTTCAGAATCCCTATTTGTAATTATAACACTTTCGATTTTAAAGCGGAGAAGTATCTCCTTACTCGACAATGTCGTATTGATATCAAAGGATTTCCGTTTGACTCCAACTAATATCCTATTACAAACCTGGACGACTTACATTACTGAACAGCATTTCACTGCATCAAGACATTTATCTCTGGGGACTATTTTGAAATTTCATCGTTTTAGCATCTCATAAAAAAATACGATTCGAACCTACCTTCTTATCATACATATTATCCTGTACAAAAATATGTCCATTTAACACAAAATGCTATGTTTACAGTCCAAATATTGCGGATTCGACAAACACAAAAGCGACAACAACACACAAACGCATTCAAATCGATTCAAGTGGAATATGGTTATAATAAAAATTCGAAATTATTTTTTTAAAGCAAACATTAAAGATCCAATTTCTCTATGACGATACGAAAGCAAAAGAAATACTCTATTCCAAAAATGTTTTAAAAAATCCTTTTTTTTATTAAAAAAATTTTAAAATCTTATTTGGAGTAGTACATAGTCTATATAATAAGGTCGGTCAGTGTGCTCATCTGACAACTAAGGTTCTTGTCAAAATACATAATTGTGATTTGAAATGCAAAGAGATTCAAATCACAATGGGTTTAAAACTACTAACCTTATTGTCAAAAGTTGTCTTCTTGGCCGACCGTATATAGACCTTGGAATGGTATTTTTTGTTCGCTTTTACTTTCGTATCATTATACAAAAATGGGCCTTAGGATATAATTCCGAAATCCTCCCTATAACCACATTTCACCGTTACTTTGTATGTGAGTTAATTCGTTCGTTCGTTTGTTACATAATTCTTATCCTTTGTTAATTACTTTTTTTCTAATGAAATAAGATTGTTTTTAAGTTAAATAATTCCTTGTCTGTTCTTTCGTCTCTTGAGTAATGGTAAAATAATTTCAACAACAATTTTTTTATTCATTTCATTCGATTTGTTTTCACATGCGTCCGTCCATAATGAAACAACCGAACCGAAAAACAAAAAACAATTTTTGAAACAATGCACTTTGTTACCGAATGCACGAATCCACCAACATCATCATCGTCATCATGCGAACACACACACACATTTGTTTGCGGCAAAACTCTCACATGCGTAAAATGTAGATCATCCCATTCACCCACCAACGGAGACCAGCGATCCCTGGGACATTGAATTTCCAACCGATAAGAATTACAGCATTCGTGCCATTGATGGTGTCTACAATGTTTTTCTCAATGAGGTAAGTGATGCGATCCATGCGTTGCAGGTCCGAATTGGTATTCCAACTTAAGACCTTTTCATAAAAAAGTAATAATTCATTGTATGTTTTTTAGGATTCCCAAGAGCCCATGATCCAGAATTATCCAAAACTTAAGGACTTCTGCAATGACATGCAAATCATGTGCAACATGATTGCCGATGGACCCTTGTGAGTATTGTGAATGCAGTTTTTTATGAATTAATTTTAACTTTGTCCTGTATGCTTTTTCTAGGAAATCATTTTGTTATCGCCGTTTATGTTATTTGTCCTCCAAGTTCCAGTTGCATGTCTTACTCAATGAACTGAGAGAACTGGCTTCTCAAAAGGCCGTGCCACATCGTGACTTCTACAATATAAGGTTTGTATTGAGGAATGAGGGAATGAGCAATTTACAAGAAAAGGAAAGAGAAAATAACGTTAACTCTGTGCAACACATGAAATAAAAGTAGAGCTATAAAAATAAATCCTGGGCTATATTTACATAAGGGCTATATTAAAATGTGGATCTTTATTAAAAAGTAGCGTTTCTACATCATAAGAACTCAAAACAGCAATATTTGGCGATATTAAATGGAACATATAATTAAACGTAAAAAAATGTCCTGATTCGAAACTATGAGAAGTAGCAGACTGACATGACCTATTTTATAAATCAATGATTTTTTAAGCAAGCCCTCTAAAATCGTCAAAGCTGTATATTAAATACTAGTAAGTGCCCGCTACCTTTTACACCAAAAAGTCTTTAAAATCGTTCATTTTTTAAGTTTAGCGAGGAGGATATTAGTAAAACCATTGCCAATTCATTTGCCAAGCCTAATTCATCGTTTCTATATTCAATTTCAGAATTTCAGCTCAATCCCTTCATCCAATACCAAATTTAGTAACATTTAGTGCCCATATCCAAAACCATGTACATATCTTTATTCTAGATACCAACAGTGATCCAAAATTAGTACTATTTTGCACTTTTATAGTACATTTATTCAAAACCAATTCAATATATCAACACCAGATACCAGCAGACCTCTTTAATATCAAATTTCAAGATTTCATCCCTATCCCTTCACCCAATACCAAATTTAGTAACATTCAGAAATTTTTGAACAATTATAGTACGCATTTTCAAAAAAATTTCCATATCTCAACCTCAGATACCAACATCAGTGACCTTAATATCAAATTTTAGGTTTTTTATTATTTAATTTCCCCCATTACCAAATGTAGTACCATTTAGCACAATTATGGTACGCATATCCAAAGTCAGTTCCTTCTCTAAACCAGAGACACCAACTCTGACATCCATAACAAATATTAGGATTTCAATACCAATATAGTACCATTTAGTACTTTTCCTGCACATATTCAAACATAACACCAACAGGAACCACCATACGAAATTTCAAAATTCCAGCTTTATCCGTTCGCTTTAAACCAAACTGTTCCAAATTTAACATCATTTAATACAGTCCTATACTTAGTACACATTCAAAACCTCCTTCATATATAAAACCTACTTTCCAACTTTGATTCTGATATCAAATTTCAAGTTTTTAGCTCTATAAGTTTACATAATAAGAAATCGTATAATTTTAGACATTCATTAACATTTTAGAGCTTTTCGTAACCTTAAAGTTCGAATTTTTAAGAACCCTTTGGTACATCTATCCTCTTGCTGGCTTCGTTTGTCTAAAGTGCTACATTTTTTGTCCTTTTCGTACCCTTTTAGTACGAATTTCCAAAAACTCAGCCTTACCACACGCCTGCGCACCAAGACTAACCCTCATGCTAAATTTGAAAATTCTAGCTTCAGCCATTTCGTCTGGCCATGATTCTAGATAAGTCAATCAGTCAGTCAGTTATTTCACTACTCTTTACATACCCTCAGCCATATGGCTACAGGGGGTATATCAAAATAACGGCTTTAGACCCTAGGTCTCTTTGGACTAAATCCGTTTCAGGACATTTGGAGTCGATCTCCGTCCGTCCGTCTGTTTGGCTGGTGACACGATAACTCTCGACGAGAAAATCCGATTTGATCCAAATTTGGTACATCGTAATATTATTGTCAAACTTAGATAGAGTTCGGAAATGGGCAATATCGATCCTCTCCTTCTGGTACCTTCCCCACAAAAGGTCGAAATTTTCAAAGAAAATATTTTAATAATAATATTTTGTGACAGGTGCGAAAATGGACAATATCGGTTCACTCCATCAAATACCTTCCCCATAAATGGTCAAAATTTTGAATTACAACTCTTATAAAATGTGATGAAAGAGTCTGATTATCTTCAAATATCCCAATATTATTTTTAATCCAAGGTCTGGTATGAAGATGGAATACATAGGTCCACTCCTTTTGGTACCTCCCCCACAAAGGGTCAAACTTTTAAATATCCATAAAGCTTATAGAAAGCGAAATTAACATCCGATTCCATTCAGACTTGGCATATCGCACTAGATCTGTTATAAAGATGGTAGAGATCGGACTATACTTTCCCCACAAAGGCGAATAGCCAAAACTATTATAAAATCCAAAATAAGCATCCTGTTCTCTTCATATTTCACACGTCCCATTATTTCTACTAACGCTAACCTGTTGTGCAGATGGGATATATCTGCAAACCTCTTCTGGTACCGCACCCACAAATTTCAATACATTTTTCTGTCATAACTTGCGAAACAAATCAGCGATTATTTACCACTTAATATTTCTTTCAAGCAGAAACCTGAGTTGAATATGGAATTTATGATTTCGAATAAATTTGGATATAAATGTTAAATTTTCTTTTCATGTTGCCCATACCAAAATTTTTATCTGTATTAGATAGAGTATGAAAATGGAAATGAAAAATGACTATATCTGGCAACTCATGCACATTTCAACATTTTTTAAAAATTATCACACATCCCACATGAAGTAGAAGTAGTAACCAACGTAGTTTAGAACTGGCACGTCACAATATTTATATCATATTTATTTAGGTCCGATATGAAATGGTCAATATTGGTCCATTCCTTCGGAACCTACTCCATAGAAGGTCAACAATTTGAATAATCATATAAGTCAAAATATATTTAAACAATGGAAACCGACAGATACCTTTTAACTTGTTACAATTTCACTTTGATAGAGTTTACAATAATACTGGAAGTAATAGATAGAAGTCAAAAAATCTCGGGAAATATGATTTGCAAAATCAACGTTGATAGAGGTCAGAAAAAACATGGAAGTTTTGCTAAAAAAAAAAAAATTCTTTACAAAACTACGTTAATAACGCTCAGAATAGTCCAGAAAACGTTCATTACGAATTCCCCAGAAAGTATTATTTTAAAATTCACGTGGATACAGTTGAAGCAACTTTACGAATTCTATTCTTCACAAAACCAGGTTCATGGAACTTAGAATGGAACACAAAATTTTCTTTTCACAAATCCATGCTTTTAGAGCTCAGAAATACTATTTACTAGAGTTAAACAAAGCCATTGAAAAAAACAATTTTAAAAGAGCTCGGCTAGGCTCTAAAATATATTCAAAAAATTCACATCAAAAAAATCTTAGGATTGCTCCTGAAACATTTTTAAAAATCTGTGTTGGTAAGCTCTGATATAGTCCTAAAATTCCAAACTGATTGAGCTATATATGGGCTAAAATATAATTTATAACCAACTTGGATTTTAGGGCCCAAGCTAGCATTTTTTAATCCAAATGTTTCTCAAAAGTCCTAAAAAATATTTTGAAGAAAAGACGTTGGAAAAACTCAAAATAGCCCAGGAATATTCTTAAAACAAACACTTCAATATCGACTAAAAAAATATTCTAACTCTTCCATTTCTTCCATTACAGAAAAGTTGATACCCACATTCATGCCGCCTCGTGTATGAATCAAAAACATTTACTGCGTTTCATTAAAAAGACTTTGAAAAATAATGCCAATGAAGTGGTGACGGTGACCAAGGGACAGCAAATGACATTGGCCCAAGTATTTCAGTCCATGAATTTGACAACCTATGACTTAACTGTCGATATGTTGGATGTACATGCCGATCGTAATACCTTCCATCGTTTCGATAAGTTCAATGCCAAATATAATCCAATTGGTGAGTCACGTTTGCGTGAGGTATTCCTGAAGACGGATAACTATTTGAATGGCAAATATTTTGCGCAAATTATAAGGGTGAGGAAAAACAATTAAATTCGTAAATTTTATTAGTTTTTACAAATATATTTCGTTTGTGGTTTCCAGGAAGTGGCATTCGATTTGGAAGAATCTAAATATCAAAATGCTGAGCTACGTTTGTCAATCTATGGTAAATCTCGTGATGAATGGAAAAAATTGGCCAAATGGGCCATTGACTATAATGTCTATTCCACCAATATACGCTGGCTCATACAAATTCCACGTCTTTAGTAAGTTGTTGTTTTTTTTTATAAACTCTAACAAATTTGAAAGTAACGTTTTATTACTTCTTTTTTCCAGTGATATTTTCAAATCCAACAAATTGATGACATCGTTCCAAGATATTTTGGATAACATCTTCTTGCCATTGTTCGAGGCCACAGCCCAACCCAGCAAACACCCGGAGTTACATCGTTTCTTGCGTTATGTCATTGGTTTCGATTCGGTCGATGATGAATCGAAGCCAGAGAATCCCTTGTTTGATGGTGACATAACCACACCACCCAAATGGACAGATGATGAGAATCCTCCCTATGCATACTATATTTATTATATGTATGCCAATATGGCTGTTTTGAATCAGTTTAGAAAGTAAGTGACCAATCACACTGGAGATTGAATAAGTATTCCAAAAACATATTTTTATTATGACCCTTAAAAATAGACTTTATAAGTCCGCTATTATTAATCTGATGGTACTACGATTATTTGATTGCCTTAAAACCGTTCTTAACAAAGTACACGATTTTTGATCTGAAAATGTAGCAAATTAATGATTTTCTGTTTTAATGCTCTTGTCAAATATGTGTGAAGAATCCTCAATTTTAATTGTGAAAGTGGCTTTAAAAATTATAAATTTGAAGGTTCTTAATAAGCTAAAAAGCTAGATGTTTGGTCTGAAGGTCCTTGACAAATTCACGATTTCTATACTTAAAGTCCTTGAAAATATTCTTTAAAAAAATCCACGATTATTGGTCTGATGGTCTTTGAAAAATATTCTTTAAAAAAATCCACGATTATTGGTCTCATGGTCCTTGAAAAATATTCTTTAAAAAATCCACGCTTTTGGTTCTAATGGTCCTTGAAAAATATTCTTTAAAAAATCCAAGTTTTGGTTCTAATTGTCCTTGAAAAAATGTTCTTCAACAAATCCACGCTTTTGGTGCAAGTGGTTCTGGAAAAATATTCTTTAAAAAAATCCACGCTTTTGGTGCAAGTGGTTTTGGAAAAATATTCTTTAAAAAATCCACGCTTTTGGTGCAAGTGGTCCTGGAAAAATATTCTTTAAAAAATCCACGTTTATTGGTCTCATGGTCCTTGAAAAATATACTTTAAAAAATCCACGTTTTTGTTCTAATTGTCCTTGAAAAGTATTCTTTAAAAAATCCACGCTTATGGTTCTAATTGTCCTTGAAAAATATACTTTAAAAAATCCACGATTATTGGTCTGATGGTCCTTGAAAAATATTCTTTAAAAAATGCACGCTTATTGATGTGATGGTCCTTGAAAAATATTCATTAGAAAATCCACGCTCATTGATGTGATGATCCTTGAAAAATATTCTTCAAAAATCGACAATTTTTGTCCCTAAAGATATTCTTAAAAAATCTACGTTTATTGCACTGATGGTCTTAGAAAAATATTTTTGAAAGCTCTGAATATCCTTAAAATATTTGTTTTAAAAAATTAAAAAAAAATACCGTTTTGTCTTTGATTTTTAAATTTAATAAAACCTTAATTTTCCTTTCCAAGGGAACGTGGCCTAAATACCTTTGTCTTACGTCCCCATTGTGGTGAAGCTGGTCCGGTGCAACATTTGGTCTGTGGCTATCTAATGGCGGAGAATATCTCCCATGGCTTGTTGCTGCGTAAAGTACCTGTACTACAGTATTTATATTACTTATCTCAAATCGGTATTGCCATGTCGCCGCTGTCGAATAATTCACTTTTCCTTAACTATCATCGTAATCCATTGCCGGAGTATTTGGCACGTGGTCTCATTGTGTCGCTATCAACTGATGATCCCCTACAATTCCATTTCACCAAAGAACCCTTGATGGAAGAGTACAGTATTGCCGCACAGGTGTGGAAGTTGAGCTCATGCGATATGTGTGAATTGGCACGTAACAGTGTTCTGATGAGTGGTTTTCCACATAAGGTAAGGGGTGTTTCTTCTCCACTTTTATTATTTCGTGGAATAATAAAATTCCCTTTTTCAGATGAAACAACATTGGCTGGGACCCAACTATACCCGGGAGGGTGTTGCCGGCAACGATATAACACGCACTAATGTACCCGATATACGTGTGGCCTATCGTTCGGAGACCTTGCTCGATGAACTTTCCAATATATTTAAAGTTCATCAACATCCCCATATGGAGGAAAGTCCTTAGACACCAGGCACCACAACGGAAATCTACTGTGAATTATGAAGAATCAATAAATCTATTAACCAATCAACCAACCAACCAAAATTCATAGCCGAATATGTCTCTGAATTATTTGTTGTGTTACAAATGTGCGAATTTATATATGTAGCTTTTTTTGTATATAAAAAACACAAATTACAAATATCATCACCCAGCTATTGATGGTATTCAGTTATATCCATAAATTTTCTATCAAGATGAACAAGAAGAGGAAGAAGTTTCGAAATCATTGACTGCTGGACCATGCATATTTACTTAAAAAAATCACATCTTCTAAATTAATACATAAAATAATAATAATCATGTTTTCTTTTTTGTATTCTCGTTTCTAATTTGTTTTGTTAAGCCAATAACAATAAAAACAAAATTATATATTAACAAATTAAAAATAATGTGTTTGAGATCTATCATCAATAATTAAGGGAATTAGGAAAATGGATATTTTAAGCCAATATTTGAGAGCCTTTTCAGGTCATACAATATTCGATAAAAGATCCACGATTACAATTCTGAAGGATTTAAAACAATTCTTTAAACAAATCACGATTTTGTGTCCGAAGTTTTTTGAATTTGAATTCTTTAAAATAAAAGCATGTTCATAATTCTGAAAGACTTAAAAAAAATTAAAAAATTCAAGATTTCATGTCTGGAGGTTTTTAAAACATATTCTTTTGAAATTTCTCGATTTTGTTGTGTCTGACGGGATTCACGATTTTGGATCTGACAAGTTATAAAAAAATATCATTCAAAAAATTCAAGATTTTTTAAAAAAATATTCTTTAAAAAAATCAAGATTTAGGTCTGAAGTTTTAAAAATTCATCTCCAAAAATTCACGATTTTTAAAAAAATATTCTTTAAAAAATGGACGATTTTGGGTCTGACGGGTTAAAAAAAATCCTTTAAAGAATTTATGATTTTTAAAAAATATTTTTTAAAAAATACACGATTTTTTAAAAAATATAAAATAAAAAAAATATATATATATAATAAAAAAAATACTTTAAAAAAATCATGATTTTAAAAAGTATTTTTTAAAATATTCATGATTTTTAATAAAATATTCTTTAAAAAATTCACGATTTTGAGTCTGACGGGTTTTAAAAAATATTCTTCAAAAAAATCACGATTTAAAAAAAAATCCACGCCTTATGGTCCTTGAAAAATATTCTTCAAAAAATGCCTGTCTATTTTGCAACAACAAAATTCAGGATTTTAAAAAAATTCATGCCTATAATCCTTGAGAAATATTCTTCAAAAAATTCAGGATTTTAAAAAAATCCATGCCTATAATCCTTGATAAATATGCCTATAATACTTGAAAAATAATAATATAGGATTTAAAAAAAAAGGCACGCCTTATTGTCCTTGAAAAATATTCTTCAAAAAATTCAGGATTTTAAAAAAATCCACGCCTTATTGTCCTTGAAAAATATTCTTCAAAAAATTCAGGATTTTAAAAAATCCACGCCATATGGTACTTGAAAAATATTCTTCAAAAAATTCACGATTTTAAAAAAATCCATGCCTTATGGTCCTTAAAAAATCCACGCCTTATGGTCTGGTCCTTACAAAATTATTCTTTACAAAATCCATGCTTTAAAATGTATTCTTTAAAAAATGTGTCTTTTGGTCCTTGAAAAATATTGTTTAAAAAATCCACACCTTATGGTCTGGTCCTTAAAAATTATTCTTTAAAAAATCCATGCTTTATAGTCTGGTCCGTAAAAATATTCTTTAAAAAATTTGTCTTTTGGTCCTTGAAAAATATTGTTTAAAAAATTTGTCTTTCAAAATCCACTCTTATTTGTCTTTTGGTCCTTGAAAAATATTGTTTAAAAAATCCACGCTTATTTGTCTTTTGGTCACCGAAAAATATTGTTTAAAAAATCCACGCTTATTGATGTGATGGTCTTTGACAAATACTCTTTAAAGTATCAAAACTTATTTGTCTTTTGGTCTTTGAAAAATATTGTTTAAAAAATCCAAGGTTATTGATGTGATGGTCCTTAAAAATACTCTTTAAAGAATTAAAACTTATTTGTCTTTTGGTCCTTAAAAAAAATTGTTTAAAAAATCCACGCTTATTGGTTATGGTCCTTGAAAAATATTCTTCCAAAAATCCACGCTTATTGATGTGATGGTCCTTGAAAAATATTCTTTAGATTTTTTTACTTTTCCTTCAATAAAATGGGATTGATAATCCTTTCCATTAAAGAGAACACATAAAATCCACTCATTTGTTTTTTATATAATACATACATTTATTTAAAAAAAAATGTTTTATCATTTATATACAATTTACTTATATTAATAGTGTTTTTCATAAATAACAAAGAAAAAAGTTTGGGAGGGGGGAAAAGTATTAAAACACAATAAAATTGTAAGTACAATTGAATAAAACCTACGTTGACATTTTCAAATGTCAAATATTCGTATAAATGTGGATGATAATTTAAATATGATGTATACGTTCTAAATCTATATACTTGTATATGTTATTTTTTAAAATATATGTACTTGTAGGCTGCTTATACAGAATTTTGTAATTTGAAATCGTTTTTTTTTTGTTTTTGTGTTAACTCTATAAAATCGTACATACATTCATCCATACGTATATATCTGTTATACACAAATTCATAAAATTATACAATTGAACACATTCTAAACTAAGAGGGAAACATAAATTTAAAAAAATATTTGGCCAAAAGTAGTAGTAGTTTTTTCTTTTCTTTGGCAAAATTGTAAATTCACAAAGGTAGGTCACTGGAAACTGTTGTAATTGGATTTAGGACACCCAATATTTCAGATATTGTATTTTAATCTTATACACTTACCCTACCTTTATAACATTTACACTTTTGCCCCCAATGATTATCAATTTGAAATCCATTGAATGTAGTTTAAAACCAATAAAAAATGTATACTTGTTATGGAAGTCTTTTATGTTCTTTTTTATTCGCCTTTTCTCCGTTCATTTTATAACCAAGTTTGGATTTAGAAAGGCGAATTCATACCCAATTTGGTACCAAAATCTAAGCGAGCACGTCGTTGATATCTTGTGTTAACTCTGTAAGAACACGAAATTGAAACATTCAAGGAATATTTTATAAATCTTGTCTTGTTCTTACTTGATTTCTTGCCATTTGCAAATTTCCGATACAATCAGACTTATCAGGATGCCGCAGAATATGAAAACAATCGCCGGCCATGCTTCTGCGACATGATCGCGCAATTCTTCATCAAGAAGAATTTGTGTGACACTTACCAAGGCATGAAATACAAGAATACTACAGCAGCTGAGGGTCCAAATACTATTGCGAAAAGGATTCTTTTGCCACAACGAATGATCACGATGCACAAAGGAAGCGGATACCGTAACTGGAGGTAGAAAATATTAAATGATTTGAGGATAATTTTTTTTTTAATTATTTTATGAATATTTTTTTAGGACAAGATCTTAAAACCTCTAAATGTTTTTGAACTATAATCAAACAAGTGTCAGTAGCTTTTCCCGATAAATGTATACCCTCAGCCAATGTTCGATTATTCAAATATATATTTGACTTCTGCTATGATTATTCTAATTGTTAACCCTCTATGGAGTAGGTTTGGAAGGAATAGGTCATTATTGTCCATTTCGTATCGAACCTAAATAAATATGATAGAAATATTAAGACGTTGCAGTTTTGAACTATTATCGGGTGCTATTTTCTCGTTTTATAATCTTCATGGATATTCAAAAGTTTGACCCTTTGTGAGGGAGGTCCCAGAAGCAGTGTACCGATATATCCCATCTTCTCAGCAGACCTTGTATTAGTAAAAATTATGGGATGTGTGAAATATTAAGACAACCGGATTTAATAATCGTTTTGGTTATTCGAAACTTTGACCCTTTGTGGGAGGGGTACTAGAAGGAATGATCTGATCTCTACCATCTTTATATCATATCTCGTGTTTATAGAACTTTTGAGATGTACCATGAATATTCAGAATTGTTACCCTTTGTGAGGGGGGTACCAGAAACAGAGGACTGATATATCCCAATTTCACAGTTAATAAAAATATTGTGATGTGTGTAATTTGAAGAAAACCGGATGCTTATTTCGGATTTTATAATCATTTTGGTTATTCAAAACATTGACCCTTTGTGGGGGAGGTACCAGAAGGAATGGTCCTATCTCTACCACATCTTGCGTCTATCAAAATATTGAGATGTACCAAGTCTACCAACACCAGACCTTGGGTTAATAAAAATATTGGGATGTGTGAGACTTGAAGACAATCGGACTCTTACATAACATTTTATAAAAGTGTTTTAATTATTCAAAACTTTGACCCTTTGTATGGGAGGTACTTGATGGAGTGAATCGATATTGTCCATTTTTCCATCTGACTTAAAACTGATAAAAATATTAGGATTTGCAAAGTTGGGGCCAAATCGGATTATTCTTTCTCTCTCTCTCTCTCTCTCTCTCTCTCTCTCTCTGCAGAAAAATATGTTCCTTCAAAATTTCCATGTAACAGGTTTGGACCAAATCGGATACTCCCTTCGCGAGTTATCGTGCGCACCAACCAGCCAGACAGACAGACGGGCGTACGAACATTGCTAGATTGACTCCAAATGTCCTGAAACAGATTTGGTCCAAAGAGATCTAGGGTCTAAAACCGTTATTTCTATGAGGCACTTTTGGCCATATCAAATGATATACAACCTACCTCTATAGCTGAGGGTATAAAAAATCAAACCATTTTCAAAGACTATTACTGAGAAATTTTTAAAAATATTTTATGAAAAAACTGCCACGCTAAGGCTGGACACTGGCCCTATAAAACCTCACTTCACCCAAAAATTTCCATCCTCCACTTCAAGTACATACCAAAATGCAATAATACTCCCAATACTCCAAATATTCGGGCAATTTCCAAATTGATATGTTTATCGTCCTCCTCCACGTCCATAAATTTAAATGGATGATCCATAAATGCACAATAAGATAAAATCTACAAATAAAAGCGGAATATATTTCAACGTAAAAAACATTCATCTCCAATTGCCAACTCACCACTACCAGTACCGGTGCCAGAAATTTACAACCATAACACCACAGGACAAAACCAAAAACTCTCGTATCATATTCCGTTTGCTTTTTCCCCGTTGCACGATTCATTATTTTCGGATCCAAATCGATGTGGGCCAATGATAAGGAGATCAATGGAACTGGTATTGACATCAAGTAGATAACCATTAGTGGCGTCAGTATGGGTCTCAGACTCAAACAAGCACACAACATATTTATCAATGACAATGAGCCTGCACAGCATGCCCAAAATTGTATACAATTCCAGAGGCCAGAGGAGAAACGTCGTGACAACTCAATAATGGCCACAAGCGACAGGGGGTCTTCACGTTTCACCGATATCGAACAGGGCAGTGAATTGAGCATACGACTTAAATAGATCGGTGAAATGGTATTGCCCGGCGATTGCATGGGACGAGCATTGCTCGAACAACCACCATATTGTCCTGTCTCCAATAGTTCTTCAGCGGCACACTGTTCGTCCTGCAAAGTTTCCGCCGCTGTCGAATGTTTTATTGTCTTAGCTCTCAATTTATTGTTGACAATATTTGCCTCGGTATAGGCCTCAATATCCTGACATACTTGAGGATAGAGCGGTTCCACGCCTATACTACAATCGGCCTGCAAAAAGATCTCAGCATTGGAATTGCTGGCCGACGAGCCCAAACAAACCACAATTTCTCCATACGACTGCATTATTTCCAACATCTGCCTAGTGGCCTCAGCTGAACAGTCCGTGAAGAGGGAAACTTGCAGAGGAACATTGTCAACCTTCTCCAAGTGAGGCCGTATATTCTCTATGCCACGTGGCAATTTGGCACGATTTGACATGTCAAAATGTACCGGAGCACTTTGTTCGGTGCTCTCGGTTAGAATGCTTATGGAACGGCAATTCTCATCTAGTGCCGAGTCTTGCGATTGTCGCCGGCGATCGTTGAGGGATTCTCTTGAACCCGCCAAACTGGCATTCGAATAGGTTTCATGGTTTCCATTGGTGGCATTTAGTAAAGTGCAATCGTGATCCGATATGGCACCGGGCGCTGATGAGCTCAAAGTTTTGGAAGACTCTAAATTGGTTACCGGCGGCAAGAGACAATTCAAATCGGATGTTTCATCGTCCGTGGCCATATTACCTAAAACATTAGTTGCAATGGAATTATCATGAATGTCAGATGTGGCTGAGGTTGTTGTTGTTATGATGGCGGTGGTGGTTGTGGCTGAAGTCGGTATGAGGTCGTTCGCATCATGAGATACTACTGATGAGCGGTTATTGGATGTGGAATTGGTGGAGGTGGCGATAATGGTTGGATTATTACGATTTTTATTAGTAGAACAAGTGGTTGTAGTGGTGGTGGTGGTGTTGTTGGTTTTATGGGCTGTGGTGATTTTGGTGTTAACATGAGAACTCGGGGTAATGGGATTGTTCGTCGCAGTCGTAGTAGTAGTGGTGGTGTTGGTGAGATCTGTTTTACCCGCAATTTTGGGTGATTGCTGCGTGGCCGCCGCTGATTTCTCATCCGATTCACTCAACAATGAAATGTGACAATTCCAACCGGATTCCAGACCCATTTTCTCTGAGAAAACACGGGACCGCAATTCGTTCTCTTTACTGAAATGGACAAACCGTATACAGGCCCGTTCCAGACGTTCCACTAACTGTACTATATCTGTCTGAGCCTGATACTGCATTGTCACCATGCCTATGAATACTTGATGACACTGCATCTCAAAGCAACCCTCCACATCGGTAATGTCTTCCTCTTTGCTTTCCGAAAACAGCAGAGAATCTGTGCTAATGCTGTGACTCAATTTACCATGGCCACCTTCGAAATCACAATGCATTTTATCGACATGTTGCATGCGTAATTTAGATTCGGGCGGCAGTTCCAAATAGGCAATGCTACCATCATTATTGGGTCCGCCACTCAAGGCTCCATTGATGCCATGTCTTAGTGGGCGATATGCAAAGGCTGTACAGTAGGCAGTTAGGGCACTACGCTGATAGAAATCCAAGGCTCGTTTACGATCCTGTGGCGAGAGGGGACGCAAATCGATGCCATCCCAAAAATCGTCGCAACAATCCAAAATTATGTCGGCAGTGCCTTGGGTGAAGAGCGACAAATAGCCACCGGGGTTTTCACGCATAACCACCGACAGAGAGTGGGGAAAGGGTACCTTAACTTTTGAGGATAATTGCAATTGGCGGGCAAAACGTATATCGCGACGCACAACATCAGGTTGCTGAAATAGAGGTGACGTTAATGCGGATATACTATTCGGTGGGGGGAAAACAAACTACTTACTAAATGTCTATACGTGGCCAATTGGCCCTCCAAACTGAAACAGTCGGTGGCATGATCTGTAAAACCTATTTGTTTAGCCAATTCACAAAGGCATCGTCTAAACAGTTGGTTGATGATTAGTTTTGGAGTAAAATATAGAGATTAGTTTATATTTATAACCGAATTTTCTTTTTTTTCATTTTTTAATAGAAAACTGAAGGCATGAAGCTTTTTGTTACAAGAAAATCCAAAAAACAATCGACAGAGTACAAATGTTTTGAGAGAAAAACAAAATAAGTGATTGTGATTAAAAAGAAGAAGAACAACGCTAAGGACTATGGACTAGGTAGGTATGTTGTATAAATTAACAAAAATAAATGTGTGAGGCCAATTAATGTGCACGAATTAATGGTGGTGTGTTTTTGGTTGGAAGAGAATTTTTCAGAATAAAAAAAATAACAAATAAGGAACAAAAACGATGAAGAATGCTCTGAAATTCGAATCAGAGTTTGTAATGCAGATAGAAGTTAATAGAAGAAAACAAACTGAATTAGTTAATATCAAGAAGAAGAAGAAGTTAAGATCGATGAAAACTGAAATTGTTCGGAAAAGAAATTAATTAATTACATTGAAATTCGCATTTGAAAACTATGTTTAATGATCAGATGGAATTTATCCTACTGAATGTTCTGTGAACTGAAAAACGATGTTTAACATTGGGCGCCAGTATGTATTATTTTCTCTGTTCCAGAACCTTCAAGAATCTACCAGTTTTTCAATTTTTTTTTCGATATCATAAAGAGAATATCGGTTATCGCACCAAAAAATTTTCTTCTTGAAATTCTGGAACAGACCAACTGATTAACTTTGTTTCTTAGCAATCTGATGAATCCAGATAAAATCATAAAATACCTCCAACCCTGAACAAATGTACTTAAAGTCATGGCCTATATAAGGTCGGCCAGTAAGTCCATCGGACAACTCTGTTTGCTGTCAAAAAAAAAAATAATTGTGACTTGAAACAAGACCTACATAAAGTCAGCCTGGAAGGCTACTTTTTGACAAGGATTTGACAATCAAATTAGTTGTTTTTGTACTATTGTGATTTGGCTCTCTTTAAATTTTAAGTCACAATATTTTTTTTGACGGAAAACTTAGTTGTCAGATGGGCTTACTGGCCGATCTTATTGTTGTAGAAATTTTAAAGTTTTCTTTTTTAGATTTTTTTTTACATCCTCCGATCCGAACTCCACTGTGCAGCATTTAAATAATTAGAATATTGATCAAGAAGGATGTTTATTATTTCGACTTCACAGACTTCGTATTTTGTTAGTCCTAGCTCTCGACTTTTAGCAAGCTTATAGCCAGTTCTTAGCCAGCTTCAAGCACGTAGCAAATTCTAAACAAGTGTAACCCCATAGCAAGCTCCAAGCTTATAGTCAGTTCCAAAATTTTTGTACGCTTCCTTGCTAATAGTCAAATCTATGTTCCTCAACTGAACACTAAGCATCTAAATAACTTAAACCTAAAATAGAATAAATAAATCGTATTATGGAATACTCAATCTGGTTAATGATATACCCAATGTGTTTGAAACACTGACGATGTGGGAGATTCCTTCTTCATTTTATATCCTCAGCCATATAGCCATATGGCTATATATCATTTGATACGGCCAAAACGTGCCTCTTTGGACCAAATCCGTTTTAGGAAATTTGGAGTCGATCTAGCGATGACCGTCCGTTCATATGTCTGACTGGCTGATGCACACGATAACTCTTGAAGAGAATATCCGATTTGATCCAAACTTGGTTGATCGTAATTTTATTGTCAAACTTAGATCGAGTTCGAGATGGGCAATATTGGTCAATTCCTTCCGGTACTTCCCCCACAAAGGTAAAAATGTTCAAAGAAAATAATTTACTTTACAGAAAAAGAAAGATCCGATTTTGTACCAACTTTGCAAATCCTAATATTTGCATCAGTGCTAGGTCACGTGCGAAAATGGACAATATCGGTCCACTCCATCAAGTACCTCCCACACAAAGGGTCAAAATTTTGAATATTCATGAAACTCATAAAACACGAAATAAACATCCGATTTCATTCAGACTTAGCAAGTCTCAATATTTCTATCAACCCAAGATCTGCTATAAAGATGGTAGAGACCTTCTGGGACCTCCCCAGAAAGGTTCAACGTTTGGAATAACCAAAACGATCATAAAATCTGAAATAAGCATCCGGTTCTCTTCAAATTATACACATCACAATAATTTTACCAACCCAAGGTCTGGTGTGAAGATGGGATATATCGGTCCACTTCTTCGGGTACCTCCCTCACAAAGGGTCAACATTTTGAGTATCCATATAGCTCATAAAATACGAAATTAATATCCGATTCCGTTCAGACTTAGTACATCTCAATATTTCCATCAACACAAGATCTATTATAAAGATGGTAGAGATCGGACCTTTTCTTCTGGTACCTTTCCCACATAGGGTTCAAGATTTTGAAAAACAAAACACTCAAAGGAAGCGCAAAATGCATCAAACTCTCTTTTAAATTTCACACACCCAACTATTTTTGCTAACGCAGGATCTGTTGTGAAAATGATATATATCTGCCAACCCCATCTGATACCTCACCCACAAAATTTCCAATTATTATAATTTATCGGTCCAATAATTATAATTTATCGGAATTTTTGATTTCGCATAAAAGTGGATGTTCGATTTCCTTTAAATTTTGAACATACCAGTATTTTTATCTGTATTAGATGAAATATGAAAATGGAATACTTCGGCTATCTCACACATAATTCCACATTTTCCAAAAATCATCTAGATATGTGTGTTTCTCATGGGCTACATTGCCTTATTACTGGAAAACCCCCGAGTCCCAACATGGCACGTTGTGATATTTATATCAGTCTTAGCTCAGATACAAATTGGACAATATTGGCCAACTGCTTCGGAACCTTCCCCATAGAGGGTCAACAGTTTGACTAATCAAAACTTAAGGCTGAGGGTATACATCTATCGGCAAAACAGAATAATACTATTTTACTTGTTTTCTGCAGAAC
Organism: Musca domestica; assembly: GCF_030504385.1. NCBI lineage: Eukaryota > Metazoa > Arthropoda > Insecta > Diptera > Muscidae > Musca > Musca domestica. Next base: position 9,561,771 of record NW_026712249.1, on the reverse strand, counting down.
TTATGCAAGGAGCCCACCTAAATCCTCCAAATCGGTCAAAAACTGAGGAAATGGAAAGTTGACAATTTTAAGCCATTAGCTATGCCATCTCGTATCCATTGGGGTATACATCTGTCAGAACAAACCGACTGCTACTATTTTACTTGTTTTCTACATAACTTATGCAAAAAGCCTGTATCGATGGTTCCACCAAAATCGTTGAAAAAATAAGGAGGAGATAAGTTGACAACTTTAAGCCACCAGCCTTTCTATTTCCACATTTTAACTTATTTGTTTCAGAATTGTCTCAATTTAACCGGGCGACATAACTACGGATATTATTAACAACCAGAAAGCCTAACATAATCTGGAAGTCTTTAAATCTAATAAATTCTCATTCTTCTATTTCAAATATAAAATTAAACATTATTTAAAAAAAATGAAAACAACGATCTACATTAAAAACTAAAAAAAATATATACAAAATTCAAATTATGTTATGATATCAACACTACCAATAAATAAATGAATATGTCTTTGGCTGCAAAGAAAAACAAGTTCCTGTGAGGCACTTTCTTTTATCCAAAGATGCTATTCCAAAAAGATTACAAAATAAAGGAATTTACATCAAAAAATTAATTAAACATTACATTGAATTTTAAAATGGTGCTAAAAATTGTAAAAAATTACCATTGGCTTGAATTTAAAATTTTTACAAATTATTTGTATCTTTTTTCAAATAGGTTCACACTGCAAATTTTTAAAATATATCATCTCAAACAAAATTTGAATGTTGGAGTTTAAATTAAATTTTTTTCTAAAACTCCCAAAAATCAGCAAAACCACAATGGAAATTTGTAACTCAATTTTGAGTTAAAATTTTAGAAATTTGGAATTTTTCCTTGCCTTTAAGGGAGAAGCAAAAATGTAGAAGGATTATAGTCTCTTGATTAAAGGGAGTTTCTATAAATCCGTTTACTGTAACAAGGACCCAAATTGTCCAGGAAAATGCTCATTGGTACAAAAACCTTTAATTTTTTTTATTGATTACCATTTTAGGGATGAGAGAAAAACTGCAAACATCAATAATTTGGATACAATTATAGGAAATCTAACAGAAAAAGGCAAAAACACAAAAGGGTAATTCTTGTTATGTGTGTTTTTGTTTTGGGGATTGAAATCATGGTACAATAAAGACAACGTAGGATAAATTAGAGAAAGTTGCAATTGAAGAGGCCTACTTGTATGTCCAGAATTACAACATCAACAAGTAGTTTTGTATCAAATAAACAAAACCACTATGTTGGTTTGATTTTGAATAAATAAATTAAAGCGCAAAAACGGAATGAAATTTTGAAGATTTAATTTCAAAAACATGTTCTAAATATATGCCTATCTTGATTTCATTGTACCATGATGGAAACACAATTTTGTTGTAGAGTTTTCTCGGACCAAATATTTTAAATTTTCGGTAGGGGTTTTTGTTTGTGCGGGTAATAATTACACCGTCATAAAAATATAAATAATTAATCCATGTGCTGGGAATAGAAGTGCCAATTTGAAAATAAGTTTAAATAAATATACTTGAAAATGAAAGACAAAAGTACAACAAATAAAAAATGAAAATGAACAACATACCCATGCAAAAAGCTTTTCATACTGGACTCTACGAGCTCATACCGGTTAGTGACAGGAACTAAGTTTGAATCTAGCATAGCCACTGCTGTGACATGGCCACAAAATTGGGCATAATGGCCATGGGTCAATGGTGAGCAGGTATTTAAGAGTATGGCAAGACCTGGAAGAGACAAAGAGATATTCTTTCTTTATCAAAGCAAGCAAACTCCGGAAATACAATTATCATTAACCCGCCTTTTAACACAGCATAAGGTATTACAAACTACGACATTTTAAAATTTTGTTTAATATAACTTTTTAAATAATTCTGGTGTACTGTTTCAAAATCGTAGTTGTTTAAAAATCGACCAATGTTTGCTTGCATTTTGCATATATATAAATCATCTTACCCAAAGGCTTCAAGGACTTTATGTGATTTTTCCATTCTTGATCATCAAATTCCAAACGAAATGGACAGTGCTGATCATGGGTTAAATCCAAGACTTCAGCAACCACACCATTTCCCTTTTGCACTGCATTGTCGGCAATGTCACTTTCCGAATTAAATGAACTCTGACAACTTTTCTCCTCCATCTCATCTTCTTCGGTATCGTGTAGAAAAAATACCTTTTCGGCAGTTGGATTTGGCCATGACAAAATACCCTTTTTATCCACACAACAGAGGGCAGTTATAGAGCCTAAAACTTGTACCAAGTTTGCCGAACGTGGTAGCAATTCACTGTTACCACGCCACAATTGCAACCAATTGCGAAACACTTTTGAACGATGTAATGCCATATTTTCATAGTCAAATGCCGGCATATCGTCTTCTTCAAAGGATTTCTCCGAGTCTTTGCCCATAACCAGCTGTGGCGTCCTCAAGAAACACTGTAAACGTGCCACACCCCAATGATTCATAGAAATCCAGAGAAGAGGAAATATTAACGGCAATAGCGGTATGACTGCTGAGGCAGGCGAGTCAATCATTACATCCATCCAAGTTTCATGATAAAGGTTGTTGGAAGAATTTATTCCGAAACCATGTAGCCTCAGAATTCCGGCAAAAAAGGTAACAGCAATGGCACATATAAAACCCCATTGTTGTATGTATTTTGTAACCAGCTGCAAATAGGATTGTGATAACAATAGTCTCTTAAAAACTTTAATTTCTTGCTACCTTACCAAATATCTCTGCTGATTATAGATTGTCGGTGGTCGCTTGGAACAATTTTCCAAAATTAATCTTAAATTACTCAAGTACGGTGTCGATTCCAGGCAACACACCATATCCGGCAAGGGGGTACGTGCAATTGGCTTTAATGGTGGCGGCTCACTATGTGTAACGCCATAAATTTCATGAGCATTGAAGCTACGTTTTCCATTCAGTTCTGTACAGGGCCCAGGAGTAATGTGACCCGGTCGCATTACAATATAATCACCCTTCACCAACAAAGCCCATGGCAAATTGACAATAACTCCATCTCTGTAGGTCCATTGCAAGGACACACAGGGTGACAGGGGGCAACAATTGTGCGGATAATTACATGGCTGCCAATCGGCACACAGCTCAACTTCAGCCAAACGTATATCATTTAATATTAATCGCGTTTTGCGGTAAACCTCAGTGCGTCGCAGATTATTCTCTCGTATGACAACATATAAATCTAAAGATAAGATAGCTGCCAAACAAAACGCTGCTAAATATGACTGGGCGATAAGCAATACCACTGTCGTCAGAAGTGAGGTGGCAATTGATGACCATCCTAAGGGACTATCGTAACGTTTAACAAATGCCGATCGTATCTTGAGGTACCAGCTGGAATTATTAATAAGTGTTAATTAAAATGTCAATAAAAAAATGAGTTCTGTGCAAAACACTCACTTCTCTGCCTCCCACTTTTGCTCAAATTCCTTGAGAATTTTTTCAATTTCATCGTGTAAACGACCCAAGGCTACCTTTGTACTTAATCCATAGCCTTCCTTGATGTTATTTGGAGGCCCACCACCGTTCTCTTCGTTGTATGGTGGACCATCCCCCACAGTCTGATTGGTCTTTTGGTGTTTCGGCATTGCAAGCTTCACAGACTATCCAACTATTTTCCAACACCAATCATTTGTTTCCTGCTTTCGTTAACAATGTTTGGGGGTATAAATATTATAAATATTCGTTGTATTTATAAATTAAATCATTTTCCACCAAATGTCTCAAAAAAATTGAGAAAATGTATATATCCACTTTATTGGTTGTCCAAAGTGTATGCATAGCAAAGCAATTAGAATTACTTTACTTACCTGTTTTTTAAATAATCCTGTCCAATAAATGTGTCCAATCCAATTCCTTTCTTTATTAGTTCTATCCTATTGGTGTTCAGGAGTTGGTTGATTCTCGTCGTCTCTGCTCCAAGGTTGGTTGTTTGTTGCGAGCGTGTTAACCAAAATTAAAAACGTCCCAACGAAACGAATATGAAGGCCACAAAGGAATACCCGCTAAAAAATAAACAGAAAGCAAAGACTCGGAGTACTCTGCTGTTTACGAATGAGTGTGATGCATAACGTCCGAAATGGTTCTTTGTTTACGAAAAGGGAATGGTGAAATTCGAACAGCTGTGGGTGTTATATGGATATACAGGTCGCTTTTTAATAGAATCGATAGTGGATATTACGAAATATTCGTAATCGATAAATTAACGATTATTAAATAATGTGTCATATTTAGGTTGATTTTTGATTAAATAAATTAATTTTAATAGCATGTTTCCATTGGAAACCGAACAACGTTGTTCGCTCTCAGAATTAGGTACACGAATTAACCCGTTCATACGGCACGATTCGTAATTCATAGTAAAATAATTCCTTTTTTCAAAAATTTTGTTTCTTGATTTTAATGGGAATTTATACTAAAATACATTAAATTCTCACTAATATGAATAAAAGAAATGATTGTTTTTCTCCCAAATATGTATTATATCAATAATTTTATAATTTTCATTCACGTTTTCAACTTTTTGTGTAAATCTTGAAATTTTGAACATATTTTTGTGTTTTTCCATTTTTAAATTCTACTGGAGAGACACTTGTCCAACTTTTTTTCTGCCAATAGAAACATTTTGAAAATATTGCCTCTTTTGTTTGCAGTTTTCTGTGGAAATTTCATCTCGTGGACCAAATGCGTACTTCGAATGAGAGAGAAAACAAAATTTACTTTCGTTTGAATGTACATACGCCATTCAACATTGTAGTTTTCATACATAATTTTCAGTCTTCCCAAAAAAATTTAAAATTTCATTAAATTTTCCTATTTTTAATTTTTAAATGTCATAATTTATTTTTTCGATAAATGCTTTCATTTGTTAGGGATGGGACATATTTTTTCGTTGTTCTGAGAGTGATTTGATTTGAACAACGTACAAATATGAGTGTTCGCTCAGGAAATTTTGTGTGAAGAATTAGATAGTTTTTTCATAGTTAAGGGCCAAACATAGTTAAGGGCCAAACGAAAAGAGAGCGAATCAAGTGCAGTGGAAACGCCACATAAGCAAACAAGTTTAGATTTGTTCGAATTGGTCACCAAATTTTATATCAAGTTTAGATTTGTTCGAATTGGTCACCTATGGTACGAATTATGGCCGGCGATGCGCTTGTTTGAGGTGGTAAAAAACTCCAGACACAATAGTCGAACGGATTGGTATCCGGAGATTTTAGTGGTTTATGTGCGCTGGAAATGAAGTAAGGAACATTAATTTGCAACCATCGGAGGATACCAAATTCGGCAGTTCACCACTTTAGGCCAAGCGAAGCAACTCTTAATTTCTTTTGAGTCTATTTTCTTTCTGTTGCGATGTAAGTTCTTACACTTTTTGGAATTTCAATGGCTCGATCTCATATTTTTTAATATTTGACGAATGGAATATTGCGATATGTTCAGCTTACGAGTCATTTTTCGGCCACTGCGACGCGGGTTTCGATCATGTTGCTTCTTTACATTTCGAATCATTTCTGCTGATGTTGCTGTTTTCTTCCGTCCACTTCCTTGACGTCGGCCTACGCTACCAGTATCACGGTAACGAGCGATGGTACGAGACACAAAAAATCTATTTATGCCGGAGTGCTCTAACGATAGCCACTTGTGGTTTCGCAGCCAAATGTAAAGAAATCACACTCGAATTCCGCTTGAATTCCATGACGAATAACTTTTTTTTCTCAAATATTCTCACCAAAATGCTTTTTTACGCTTGTAAACAATATAATGAGCGGTAACTGGAATAATTTTAACAGCTGTCGGACGAGGGGCTAGAAATGACAACAGTCTGAAGTTAGTTGCAGTTTTTTCATCTCACTCCGTATTTAACAACATAGTTTTTTGTGTGAATATATATAAAACAAGTAAAAAACATTAAGTTCGGCCCGGCCGAACATTTAATACCGTCCACTTTGGGTGAAGAAAACATTTTTATTGTTGCAAAATAGTCAGGCTTTATCCCTTTATTGTTGTTTTTATAAAAATAACGTTTGTTTATTAGTGGAGAACGATGGTAATGTTTACCAGGGGGTAAGGCAGGGAATACCTAGGTTTCGGAAAGAGCCACCAATCCTCATCAGTTCCCTTGTATTTTGTCTGGGATATTCTCCCCAGAAGTTATTTTAAAAATAACTTCTATGAAAAAAAAACATTTTTACCCAAGTGACGAGATCATAAGCTCTATAGAAGAGGAACCAAAGAATTAAATAAAACTAAAATTCTTTTGGAAAGTCTTCTAAATCTTACAACAGCACTTATAAACATTTACATCTTTCTCCACTTGTTATGCTTTCGTTAAACCTGAAAATTTTTATAAGTGCGGTTGTAAGATTTAGAAGACTTGCCAAAAGAATTTTAGTTTTATTTAATTCTTTTGTTCCTCTTCTATAGAGCTTAAATGCTTTATATTTTCTTGGGCTAGAACATATAAAGCTCGTGATTTTATATTTTTCATCTTAAATAAATTTTCTCGGCGCTTTCATTTGTTGTGTAGTCTTCGAATGACAATTATTTAAGCAATTTTAAGAATAGGAAATATATTATGCTTTGAAATCAGATCTATATATAGGAAATTCCCCGAATATAGAAATAATTCAAAACTTTTGACCACTACTGTAGTGTTTGAATACTACTTCTCAAGAGAGCTAGAAAGCAGAGAGTCAAAAATCAAATTTTTTCACAGAACAATTTAATATTCACCACACACTGCACTCACCACTGACTCATTGAAAACAGTGTTAAGTGTTTGTCCACAGCTGCAAAGGCAAGGAAACAATGGCACATGGATGGCAGACGACAATATTTATGATGATGCTACGGTAAAGAGTAACAACTATAAATGAAACATAGCAGCGGTGCTCAAAACCGTGTTCTAGAACATGAACCGAAAAGAGAGATAATTTAAGAGAAAATTAAAATTCTGTTTTTCTTTATATTTTACGGTTCTATTAAATTGTTTTTAGACACGAATGTTTGCCAAATTAATTTAAAAAGCAAATGGATAAATAATATTTGTATAAATAATGACTTAACACAGTTTTGTTCTTGATTTAAATAAGCAAAGAGAAATTTGACTGAAAAGAGGTATTTTTTCTTGAGCACCCCTGAACATAGCAATCATGTGAGAGAGAGAGAGAGAGAGAGAGAGGAGAGTAAAATTAATGGAACATGGATATGAGAACGTGTGTTAGCAACAGGAACACACAAGAGCCAGAGAGTGTGGGAGAATAGTAATTTGTACAGAAGCATACAATTGTGTGGCAGCATAACAATCAACGAAGGATAGAGGATACACTGGTGACACAACAGTGGCCAGGCTGACACACAGACACACACTCTGCACTCACAGTTTGCTTACCTTTTTATGCTCTTCTTCCTTTACTCGTCGGGGTGTGTGTGAGTGTGTGTGTGTGTGGTTTCTGCTTTTTGTGTGTATTCGTACGCATAATCGAATCCTGTATTTTATCCTGTATATTGAGGGTGTGACCGGGTTAAATAGAAAAATTTTCATACTTTGTTCGCTGCTCAAAATGTAAAGTTCTGTTTTACGGTCGTCCTCGCCGTGTGATAGTAAAAATTCAAACCGCAGACAAGAAATTCTAAGTGTGTGTCCATTTGTGTGTGTTTTTGCGACCAAAAGAAAAATTGGAATAATTCGAAATATTTCCAATCAGAAGACAAATTGTGAATCAAAATCGACCTTTTTTCAAAATGAAATTTAGAAAAAAAAGATCAATTATCATTGAAATGTTGGCGATTTGTGAAAACATGAAAACCGTGTAACCGAGACGTGCCCATTAAAAAATGAAGAAAAATTTTCCAATTCGTATTGTAATTGAAAAATGCTATGATACATACATAACTAATGTGAAAAGAAAATCCTAAAACAGTGCAAAGGAAAACGCCATGAATTAATAGTGCAAAACCGCGGATATATGTGTGCCACAGATACGAATTCGCCTTACAGCTAGAGGCACCCACTTAGCCAACCAACCAGCAAGCAAGCAAGCAAGCCATTGAGCTAGCTACTCCATCCCACTCAAAGGAAAATCTACATACATTAGCTCAGCGAAATGGAACAAATCAGCAGCTACATTTGAACAATAGCAGAGCCAGGAAAAAAGGATACAACAAAACTTGTGTTTATGTGTGTACGTGTGTGTGTGTGAGACTTTCGTACTATTTTTCAATTATTTTAATAGAATTAAGCATAGTAGTCACTCCCTGTCTGCAGCAAAACTTTTCATCGTCATATCACATACTTTGTTATTTTTTCCCATATACAATCCCCTCGCCCCCTCAGCTCCTTAGTTAACTTCCTTTTGAGTATTTCCTTTCTTTGGTCTCCCCACACCCAAATTTTTTGCCAAAAAAAAATTGTTCCTGGTCTGGCTGGTCTCATTACAACTAAAGCAAAAAAAGAACAGAGGATTTTAATCACACCACCTTCACCGTCGCCGCCGCCACTACCACCATCACAGCTACCACCCATCATCTTCATTATCTTCCATCCAGCCATCCTCCATGCATGATGTCCTTGCAGTTCTTAAGTTGCAATAGTTTATACATCTCTACAGTTTCGATGTTGGTGGTTTGATACTTTCGTCTTTTGAAGTAACTCTGGCGCAGAGATGCCAGGTCAACAGAAATCCCAAATGTTGAGACTTCTCTTCCCTTTTTGTTAGCCTCTTTTTGGGAGAGTGTTTTTGATTCCCCGAAGGACTAACATAAAACTAAAACTACCCACCATCGGTATGCGGTGTGAGGTAGTCTGCAAAGTACTCAAACATCAATTGTTTCTCACATTTGTTCGTTTTCTTGTTGTCGTTCTCTCAAATACACAACATGGTTTGTGTATTTGTAAATATTACTAAAAAAATATCCTAATTTTAAGTTTGCATGTAAATGAGGTTTCAAAACATGTAAAGGGATGTTGAAATTTGCCGAATTTTAATTCAAATCGAAGTTGGTAGAATCAGGAGGATTACGTTTGGAAAAATTAGATGCCTTTTATACATTTGATTTGATCCTTTTAACTTCTCTTAGTCTAAATATACTTTTGAAGCTCTTCCTATTTTTTTTTTTAATTATTTTCCGAATTTTACGTTTCTAAGATGCAAAACTGTGTTGGCATATTTGTTCGGGATACCGTAGTATGTTGTTGTTACAAAATAGTCAGGATTAATCCCATTATTATTGTTTATATAAAAACAACGTTTGTTTATTAGTGAAGAGATATGGTAATGTTACCAGGGGCTAAGACAGGGAAAACCTAGGTCTCGGAAAGAGACACCATTCCTCATCAGTTCCCTTGTTTTTTGTCTGGGATATACTCCCCAAGAGAGATGGACCATCTGTGATTCCCACTAAATTAACCGAATGAAAGTATTTAAAAATCCCGTTAATGGCCGAAAAAATGTGATGGTGAATGAAAAACCTCGGAATATACTTACAAAAATTAATTTAAAAATTCCACGACTACGGTTCCACAAATACTAAAAACTTTGAAAATTCCTTAATGTTGTGGAAAAATCTTAAGAAAAATCAACAGTCATGGCTGTTTTTCCCTGACATTTGCTTAAAATTCCCAAATATAAAGAAGTCTTTAGAAATAAATTAAAATAACCTCAATTGTTGGCATGATCGTCATTAAAATTATTTTGAGAATTCTTTTAAATTAGAATTCTTAAAAAAATAAAATACTGTAAACTGTAAAAAAATAAAATAACTGTTTGAAAACTCCACGAATACTTCGAAAACATAACTCTTAAAAAAATAAAATAACTGTTTTTCTTTTAAAAATCCACGAATTCTTGAAATAATTCTTTGAAATCCGCGAATCTTTGAAAGAATTCTTTAAAATCCACGAAGCCTTGAACGAATTCTTGAAAATCCACAAATTCTTGAAAGAATTCTTAAAAATTCACGAATCTTTGAAAAAATTTTTAAAAATGCACGAATCCTTTAAATAATGTCTAAAAATTTACGAGTCTTTGATAAAAATTCTTAAAAATTTGCAAATATTAAAAAAAAAAACAATAAAAATCTGCGAATATTTGAAAAGAAAAAATTAAAAATCTGAGTACTTGATAAAAGTTTTTTAAAAATCTGTGAATTCTTGGAAAAAAAGTCCTTTAAAAAATCCACAAATCCTTGAAAAAAATCTTTAAAAAATCAAAGGATTTTTTTAAAAATCCACAAATCTTTCATTTGAAAATTTATTTTTTTATTTTAAAAATCCATCAAGGCTTATTTTTTATATCCTCGAATTAATACAAACATATCCTTGGAAATAGTGCTTGAAAAAAAGTTATTCAATAAAATCCACAAATCCTTAAAAAATCCACAAGTTTTTTGAAAAATCTTGTTAAACACCCACGAATCTTTTGAAAAATTGGGGACTCATTAACCAAACTTGTTATTTTTTTATATCCTCGATTTAATAAAACAGATCCTTGGAAAGAGTGCTTGAAAAAAACGTTGTTCAATAAAATCCAAGAATCCTTAACAAATTTCTGAAAAATCTTTTAAAAAATCCACAATCTCGTGCAAAACATGGGTCAAAAAGATATTTGTTCAACTTCAAAGGAACTAGAAAAAATGCAACTCTGTACTGGAGTCGTATTTTGAATTGATCATAAATATTTATGCAACAAGTTGTTTTTATTTATATTATAATTTTCCTCATTTTTCAAATGAGTCAAATGAATTTCTGGATTTCTTTCAAAAATGTTATTTAAAATTTTTCAATTCCATGGCCAAACTGTAACATCTTTTCTGCATTGCAATGTATGCTTCTTCCAATCATTGATTTTGAAAATATTTTATTTTTATTTTTTCAAAACAATAACACACACTTTAAAAAAAAATGCAGACAGCTGGAAGCTCTACGTTTTTACGTTTTTTTTGCACCGTGGAGAAAACTACAAAATATGAATGGAATATTGTTCGGACTTTATTTTATTCGGAACTTCATGGTAGAATTAAGAAGGATGTTTGAAAATTATTCATCTGACATCATCTCATTGTGTCAGAGATGGGAGCCTGTTTTCTAGACAGTGAAACATGACAAGGTAAATTACAGAAAATACCAACTTCAATACCAAGAGTTCAACGGACCTTAAATGCAAATAAGAAAACAATTTTAAGACCTATTTCATTTCATTCGAAAGCCAAAGTGATTTCCACAGAAGTCTGTGAGGGGCTTACTGCGAGGTTTTATAAAATTAATATACTCTTAATACTATTGTGGAAAGTATAAAAGCATTTTTTTGAAATATTCTAGTAAATTAAAATATTACCACACGGGAAGAGCAGATACCATTGTGGGCCTAACAAGTTGTTTGTTGATAGGTGACTTAACTTATTTGATTAGACAATTTATCTTTTATGGTAATATGTAGTAGCATTGGAATCTGAAGGTCTCTTTTCTAACATAAGTCGCCGGCTGGACATCGGTGTGAACAACCTTAAATTATAGGCCGAAATTGAACGAAGTCAAAATTAATGCCTTTTATACCAGAATAAAGTCCTCTTTTGTATTCTGACATTAAAACTCATGTATTATTGAAATCTACTCGAAGACAGTTTCAAGCATAGTACAATAAAAAGGTAAGGTAAAGCTACCAGCTGATTACAATTTTTTTCTAAGTGTGCCCGGCTCCAATTTTGTGTGTATTTATTGTTTTGAAAAATAAAAACAGAATATTTTCAAAATCAATGATTGGAAGGCGTGTAAATTGCGAGACGCGCATTGAAGCTATTAACCAGTTTAGCCATGAAATTGAAAGATTGGACAGTTTGGATCATATTTTTGAGAGTATACCAGGCGTTTCACTCATTTTTCGCATTTTAAAAAATGATGAAAAATATGAAAAAAAAAAAATGAAAACAACTTGTGGTATATAATTTTGAATGAGTCTGACAGGAAGCGGGCATAGCCTATGGGCTGTATTTCTGTAGTTTTATGAAGCTGTTCTACCTCCTTATTGTACCATGGTTTCAAGGTTTGTTATACTTAGACAAGTATTAGTATTATAGACACGTATTGACATAGGTACTGATTTTTCTTTTTTGACTCTTGCATGTGTTGTTGCTGTAAGGATGATGATGGTTGTGGCATATCTGCTAAGTATAAATGTGAGAATATATAAGAGGATTTTTTCTTGCATAAGACGTAAAAAAAGATTTTGAGTTGACTTAGTTTTATTTTGGTCCATAATTGAAATGTGGAAATACATTGTCGTTTTAAGAAAAGCCACCTGGTGACTTTGATACCTTTAGATACACAGGCTGGACTCACAACAAAATCATGTGGTACTCTAGTGGGTACAATTAGACTTTAGGATTTTTGTAATAAAAAGATTAAAGTCTCCATTTTTTTGCTATTATATTATCGCGTTAAAAATGATATTTTCAGAAAGAGTTTGGTCTGTAACTAAAGGTGTTTTTTAAGCCCGATAGAACTTGAAATTGTAAAAAATAACACAAAAAATTAAATTTTAATCAATTTTTTTTTTATTCGAAAGATCAATACATGACAATAACATTGAAAATGATTTCGGGCACATGGACACCGCGGCTGTTCTTGACGAAGTGCATTCTTGACGTCCAATTTGTGGCCACTTTTTCGAGCACTGCTGTTACGAACAATGCTGGTCTCCAAGGCGTCAATTTTTGCTGGTTTATCAGCATAAACCAGTGACTTTACGTAGCCTAACAGGAAATAATCGAGAGGTGTCAAATCGCACGACCTTGGAGGCCAATTGACAGGTCCACTTCTCGAAATCAACTTATCACCAAATTTTTGATTTCAATAAGTCGACGTTGCGCCATCCTGTTGAAACCATCCTGTCTCCGGATCAATGTCATCCATATTTGTTAACAAAAAATCATTGATCATGGTGCGTTAACGATCTCCATTGACCGTAACGCAAGCTCCGGCCTCATTTTTGAAGAAATAAGGTCCGATGATGCCACCAGTGTGAAAACCGCTCCATACGGTGCATTTTTCTGGATGTAATGGAGTATGTAGGGTCTCTTGTGGATTGGTCTCACTTCATATGCGGCAATTTTGCTTATTAACAAACCCGTTAAGCCAAAAATGCGCCTCATCGCTCAACACAATTTTGCGATAAAACAACGGGTCATTTCCCAACTGCTCTAGAGCCTGATTTTCAAAGTAAATTTGGATAATTTCGTAGCGTTGTTCGAGCGTGAGTCTATTCATGATGATTTGTCAGAGAACAAATAAAAAAAAGTTTCATCCAAATTTAATTTTTTGTGTTACTTTTTACAATTTAAAGTTCTATCTAGCTTAAAAAACACCCTTTAGAAGGGCAGTGTGTTTGCCAGACCCTGTGATCTATTTTTCTGAATATCAAAATTTATTTAACCCGGTACGATTTCTCATTGTTTTAAATATTAAAGGATATTACATAACTAAAATGTAGATAAATTAAAGAAAAATTTAGCGTTGGCTATTATTATTATTATTTGAAATGTGGTTATCTTGATTTAATTGTACCGTGGTCAGAAGTTTCCACTGAAATACAATTCCACTTGTATTTTAATTGGAACTATTTCGTTTGAAAATCTATTTCACAATTTAATATCAAATAGTTTATAACAAAAGAAAATTTTTTCCTTAGAAAGCTAAATGTAAACCTCAACGGCTTACGATGAAACAAAATAAAAACTGACCAATATTTCGACTTTAACCATCGGGCAAAATAAATTGTTATTGTACTACACTCGTAAATGTTCGGCTTTTGACAAAGCATTTCCTGTTTACATTACTCCCGAATTGTGTTCCACAGTTAAACAAATAACAAAGGAATGGTAACACTGTTACTTATTTTACTTCCGTTTTTCTCCAACTAGGAGAGAGGAACATAAACTATTTTATCTCTTGATACAGACAGGAAGCAGATGTAAAGAGCAGAGATACACATGTTCACAGCGAGAGTGGAGAGAGAGACATACACAATATGAAAGAACCACATGAGAGCAATGGTAGAAGTTATGAGCAAAATAAAACCAAAGGAGACAGAGTGGGAGAGAAAAACAGGACTCTGTGCGCACAAACTAATGCAATTATGATGAGTACAATTGACAATTGTTTCCGTTTGTTTTTTCTTCTTTTTTTTTTTGTTTTTGCTTTTCATGTTGTTTGCAAAGGAGTTCCGTTTCTATATTTACCTTTTGCAAGCATTTACTGAACCGCTGAAGCGACAACAACAATGGTGAAGAGACAAACAACAATACATAGACACACACACACGAATACTCTGACAAGCCCACATGTCCTCGTTAATGTTATTCAATTTGAGGTCCATGCAAAAACAACATTCAAGTATATTTGCGCTTTGCGTCCGACCATTGTGTTTGTTGTGTGACCAAATGATTCGTTTCGTCTAAGCTGGTCGGTGCACCACCTACATAGCACCCCGCCTGCCATGCGGACGAGGTGTGTTTGTATGTCCTTTTTTCATGACGGAATGAAATTTATGACAAATTTTTCATGCACTCTAGGTTAGTTTGAACAACAACAAAACGAACGAAGGATTACAATTTATATCATTCTCTGATTAGGGTAGAGGGTGCAATAAGTTGCCTTTTTCGAACAATTAGTAAAGTCGGATAATATTAGAAATATGCATGCATTTTAAGGTACAGAATTGAAGGGATCATATAGTTGTTCTTAAAAATTGAGACATTCATTTGACATAGCTTGAATATAAAGTTTTATTACCAATAAACGTCGACTGAGTACGTCGAATTTTAGGTAACGCTGATATATGTTGGTGAACACACATACATTCATCCTTTGCCTGTCCTTGGTATATACCATTGTAAAATGTATTTAAAGTTCGGTCCGGCCTATGCCTTTTTATTTGTTTTTATACCCTCCACCATACATAGTATGGAGTATATATTAAGTTTGTCATTCCGTTTGTAATTCATCGGAATAATAATTTTAGACATAACAAAGGATATATATTCTTGTTTAGAGTAAAATTCTAAGACCATTTAGCCCTGTTCGTCCGACCGTCTGTCAAATCATGCTAGACTCAAAACGAATAAAGATAGGAAACTAAAATTTTGCACAGATCAGTCTTTTGTCTGTAGGTAGGTCAAGTTCGAAGGTAGGCTATATAGATATCCTATAGCACCCATATAACGGTACCCTCCGATATTCGGTATTTTAATGATTGTAGCAACATATTTCAACGGAATTGTCTGAAATTCGACACAAGGTGTTCTTTGTGAGTACTTTACCCCCTGAAAGAGAATTGTCTGTATAGGTTCATGATATCGTATAGCCCCCATTTAACGGTACCCCCCGATATTCGGTATTTTTGTGATTTCAGACAAAATTTTCAATGGAATTGTATTAAAATCCACTCAAGGGGTCCTTTTGTGTACTTCACCCCCTAGAAGCGAATTGTTTAAATATGTCCTCGCTTTAGTACAGCCTCATAAAACGGTATCACAGATATTCGGTGTTTGATTTTTGTTACATTATTCACCGGAATGGTTTCAAATTTCGTATATAAAGTTCGGAACAGTTACTACAGCCTATGAAGATTTAGATTTGTTTAAAAATTCACATTTTTTCAATTTTTTAACAAAATTTTATACACTATTCTCAGCACGTAACAATAACACTTAATCCAATTCAAGTTTTTTTCCGAAAAGGATAAGCGAAAAATTATTACTTTTTGCACCAACATCTTCAGAAGAGCCCTTGTACAATCGTTCAACATCCAATTATTCCGGACCAAAACTATTTCAACGTCTTTTCACTGTTTTTCTATGAACTAACAGTGACCTCAAATCAAATTTCAGGATTCAAGTTCTACGGTAAATATAGTACTAGTTAGTACTTTGTATACATGCAAATACAAATAAATAAATAAATTAAAGTACACATTCTCAAAACTATATACCAACAGTCGTCTCCAAATCAAATTTCAGAATTCCAGCTCTATCCTAAGACCTAATCCCGAATTTATTACCACACTTATCGATCACTTATACTATGCATGCCCAAACCTCATCTAAGACACCAACAGAGACCTCGATATCTTTACCCCAACATCAAAAGGCACATATTTGTGGCATTTTGTACTTTTCGTCCGTAAATAGTACGAATTTCCAAAACCACCTCTTTTTCTTAACCACAGTGCCATCAAATTTCTGGATTCTAGCCTATACCTTTACACAAATTTAGTACCGTTTAGTATTTTTCGTACAATTATGGTACACTTTTGCAAAACCAGCTCAGTATCTCAATTCCACATACCAATAGAGACGTCAATATCAAATTTCTGGATTTCAGTCCTATCCCTTCATCCAATACTAAATTTAGTATTTTTCTTACAAATATAGCACATATTTTCAAAATCAGCTCCACGTCTCAATTCCAGATATGAACAAATAAAATTCGAGAATTCCAGCATCATCCGTTTCACCCAATACCAACTTTAGTACTTTTCGAACAGATATGGTACACATTTCCGAAACCACTTCTATATTTCAACCACAGATACCAAAGTGACATCTATATCACATTTCAGAATTCCAGTTTAATTTTTTCACCCAATATAAAATGTAGTACAATTATAATACACCCTGCCAAAACCCGCCCTGAATCACGCATTTCCAAAAAATTGCCAAATCTCAATTCCACATACCAACATAGACCCCAATATCAAATTTGAGGATTCCAGCCCTATCGCTTCACCCAATACCAAATTTTATACCATTTAGTACTTTTCGTACAAATATAGGACACATTTCCAAAACCATTTCTATGTCTTAATTCCAGATACCAACAGAGACTCCAATATCAAATTTGGGGATTCCAGCCCTATCGCTTCACCCAATACCAAATTTCGAACCATTTAAATATTTTTGTACAAAAACACAGATACCATCAGCAGAGTCTAAATATTAAATTTCAGAATTTTATCTCATCCATTTAGCACTTTTTGTACAATTATTATCAAATTTCAATTAATATCAAATTTCAGATTTGTAACAAATACTCTGCTATTTTGTACTTTTAGTGCACTTGTAGTATCCATTTCCAAAACCACCTCTTTATCACATTCCAACCAACTGTAAACCAAACTGTTCCAAAATGTTACTACATCCATTTTGTACAGTTCGCACACTTAATACACATTTTCATACATCAAACTTACATTCCAACCTTGATTCTCATACCAAATTTTAAGTTTTTAGCTCTATCCGTTGAAATAACACCAAATGGCAAAATTGTAGAAGTTTAGTACCATTTAATAACTTTTCGTAACTTTTAACTTCGCATCTATCCTGCACACCATCAGTGACTTTCATTCGAAATTTCAGAATTCTAACTCATTCTGTTTGTCAAATACAGAGTACATTTTAGCACTTTTCGCACTTTTTTAGTACGAATTTCCCAAAAAAAAGTTTTCCAAACAAGACTTCATAGATCATACTAACTTTCCAGTCCGATAGTATATTTTAGTACTTTTCGTACCCTTTTAGTACGAATTTCAAAAAAACCACGCCTATGCACCAAAACTGGCTCTTGTGCAAAATTTCAAGATTCCAGATTCATCCGTTTCGTCTGGGCCTTGATCCTAGATCATATATATTTAGATAGTGAAAAAGCGACTATGTGAATGGGAAACGTTTTTGTTATTCGAAATTTAGACCCATTGTGGGGGAGGTACCAGAAGAAATGGTCCGATCTCTACCATATTCATAACAGATCTTGCGTTGATAGAAATATTGAGACTTACCTGAATTGAATCGGATGTTAATTTCGTGTTTTATAAGCTTCATGGATATTAAAAATGTTGACCCTTTGTGGTGGAGGTACCAGTAGGAGTGGACTGATATATACCCTCTTCACACCAGACCTTGGATTAATAAAAATATTCCGATATATGTAATTCGAAGACAATCGGACTCTTATTTCACATTTTATAAGAGTTACAATTATTAAAATGTTGACCCATTGTTGGGGAAGTACTTGATGGAGTGTACCGATATTGCACATTTTCACACCTAACCTAGCACTGATGCAAATATTAAAATATGCAATGTTGTTGCAAAATCGGATTATTTTTTCTCATTCTGTACATTTTCTTAGAAAATGTTGACATTTTGTGTGGGAGGTTAAAGAAGGAGAGGATTGAACTCGATCTAACTTTGACCATAATATTACGATGTACCAAGTTTGGATGAAATCGGATACTCTCTTCGAGATTTATCTTGCGCACCAGCCAGACAGCCTGATGGACGGACGGACATCACCAGACTCCAAATGTCCTCAAACGGATTTGGCCCAAACAGATCTAGGGTCTAAAACCATTATTTCGAGAGGGAACGTTTTGGCCGTATCAAATGATATATACCCTCTCTAGCCATATGGCTGAGGGTATAAAAATAGCATTTTTGTTTTCCCTTGAATGATGGCTTTTTTGGACAGCGACTCCAGTGGATGCTCGTGTACGCGACTAATTACAATCAGCATATAAGTCAATGAGATCCTTGTAACCGTGATTTATATTTTTTGCCCAATTAAATTTATTTTTTAAAAAATAGTAATAGGGTCGCCATATCTCCTATGTTCTCTTCAATTTTCGGGCGAGTATGGGAAATGTGTTAATTTTTTTGCCTGATCAAATAAATACCATCTCTAAACATAAGGCTGAGGCTATAAACACAACACTTTGATTTGTAGGGTATCAAATGGTCGACATTTTCTAATTTGTTGAAACGATTACGATGACAGATAACGGTATCAACGACTCTCATGCTGACAAATGTTTAAGATGTTAAAGACGTCGAACAATGATGATGTCGACGACGACGACGGACATCACCAACAACAACAACAATTAAGAAGAAGAAGAAGAAGAAGAAGAAGAATGGGACCAACAAAAACACAATTTAGCCTAGAAAGGCATGGGGATAACAGCTAACGGTGATATACTAAATGTTTGTGAGATAATGTGTGTCGTACACACTTACATAAGTGCCTTTGCGTCTCGCTCGCTCTCTCTCTATTTTTGACGAGTGTGACATATGTGTGCATGCCTCTATGCAAGTGTGTATTTTTAGATGAATGAATGTAAAACAAATTGTGTTTTAAAAGTAAGGATAAAGGATGTGAGTGGCAGGGTGTGTGTGTTTGCTCGCATTTTTAAGAGGCTCTTTCATGTGCAAATGTATGTCGTCTGTTTATTTGACGACTTTTGTCTGACAGTCGGTCTGTTGTCCTCTTTATTGTAGCAATGATGAAATGCAGCAGTGGCAATAATGTACCAAAGAGGATACCCAAAGAGCAGCAGCAGCAGTAGAAGAAGAAGAAACAGCAAAAGAACTTAACTGTGTACTACTTTGTATAAGTATGTGTGTGTGTCTGTCTGTCTGTCTGTATATTTGCTTAAATGTGAGTGTTTATATTTTCTGAGCAAACCACCGCCACTCGTTCTTTGGTCGTTCTGTTTATTGGCTCTCATTTGGTTTGTGGTGGCAGTCGGGCCGCCACGACATGCGGTCAAATCCAACAAAAAAGGAATTCCTAAAGAGGATAAAACCAACAACAACAACGGCAACATTATCCAGAGTAACAACTGAAGTTCGTGAATATTTTGCCTCGCCTTCTTTTATTTGTGTGTTTTGTTATTGTTGTTACTGTTGTTGTAATACTAGTCAGTTGATTTGTTGTTTTCGCTTTATTTCGGGATCATTGACACTTATCTTGGCAGTGTTAGAGTCAAGAGGCCAATATTTTCTCAAAAAAAAAAAAAAAAAAAAAAAAAAAAAAAAAAAAAGAACTCAAATTTATTTGCCATTAAAAGATTAATTCTCCTCAAAAAAAAAAAAAAAAAGCCGAACCACACATTAGTAAATAATCGATTGATTGCCTATTTCTTTTTCTTTTTATAGCTTTTGGACACAGTATTGGTTTGCGGCAAACAGAAGTGAATGAACACTCCATACGTTCTGGTTTATCTTAAGAGAGGCTCAGCGCACAGCCAAGACACCACACCAGCAGCCATAAGACCGGAAGAAGCACCACCGCCCTCCACAGCACCAGTCACTGCCATTAGAAGTTCTGAACCACCACCACCCCTCAGCACCTGTCACTGCCACTAGACGATCACACACGAACTCACACACACACACACACACAGAAGCAAAATCTCACACAATGGGTGACTATCATGAGTATACGGATCAATATAAGGTGCCGGTTATTGCCAAACTGCTGCATGCCCTGCCCCACTACAACATAACATTCCATAAAATTAACAGCACATTTCGGCCAAATGATGAAATCTACTTGGAGGTGAGTTTTTTATACCCTACCCTACCCCTCATAGTGGCAAGAGTATTATGTCTTTGTGTATTTGTTTGTAACATGGAGAAGGAAGCGAGATAGACCCATAGTTACTTTTGAGGATCTTCATAGAATCATTTTTTAATCGATTTATGCATGTCAGTCCGTCCGTGCGTCCCTCTGTCTATCGATAAATAAAATGCAGGTCGCATTTATTATCCGAAAAAGATGAAATTTTCCAAATAATATTTCTTTGGCCCAAGGACGAACCCTATTGAAATTGGTGATAATCGGATCAGATTTAGATATAGCTTCCATATACCTCCAACCGATTTCGGGTTAATTGTGCACCAAATGGCCAGTAAAGGTTCAAAAGACCTACATTTTGGTTCATCTCGCCGAATTCAGTCTAGAAGCACATCAAATTTGGAGAAAATCTGTTCAGATATAGCTATAACTCCCATATATATGTTTCATCCGATTTGGGGTTTAAAGTCCCTCACAAGTGTAATATGCATTCCACAGAGATGATCTTTGGTACAAGATACAGTCCAGAAATAGTTCTGCCAAATTTCATAAAGATCGGTTCAGATTTGGATATAGCTCCCATATATATCTTCGGCCGATTTCGGGTCAATTGAGCACCAAATGGCCAATATCAGAACTAATGACCTGAATTTTTGTCACATCCGATTGAATACGGACTAGAAGCAAGTACACCGAATTCGAAGAATGTATCTTATAGAGCTCGAAAATACCTTTGCCATGAGAAAACTTAAATTCAGGCCGGCTGAATGGTGGTTTTAATAGGAAATCTTCAATTCAGGCCGGCTGAAGAGGGCTTTCCGTAAAGAGACTTCCTAAACAGAAAACTTCAATTTAGCCTTGGTAAATGAGGCTCTCGATGAAAACTTCTATAAGAAGGCTTCAAGTCAGCCCGGCTAGATGGGGTTTCCTGTACGGTAACTTCAATCCAGTCCAATCCAGGGAATTCTTGGGAAAACTTCTAGGGACCTATGTGTTTCTCTGAAGAAAAATTAATAATTTTTATATTTCCAGAGCCTGGGAATTTTGGGCTCTGTGCCAGCTGCCCTGCTCATCGTTTCACTGTTGGGTCTCCTGCTGTATTTAATGACAAGATGTTGCGATCGCAAACCCAGACCTGCCCATTCGATTACCAGTCTCAAGGTGGCACTCTCCATTGTGACGGTTATGTGTTGTGCTGCCATTGGATTGGGTAAGTGATGTTTCAGCCATCTCTTGAAGAGTTACTTACGAACTTCTCTCTCTCTATCCCTCTCTCTCAGGTTTATATGGAAATGATGATTTACACAATGGTTTATTGGAAGTTTTAACTGCTGGACGTAAGGTGGACACATTGGTCACAACGGTACGAAATCAAACATTGATTTTGGAAAATACTTTGAAAAATCGCATCCGACCTCAGCTGGTGGAGCTGGCCGATATTTTCGATCAACCGGTGACAAATTCTACAGCTCTCTCTATACTCTTTGTATCGTTGAATATTGTGCAAGGTAATGTCACACTGGCAACCAATGCGGCCAGTGATATACGGAGGCCATTGACAAGTGTTACAATGACGAAATTTCTTTCGGTAAGTAGGAAGTAGGGAAGAAGATATGAACAGAAATTTATATTTCTTGCTCTTTTAGGAGGGTGATAAAATGGAATTGATACGATGGCCCGGAACAGTGGCCACCCTGGCTTTGCTTTTGGTCTTGTGTGCCGTGCTATTGGTGGGAGTGGCCCGCCACTCCCGCTGTGCTTTGATTTTGTTCAGTGTCTGCGGTCTATTGGCTGTCACCGGCTCCTGGCTAATGTCTGGCCTGTATTTGTCTTCATCGGTGGCTGTGGGTGATCTTTGCATTAGCCCAGCGGACTTTTTGGTCTCAGTGGCACCCCGTGATCTTCCCACCAATGTTTTGCTGCACTATACCCAATGTGAACCCGGACACACCAATCCCTTTACCCAACGTCTCAGGGAATCACAAAATTCCCTAAACAATGCTCGCAGTGCCATGGCCACGGTAATGAAAATCTCATTGGTGTTATTCAAATCCTCGGGATTACAGCCGAAATTGGGAGCAGTTAATGCCGATTTGAATAGCAGCGAACGTCTGCTGACCCAACTGACTGCCTTGGTGGATTGTAAAACTGTGCATCACAACTTCCTGGCCGCCTCAAGGGGTCTGTGCGAGGGTGGCCTCCTCGGACTTGTCCTAATGCTCATTGCCAGCTTTATTGCTGCCATTTTGCTCACCATCATGGTTTGGGTCGATTCACACACATGGATCTATATAAGGAAACGCAATGACTATGCTCAAGTGGATGAACCATCGTATATTTCCCACCCTGCCCCGCAGAATCATCAACAAATGTTGAATGCTTCCCGTACCCTGCCCAGGAACCACAATGGGTGAGCGCAATAAATGAGAGTGATTTTATTTAAATTCTGGTTGCAATCTCTTTACAGGCACTTTAGTCCACCGGTGATCAGTGGCTCGCACACCCTGCAGCACCCATCGAAGCGTCAGCAGCACGAGATGATGGCTCACGTGCACATGCAGCAGAATATGAGGGCTATGGGCACGCATACGCTGGGTCGTTTGCCGTCGCACAATCATAGCCCCACACACCTGACTGGTAAGTTGGAATGGCCTCTCTGTCTCTAACTCTCCTGTATCTCTCTCTGCACTTCTCCTTGGCTATAGTCTTCCGTCTGTGTGTTTGGCGAGCAATTTGCTTATTTTCCTCTCTTTTCTTTCGTTTTTCTTTTAGGCCCAAATAACGGTAAATATGCAACTTTAAGCAAACAATGCAAAACTTTGGAAGCAAATGATTTTTACTGAAAATCATCATCAGTCTGTAGCGATCCCAACCGAAGTCAACAGGCGACGTTTCAGCAGCAGCAACAATCCCAGATGGCTCCCCAACCAATCTATTGTCACCATCCTCATCCACATCCTCACTCACACGAAGCTGCCGCAGCCGTGGCCGCTGCCCAGCATCAGCACGCCATCTATCATCAACAACAGCAGCAACAGTATGGCACCTATTCCACAGCGGCTCATGGACAACATCATTTGGTGGCGGCCGGACCACATGGACAGCAGAGTCAAATATATCAACAGATACCACCGCATATGGGTCAAATGTCTCAGAATGGCGGCCAGGCAAATCCTCATTCCATTTACCAGCCATTAGTTGCTGTTAGCCAGGGTTCCATCTATGTCTCAAATTTGGCCACAATGCGTCGTCAGAATTCGCAACAAAGTAATGCCGGCCATCCTCAGATCCCCGGGCATCATGGCATGTCACAGCAACAGGGTGGCGGGCGAATGCCACCAACATCACATCATCAGTCGATCAGTGTGAAATCGCCACAAGATGGCATGCGTGATCCCTCGCGATCCGAGGCAATGGATACGGCTATATATGATCGTGAGAAGGGCATATATAAGTGTTCAACTCTGAGACAGGGTGGTAAATTTGATCCCAAATATAAGCCATCGATTTTGAATTGTCCACTGCCAGAAATACCCAAAGATGCAGATCCACCCAGTGTGGAGTCGATATACGAAAAGCAACGACAACAACAGCAGCAGAACTATTCCAAGTAAGTTAGGGAATTTTGTTGTAGCTAAGAATAAGTTTTCCTAAGAGAAACTCTATCCAGCCAGGCTGAATAGAAGTTTTCCTAAAGGAAACTCTATCCAGCCAGGCTGAATAGAAGTTTTCCTAAAGGAAACTCTATCCAGCCAGGCTGAATAGAAGTTTTCCTAAAGGAAACTCTATCCAGCCAGGCTGAATAGAAGTTTTCCTAAAGGAAACTCTATCCAGCCAGGCTGAATAGAAGTTTTCCTAAAGGAAACTCTATCCAGCCAGGCTGAATAGAAGTTTTCCTAAAGGAAACTCTATCCAGCCAGGCTGAATAGAAGTTTTCCTAAAGGAAACTCTATCCAGCCAGGCTGAATAGAAGTTTTCCTAAAGGAAACTCTATCCAGCCAGGCTGAATAGAAGTTTTCCTAAAGGAAACTCTATCCAGCCAGGCTGAATAGAAGTTTTCCTAAAGGAAACTCTATCCAGCCAGGCTGAATAGAAGTTTTCCTAAAGGAAACTCTATCCAGCCAGGCTGAATAGAAGTTTTCCTAAAGGAAACTCTATCCAGCCAGGCTGAATAGAAGTTTTCCTAAAGGAAACTCTATCCAGCCAGGCTGAATAGAAGTTTTCCTAAAGGAAACTCTATCCAGCCAGGCTGAATAGAAGTTTTCCTAAAGGAAACTCTATCCAGCCAGGCTGAATAGAAGTTTTCCTAAGGAAACTCTATCCAGCCAGGCTTAATAGAAGTTTTCCTAAAGGAAACTCTATCCAGCCAGGCTGAATAGAAGTTTTCCTAAAGGAAACTCTATCCAGCCAGGCTGAATAGAAGTTTTCCTAAAGGAAACTCTATCCAGCCAGGCTGAATAGAAGTTTTCCTAAGGAAACTCTATCCAGCCAGGCTGAATAGAAGTTTTCCTAAAGGAAACTCTATCCAGCCAGGCTGAATAGAAGTTTTCCTAAAGGAAACTCTATCCAGCCAGGCTGAATAGAAGTTTTCCTAAAGGAAACTCTATCCAGCCAGGCTGAATAGAAGTTTTCCTAAAGGAAACTCTATCCAGCCAGGCTGAATAGAAGTTTTCCTAAAGGAAACTCTATCCAGCCAGGCTGAATAGAAGTTTTCCTAAAGGAAACTCTATCCAGCCAGGCTGAATAGAAGTTTTCCTAAAGGAAACTCTATCCAGCCAGGCTGAATAGAAGTTTTCCTAAAGGAAACTCTATCCAGCCAGGCTGAATAGAAGTTTTCCTAAAGGAAACTCTATCCAGCCAGGCTGAATAGAAGTTTTCCTAAAGGAAACTCTATCCAGCCAGGCTGAATAGAAGTTTTCCTAAAGGAAACTCTATCCAGCCAGGCTGAATAGAAGTTTTCCTAAAGGAAACTCTATCCAGCCAGGCTGAATAGAAGTTTTCCTAAAGGAAACTCTATCCAGCCAGGCTGAATAGAAGTTTTCCTAAAGGAAACTCTATCCAGCCAGGCTGAATAGAAGTTTTCCTAAAGGAAACTCTATCCAGCCAGGCTGAATAGAAGTTTTCCTAAAGGAAACTCTATCCAGCCAGGCTGAATAGAAGTTTTCCTAAAGGAAACTCTATCCAGCCAGGCTGAATAGAAGTTTTCCTAAAGGAAACTCTATCCAGCCAGGCTTAATAGAAGTTTTCCTAAAGGAAACTCTATCCAGCCAGGCTGAATAGAAGTTTTCCTAAAGGAAACTCTATCCATCCAGGCTGAATAGAAGTTTTCCTAAAGGAAACTCTATCCAGCCAGGCTTAATAGAAGTTTTCCTAAAGGAAACTCTATCCAGCCAGGCTGAATAGAAGTTTTCCTAAAGGAAACTCTATCCAGCCAGGCTGAATAGAAGTTTTCCTAAAGGAAACTCTATCCAGCCAGGCTGAATAGAAGTTTTCCTGAAGGAAGCTCTATCCAGCCAGGCTGAATAGAAGTTCTCCTAAAGGAAATTGTATTCGGCTAGGCTGAATAGAAGTTCTCCTAAAGGAAACTCTATTCGGCCAGGCTGAATAGAAGTTCTCCTAAAGGAACTCTATCCAGCCAGGCTGAATAGAAGTTTTCCTAAAGGAAACTCTATCCAGCCAGGCTGAATAGGAGTTTTCCTAAAGGAAACTCTATCCACGCAGGCTGAATAGAAGTTTTCCTAAAGGAAATCCTATTCTGCCTGCGGCTTTGTGTCTTCTCTTACAAATCCGACTAAAGCCCTATTTAATCTCCCAATTCTCTATTCTTCCTTTGCAGAACTCTACAAAGACCACCCATGAAATTACCCCCACAAATGAAGGCTATACCACCACCACGAGTTGGTACACCCAATTCGCCACCACCTCCGCCAGAGAACACGGACAACAATGGTGGCAATATGCCCAAACCCTATAGCCATCAGAATGGTGGTAATACCCTGAACATGGGTGGTGGCGTCATTGATACATCCAGTGGCGCCTCAACAAATACCACCAATACTAATACCACGACAAATGTGTCCGATACTAATCGTCAAATGAACAACGATGCATCACTGCCACCACCGCCGCCTCTGGACACACCAGAGGATAGTGGACCCAAGACGAACAATATAATGCATCACAATAACAACAGCACAAACAAGAATAATCCAGCACAACATATGAACGATGAAGATGATTTACCCCCGCCTCCGCCACCACCTGCAATGAATGATGATTCGAATTATGCCGTAACGGAACTTTAAGCAGAGTGAACGAATCAAAAGAAATGTTATGTCAATCATGCAATGGGTGATCGTTGAATGTAGAGGGCGCTCTTGATGTTGACAGCCGAAAGAGAAAGAGAGGGAGAGAGAGAGAAAGGAACCCATTCCCCTAGGAAACCAAAAAAAGCAAAGAAACAAAAACAGAAAGTTGTGGTAACATTTTTTGTAGTTTATAGATAATGAAATAAGAAAAACCCAAGGATTTTTTGTAGCAATAATATAAAAGAGAAGAGGAATCTACCCATAAATAAATACAGACACACACACAAACTCTCAACACAATATCAGTTATCCTGTGGAAATAGTTATTCCATTGAACTATAGGCGAAGAAAAGAGAAATGTGACTCGTTAAGAGTTGCTCTCTGCTTCTAGTTCTACATCAACAAACACGCACACACACACACAATGCCACTATTTGACGGGCTGGGGACCTAAACAATCATCTTCATCTCAACCTTCATTTGCATAGCCATGATCTTATGATGAGCGTTCTTTTTCTTTGCAAAAGTAAAAGATCCAAAAGACTATATATCTACAACATTTTCACATATCAATGTTAAGGTTTTAGCCACTTTAATCTTCTAGTCAGTGGAATCGGAGTTGGAAGACTAATTGTTGCAAATTTGTTCTTCCATAAGCCTGAGCCTTACTCCGGAGAGCATTGGCCAGTGTCAGAGAAAATGTAGGACATTTTCAGGCTCCTCCTCTTTCTGATAGAGCCTGCCGCAGTCGGTGAGATCGCCATCTTGCAGTGAACTGATAGAGCCTGCCGTAGTCGGTGAGATCGCCATCTTGCAGTTAACTGTAATATCTTTAAGGGAATTTGTTCTCTTCCAAGAAAGTGTTGGCCAAATTGTCTTCAAGATATTGCATCCCTTCTCATTTAGCCAGGACTTTCCCGGAATAATGTTTCTATATCATTCTAAAGATGTAGGGCCCCACTATCCTCACCGAGTAATTTACATATCGACTGACTCGGATCTGCAGCTTGTTATTAGATTCGCTGTATCATTACCCTATATGTTGCGATGGCCAGGAATCCAACACAGGAACAGGAATCAAGGACTTAAGGGCTAAGTACATAAGAAGCTTGAAGTCATGGCTAGGCATATTAATGTCAAATTATAATGGATCGAGGGCTGGATTTTAGTGCGGCTCTGTAATCCCTTTGTGAATTGTCACAAAATATGCCTAGCCATGACTTCAAGCTTCTTATGTACTTAGCCCTTTAAACATATCCTGTGCTCTACGCTTCAAAACTGTCAGATATTTGATGGTGCGCGATTTGAGTGCTTTCAAGTCAGCCAGACCATCGATGTCAGATTTGATGGTGCGTGATTTGAGTGTTTTCAGGTCCGCCTGATTATCGACGTATCGACGTATAGATACCGTTATAGTGAAGTTTATTTTTTCCGTCTGGAAAACAATGAAGTCGTTGGTTGAAGGAGTTACAAATATTTAGGCTATCGTAAAGGAGGGTCTGTTTTTATACCCTACACCAGGGTAGGGTATTATGTCTTTGGGCATTTGTTTGTAACATGGAGAAGAAAGCGAGATAGGCCCATAGCTACTTTTGAAGATTTTCATAGAATCATTTTCTGAGTCGATTAATAGATATCTGTCCGCCTGTTCGTCCGTTCATCTTTCAATGTATTTTAGTGAACAAAATGCAAATCGCATTTATTATCCGATTTAGATGACATTTTCCAAGAACAAGCCCCATTGAAATTGGTGAGAATCGGTTCAAATTTAGATATAGCTCCCATACATATCTTCAACCGATTTCGGGTTAATTGTGCACCAAATACCCAATATCAGTCCAAATGACCTGAATTTTTGCACACCCGATCGAATTCCGTCTAGAAGCAAGTATATCAAATTTGGAGAAAATCAGTTCAGATAAAACTATAGCTCCCATATATATGTTTGGGGTTTTAAGTCCCTCACAGGCGTAATATGCACTCCACAACAATGATCTTTGGTACCAGATATCAGATACAGCTCAGAAATAAGTACCTGAAATTTAGTCAAGATTGGTTCAGATTTGGATATAGCTTTCATATATATATTCAACCGATTTCGGGTTAATTGTGCCCCATATGGCCAATATTAGTCCAAATGACTTGAATGTTGGCACATCCGATCGAATTCAGTACGTCAAATTTGGAGAAAATCGTACCAGATAACTTATGGAGCTCAATTTTGTACCAGATAACTTATGGAGCTCAAAAATACCTTTTTTTCAAATTTTATCGAGATCGGATCATATTTGGATATAGCTCCCATATATATTTCTTTATCCTATATCAGGTTTAAAGCACACGAAATTAATATTATTAGTCCAAATGACCTATATTTTGTCAGTTCCGACTGAATTCATCCTAGAAACAACATCGGTTCAGAAATAGCTATAGCTATATATTTATCCGATCAGTCCAAATGGACTGAATTTTGGCACTTCCGACGGAATTTAGCCCATAAGCAAGTGTTTTACATTTTTTGTGAAAATCGGTTCAGTTAGTACTTGTTCATGTTTGAACCGACTAGAAGTGGACTGCTATAAATCCAGATGTCCCTGTTCAGTACGTAAGAGCTTTTAACATATTTCACACATCCTCCCTCTACGAATTGAGTATTTTTCACAAGTTTTTTTTGCAACTGCTTTCAGGCAAACTTTCTAATACTACAATCCGGTTCTTTATTGAAATTTCTTACGTTAGAAATTGTATTTTTATGATTTCTTACGAAAGTCGTTATATTTGAAATAGATATTTCTATATAAATTCATGGCATTTTCAAATGGCTTATAAATAATCCTTATGATTCCTTAAATGTCTTCAAAAATTCTTACATTGATATGTGAAAAAGAGTCTGTAGAATCATCCTTCTCATGTACATTAGTAAAAAACAAAAACACCCGAACAATACAAAACTAATTAAATTAATTTATCACAATTTGAGACATTTACCAGTTACAGGCTGATAAAATTTTTTTTTCAAAATCAGCAGCAGATTATCATCATCTGATCGAATCATTGATCGGACCTATTTGTAATATGTTTGTAGATAATATTTATTTATAATAATTATTGAAAAAAAAAATATCCTTGGTCATACAAGGACGTGTACAAATCATAAATTTAACAAAAATTATTAAAACAAATATCGAAACAAAACAAGAAACATTACATTACAATGCATACATTAACAGCATACACGCATACATACAAACATACATAAATATTTTTTTAGATGGATCCCAACCCAAGAAAAAAGGAAAAGCTTTCCTCTTTTTTATGATACAAACAATATTGAAAAATGTGGGGAATTGCGAGTTAATTAATGGGTTAGATTAAAAATTGCCATTTAGAAACAACAATTTAGTTATAGCTCTTTAATATTTTGACTCAAGCGAGAATTGAGTAAATCACAGTGGTACGAACTTCATAAAAATACATATTTCGAACTATTTTGATAAATGTCATTTGAAATAACCCAAAAATTTGATGACATTTTTATTGAATGGCGTCACATTGTTCGTGTGAAAACAAAATGTTTAAAAAAAAAGGAAGATAAAATATGCCCTTAAGGCTAAGATTGGAATCTTTAAAGATGCAGCATATTTATTTGCTGTAGCAGACGATTTAGAGAGGGCAAAATATAAATAATATAATTTATGATCAACATCAGGTGATTGAATTTACTTTTCTCGCTGATAACCACATTTTGAATATTAGACTCGAAGGAGAACAGAAAGCAGAATGTGGTGATCAGCGAGAAAAGTAAAGTCAATTCAATGATCACAAATAATGGTTGAAATATCGGAAAAAAAATTACCTGACCTCACCTGACATCGAGCCAATATCGATATTTAGTATTTTAGCTATTTTGACTTGATTTTTAAAAATGCATGAATTGAATTGATAATAATTGTACAATAATGCAATTTTCATTTGAGGTAGTGTCCATTTTAAACTCCAAACACCAAATGTCATTTAAATCCGGTGAAAAATGTGACACAAATCAAATTATTCATAAGAATTAATAGTCTTGGGCGGTACAACACAATGCCGGTAAAAATATGGTTAAAATCATTAAAATACCGAATATTGGGAGGTACCGTTGTATTAGGGCTATACGAAGACGTGGACCCGCTATAGCCTTGTCATAGGCTGTAGTATTCATTACGAACTTTAAATACAAAATTTTAAGAATTCCAGCGAGTAATGTCGCTAAAATCATTAAAATACTGAATATAGGGAGGTGGGCTGTAGCATCCATAGGCTGTAGCATCCATTAAGAACTCTAAATACGACATCTGAAAGAATTTCGGTGAGTATTGTACCTAAAATCGTCAAAATACCGGATATAGGGAGGTACTGATATATGGGGCCTATACGAAGATCTACATACATACCCATGCATAGACAATTTTCTTTAACACACTCTAGTTCCCATAACGAACTCTAAAAACGTCATTTGAAACTATTCCAGTGAATAATGAGGCTAAAATCATCAAAATACCGAATATTGGGAGGTGCCGTTATATGGTGGCTATATGGAGAAGGGGACCTGCACAGACAATTTTCTGTCATAGGCTGTAGTATCCAGTACGAACTTCAAATACCAAATTTGAAACAATTCTGGTGAATAATGTCGCTAAAATCATGAAAATACCGAATATCGGGAGGTACCGTTATATGGAGGCTATATGAAAACGTGGACCTGATATGACCCTACTGGCAAAATAAACATGTGTACAACATTTTTGCCACCTGTCTCAATTTGTTCGAATGATAGCGTGATTACAACAGACAGAGAGACACACAGACAGACAGACGGACATCGCTAAATCGTCTTAGAATTTTACGCTGATCAAGAATATATATACTTTGTTGGGTCTGATATGAGTATTTCGAGGAGTTACAAACGGAATGACAAAGTTAATATACCCTCCATAGTATTGTGGAGGGTATAAAAAAACAATTTTCCTGATTTTGAAGCCGCCCTACAGGTCACAATTGAAAACCAAATGAAACGGAATTTTGCATGAGGAGAGAGTTTGGAACAAGACAGGGGTCTAGCATTTTGGATTATCATGAGATTATATTTAGCGTGTCAAATGGACCACAATTTTCGTGTGAAATTATCTTATCAGCACGACAAAAAGCGTAAATATGGGACAAGGCCAAATGTAACATTTGTGCAGGATTGTACAGCATTATTTTATTTGCTTATTTGTTTATAAATGTCCTGTATTTTGAAGAGTTTTGTTGATTTTTTCTACCCTCTATCATAGATAAAGAACCGAATAAGGGCGTGCCCAAGATTATCGTCCACTTTGCATTTATGCTTTTATGCCTATTTCCATTTAATACACAACCTTAATCCATATATTATTTTTTTTAAATATACAACCCTGGAGTTTCTATAAAAAATGCGGATATTTTTTGTATTTGCATCTCTAATGGTGTCACTGCAAAATAAAACGGAAGCCCGATCAAATGGAGACGGTAGTTAACTAGACAATTCCAAAAAAAATTGCGCTCGACAAAGCCTCCCTTTGTTGTTTCTCTCCCTCTCGCACTGTCTTTGTTGCACTCAGTACAATATAAAGAGGATACCTACTCTTCTTTTGAAAAGTAATGGAGCAAAAAACCACATTAACTCTCCCGTGAGAGTGTTCTAATGGATACACACAATTATAAAAGCACATAAAAATTAAAAAACAAAAGCGAAACTCCTTGTTAAAGTTATTAACAATTTAACTTAAATTAACTGCATTCCAATAATGTTAATGTTTAAAATTTATTGTTTTATTTGCAATAAACATATTAAACCGCCTAATAGCAGTGCAGTTCTTAATTTAACACACTGAAATTGAGAATTATATAACCACCATAACCACGCACGAAGTATGCAACAACCGATTTAAATAAGAACACAAAATAAACTGAAGAAATGCAATGATCAGAGTTGTCGTGCTAATTTAATTTGAAGAAGATTTTTAGTAAAAGTTTTAACGAACCTGCTCCTTTACTCTTTTTCGATGTTAAAGCGACAGTGAATGAAAATTACAGGGATATTTAGATATTTTTTTGTTTATGTATGGCTAGAGAGGGTATATATCAGTCAAAATGTGCCTAGCCGAAATAACTTATTTAGACCCTAGGTCTCTTTGGACCAAATCCGTTTCAGAACATTTGGAGTCGATCTAGTGATGTCCGTCCGTCCGTCTGGCTGGTGCGCATAATAACTATTGAAGGGAGTATGCGATTTGGTCCAAACTTGGTACATCGTAATCTTTTTGTCAAACTTAGATTGAGTTCGGATATGAACAGTATCGGTTCACTCCTTCTGGTCCACTCTATCAAGTAACGCCCCCACAAAGGGTCAAAATTTTGACTAATTACAACTCCTATAAAATGTGATGTAAGAGTCCGATTGCATTCAAATTTCACACATCCCAATTATTTTATTAACCCAAGGTCTAGTGTGAAGTTGAATTATATCGGTCCACTCCTTCTGGTACCTCCCCCACAAAAGGTCGAAATTTTGAATATTCATGAAGCTCATAAAACACGAAATTAACATCAAATTCCGTTTAGACTTGGCACATCTTAATATTTCTATCAGCACAAAATCCGTTATAAAAATGCTAGAGATCGGACCATTCCTTTTGGTACCTCCTCCACAAAGGGTCAAAGTTTTGAATAACCAAAACGATCATAAAATCCTA
The DNA here is from genome assembly GCF_030504385.1 of Musca domestica. Taxonomy (NCBI): domain Eukaryota; kingdom Metazoa; phylum Arthropoda; class Insecta; order Diptera; family Muscidae; genus Musca; species Musca domestica. The sequence goes on along the minus strand of NW_026712249.1, from coordinate 9,528,216 downwards.
AATAAGCATCCGCTTCTCTTTTTATTTCACACATCCCATTATTTCTACTAATACAAGATCTGTTGTAAAGATTGAATACATCGGCCCGCTCCTTCTGGCACCTCCCCCACAAAGGCTCAATATTTCGAATATTCATGAAGCTCATAAAACGAAAAATTAACATCCGATTCCATCTAGACTTGGCACATCTCAATATTTCTATCAACACAAGATCTTAATTAACATTTTGACATTTTATTTTTGACATTTAATAAAATTCGATTTTCTTCAAATTTTGCACATTTCAATATTTCCACTAAAACAATACCAGCTATGAAGAAATGGATTGAACGGATCACTTTTCCTAGTACCTTCACCACAAAGGGTCAAAATTTGGAAGAACAATTAAACACATAAAACGCGAATTAAGGATCTGATTTCTTTCAAACTCGGCTAATTCCAATAATTCTATCAATACAAGATCTATTGTGAAAATAGACAATATCGGACTACTCCTTCTGGTACCTCTCCATAACCATAATAATTATAAAATCTGAAGTAATCCTCTGATTCTCTTATAGAGAAAAACTTCTCAGAGGACTGATTCTGATTTCTTTCTGTAGAGAAAAACTCCTCGGAGAACTGATTCTGATTTTTTTCAAAAGAAAAAACTCCTCGGAGAACTGAGGCTGAGTTTTTTCTATAGAAAGATGTGTTGTGAATATGATTCGGAGATATATCCGAACCCCTTCTGCTACCAAAATATGTTTAAACAATCGAACATTGGCTGAGGGTCGGAAAAACCGGCTGATACTTTTTTACTTGTTTAAATAAATTTCAATTAAAACGTCCAAATTCCCAAATTACAAATGAATATTTTCAATTTCAAAATGTTCTCACAACTTGTTAATGGTTTGAATTTCCCGGCAACTATTAAAGAGTTAATATTTTTTCAAATTTCAAAATATTTCCCACTTTGGGAATTTTGTAGCCATTAAATTCTTCAATGTTGATTGTATCAAAAAAGTGAAAAAGGAAGCGATAACAACAACAGAAACAAAATTTAATAAAACATCACAACAACAACTTTTAGATAAATGTACTTAAAAGTATACTTTAAAATAAAAAAACAAAAACAAAACAACAAATAATAAGGAATTAAAACAAAGAAATGTATTGCATTTATATAAGTTGTAAGTTTCGATTTTTACATTTTGAATTTCGAATTTTATTATATGATTATTATTATATTATATTTATTATACAAAACAAATAATAAAAATAATATATATTGAAAAAAAAAAATAGAAAACCCGCAAAAAAACAAAGAAAAGGAAACAACAAAAAAGAAATGAAAAGAAAAGACATAACAAACAAAATAAAAACGAATCAATTACAACAACAAAAAATATATATTGTAAATGCTAATATTAGTAATTAATAAAGAAAAAAAGAAAACTAAAACTTAAAAAAATGAACCAAAAATTAAATCAAATAATAAATTATTGTGGGAAAGAAAAATGGGCTCAAGGGAATATAGTACGGCTCTTAAAACCATTTTTCTTAGCTACTAAAAACTCCAAAAAATAAAAAAAAACCAAATCTAGAAATAATTTGTGTGTTTTCTATTTTAGTTCTAAACAATTCTTTTGTAATTTTCGTTAAATAAATGTGTTATTATTACGTATCATATTGTAAAATTACTACTTAAGAAATCTTAAAATAAAAACAAAAATAAATTAGTAATAAAAAACCAAAATAAATTACAAATTTATATATAAGTTAAACTAAAAAAAAAACAACTACAAAAAAGGAAAATTCCAAGAAAATATATTGAAAATTTCAACTTCAAAGCATATATCCAGTTGCAGTTAGGCCGAATATCCGATAGACAAAACCTAATCATGGAAGAAATCACGCAATAGCAGGAGAAATGCAATAAAATTGAACAAACGGACACAACAACAATTCACAATTCACACAAAAAGGACAACTAGCAGAAACCAACAACAACAACAAATGTTTAAAATATATATTAAATATGTAACTTGAATATTCAATTACAACAAAAAAGAACAACAACAACAACAGCAAACAACACCAAAAAAAAAACAATGCAATGAAAATCCCCAATTTAAAATTTACAAAAACTCAAACTGAAAATTATGAAAAAAAAATTCCCTCAAGAAAAAAAGATACAGAACCGAGTACATAGTAGATGTATAAATAAAAAAACATAAAATATTATAACAAAATGTTAAAATCAGTAACAGCAAAATGAGTAACAATAAATAAAACCAAAAAGAAATCAAAGAAACAAAGACAAAAAAAATATTTAACAAAAAAAGAGAAGAGAAACCAAAAAACCGGATATAAAATAAATATACACAGAACACGCATACATATATTCCATAAAAAATGCACAAGGTGTTTTATTTAAATGTTAATGCCCTCCACCTTAGAGTAAAGGAAACATTAGAATCCATTATGACTCACAAATACTAATTTTTAGACATATTCGTGGAAAAATATTCAAATACCGAATATGAGGAGGTACCGTTATATGGGAGCTATGCCAAAACGTTGACCTATGTATGCAATGTTTCTCCACCGGAGCTAGAACCCATTATGACCAACAAATACTATTTTTAGACAAATCTGTGACAAAATGTGGCAGAAATCATCAAAATACCGAATATCGGGATGCAGCATTATATGTGTGCTATACCAAAACGTGGACCGATATATCAGACAGACAGACATCGTTAAATCGACTCAGAATTTTATGCTAATTATGAATATATATACTTTATGGGGTTTATGACGAATATTTAGGATGTTGGAATGAAAAAGTTAATATACACTCCTTTCCAACGTGGAGGGTATAAAAATTATTGCTGGGGAAATCTAGCAGACTTTAAAAGGTAGAGCTAAACCAGTAAGGAAAAGTCAAAAGTCGGTTGGGGCCTACTATATGATAGGCTATACCAATTTATTAGTGTTTCCATAACAAAAGAATTTATTTGAAGTAGATCATAGCCTTCCTATCAACCTTTGGCTTTAGAGCAGTTATAGTTTGGTTTCAGGAGAAAATAATATATGGGAGGCATATGCAATGCTAAATTGATTTTCACTGAATTTGACGGAGACATTTTAAACTTTAATACCAAATAACATTGAATTATATCCCAACATACCAAAAATACAATACAGCTTGAGAATAATATTATGAAAATAGTTTATCGTAAGAATTCCTCAACAATGCTAGAGAAAAACTTTTTTGCACAAACTTTTCTCAAATCTGTCCTTTGTTGACAAATTTGTTTTGATTTTTTTTTTTGTGAAAATTGTCGACAAAAAATATTTTCTTTGGTTAAAATCAAAATCACGCGAATTTAAGACCCATTTCTGGACGAAACTCTAAAGTAATGATGAATAATAAATCTGGGAATCTGTAGTGTATATTATTTCAATCTCATTTCAGAATAGAGGCGTCAAAAAGTTGCAAGAATTCAAGAGAAGTGAAGAATTAGTGGAGGAGATGCGGAAGCTCAAATAAGGGGAAAGAAATCATCTAGGTATCAATGCAACAGGAGGCAGCGACAGCTGGGATGGCGATCAATGAATGAAATGTGTAAAATAATTAAAAAATAAATATTTTATACAATTGAAAAAATAAGCTTGATATAATATTACTTTCGTAAGCTTATTCTGCAATTACAAGAATAAGCTTATGAATAAGGGTTCCCTTTCGATTATTCTATAATTGTTAAACAAGCATTTTTCAATACATTCTCAAGATTTTCTCAAGCTTAAGGCTTATTTTTGAAAGCTTATTAAAATATTATTCTCAAGTCAATTTGGTATGTTGGGAACACATTTACAAGGCAGGAATGTTGCCATAAGTCAGTTTTACAATCATTTCTTATATAGCTCCCAAAAACATGTTAATAATAAGTAAGCTCGGCCGGGCCGAACTTTGAATGAACCCCCCCCCCCACCAACTGGAACGAATTGGGAAATTTAAAAAAAAAATAAAAATAGGATCCCTTAAGAATTCTGTTAAAATTTTAAAATTACGGAATATAGGGATGTACCAAGTAAAAAAGCTGTAAGTTCGGCCGGACCGAACTTTAAATACCCTCCACCATTTGGAACGAATTTGAAAATTTTCAAAAAATAAAATCCGTTAAATATTCTTAAATCTTAAAAATGTAGCCGTATGTTAAAAAATTATTTTTATAATGTAGCTAAAATCATCAAAATACCGAATATAGAGAGACCATTGGGGTAATAAAACGAGGACCTGCACGGACAATTTTCTGTCATAGGTTGTAGTACCCATTACGAACTTCAAATACCAAATTTGAAACAATTCCGGTGAATAATGTCGCTAAAATCATCAAAATACCGAATATCGGGAGGTACCGTTATATGAGGGCTACACAAAGACGTGGACCTGCACAGACAATCTCGCTGTAGAATCTATTACGAACATTTAATACCACATTTGAAAAAATTCCGGTGAATAATGTCGTTAAATGAAATCAAAAATGTCGGAAATAGCATCAATTTTAAGAATAAGTTTAGATTTGTTCGAATTGATCACCATTGGCACGAATTATGGCCTTCAAACGGCCAATGAAACCTTCACACGCTGCCCGAATGTTGCTCTGCGGTATTTTGGACCATTCCCGGCGAAGCGCTTGCTTGAGGTGATCGACGCTTTGGTATTTTTAAGTGCCGACCTTACTTTCCAAAGTAGTGGCGCGTGCTGTTGCGATGGTGAGTGGAGTCGTGTTGGAGTGTCCAAGGTCCAAGGACATTTATTCTGATGTCACGGTCGATTAATACGAGCGGATAGCGACCATCGGCTGTTATGGCGGCCCATTCCATCACCATTGCCGGCGATTGAGTTCTGCTGGCCAATTGAAGGTGCACATTTTCAGTTGACCTCTTTGGCAAGTAAACACGATCACTTTGTTTGTTTACAAATTGCTGGACAACGAATGTTTTCTCATCGGAGAAAACCAAATTCGGCAGTTTACCACTTTCGGCCAAGCGAAGCACGTCTTTAGCTCTTCAGAGTCTATTTTCTTTCCGTTGCAGTGTAAGTTCTTGCACTGTTTGGAATTTCAATGGCTTTACCCCGAGCCCATTTTTTAATATTTGCCAAATGGAATATAGTGATATGTTCAGCTCACGAGGCATTTTTCAGCCTCTTCGGCGCGGGTTTCGATCAAGTCGCTTCTTTACTTTTCGAACCGTTTCTGCTGATGATGCTGTTTTCTTCTGTCCACTTCCTTGACGTCGGGTTACGCTACCACGGTACGCTATCACGGTAACGAGCGATGGTACGAGACATAAACGATTTATTCATAATTAAATGCTGGAGTGCTCTAACGATAGCCAGCTCGCCGAACTGAGTCGATCTAGCTATGTATGTCCGTCCGTCCGTCTGTCTATCCGTCTGTCCATGTTAATTTGTAATCACTCTACAGGTCGCAATTACGGTCCGATCTCCACGAAATTTAGAATGTAGGTGGGGCTTGGACCAGAATAGAACCCTATTGCTTTTGGAGATGATTGCCAAATGTTTAGGGGTTGAAATGGACCAAATACTGAAAAAATGTCGGATTTTGCAGAAGCTATACAGGTCTCAATTATGGACCAATCGACGGAATTTCGCATGTAGCTGGAGTTTAGGGAGGGGAAGAAGCCTACCAATTTGGGTGGTCATCGGATAATATTTAGCGGGTAAAATAGACCATATCTTTTGTATTGAAAAAATTCAAAATTTTTCATCAAACCGCGAATATTTTAAATCCCGGCGAAATCATAAAGCCATGACAAGGTTACTTCTGATCTTTACATTGATGTTAACATCCAACAAATCGGATATATAGCAGAATATGTGCGATATATATGTCTATCAAAGAAGATATGCTTGAAAGATCTCTTATATGTCGAGAACGGCTGAACTGATTTCGACAATTCTCATTAATTCAGAATGGCCTCTTGGCAGGAAAGAAAAAACGTATATAAAAATCGCATGCAAACATCTCTCTAAAGATGAAAATATTGATTTTGTAAAATTTTCTCATATTTTTTCAATTTTGTCATATTTTTGGCATATTTTCATTTTGAATTAAACATTTGGTAATATTCCTACAGCTAACAAAACTAAGTAGTTGGGATATCAGGATATCATATACAGATCACATTTATGGCCCGATCCTTACGAAATTTTGCATGGGGATAAGATGAGGGTCAGAATAGGAGCCTACTCTCGCCAAATATTTAGGGGTTGAAATGGACCAAAAAACTGCAAAATTGTCGGCAGGTCGTAATTATCGCCCGATCCTCACGCACATTTGAATGGGGGTTACCGGACATTGCAAAAGTCAAGCAGTTTCTAATGGCCATCCAAAAATATTCAATGTGTGAAATAGTTTGCCAACTTTTGTAGACAAAATACGAAAATGTCCATTCCAGAGACTTTTTGGAGAATTCACAAATACAGGAAAGACGCACTTCTGACTATTTCGTTGAAAAATATAGTCAAGTGTCTGTATCTCATATAGATGTGTTTCAGTCAAAAACCAATAATAAATGTTAATCTTTTGCCACTTCTGAGAGATTATAGGTCTTTGGGAAATATTGGTTCCAGATCTAGGAAGGCCATTTAAGTGCAACATCTACCAATAAATTGGAAATGAGCAAATTAGTTTAAGTTGCTATTTTTCGAAAATTAGAGAACGAAACCTGATGGTTTTCTTTAATTATTTGTCTCAATATCTTGTGGAATACTGTCGAGTACTTCGCCTATATAAACTGTATGGTTTATTATAGTGTTGTAGGGTATTCAACGGTCGGCCCGCTCTACTGTAGCCTTTGCTTACTTGTTTTTTAATTAAATTCAAAATTTCAAAACCACACTGAAGGTACTATGTCGAAAACTTCCTACTTTAGACCATTAGGCTACCCCTCTCTGTCCTCACAAAGCCAAGGAAAAGTAATATTCCATTTTATAAACAAAAACTCTCCATTCTTTTTCTAATCAAACTGTAATAGCATCAAAGATTTATTAAACTTTTAATCTTTAAGATTAACATTTGTTTTAATTGTATTTTTCTTTTATAATTTATATAAATTAAAAATGGAACGTTTTAAAGAAAGCTGAGAAAAAAATCACTTTCTAATCATAGTTATAATAATACAATACAATAAAAATAATATACTATTTGTTTACGGGTTGTTTTTTTTTTTTTTGTTTTGTTTATATAAATATTGGTATTTTGTTTAGTGTATATTGTAATTGCCCATGATGGCCTTTATGGTCCAACAGCTCCATTAAAAATGAACTACGTGAATTGTATTTTTTCTAGTATTATTAAAATTATCCCGAGAGGACCTCCATAATAAATGACCATACATTTATGTTTCTTTCACTTTTTTCAGTGTGGATTTACTGTAAAGCTTGATGCATTGAAAGTCAGGGAAGCATAAGTTTTGTATATGACTGTGGTGTGGGTTGTGTATGGGGAGGTGCATTGTGGCATTGGTAAAAAGAGTTACAAAGTAGTCGAAGAAGGTGTCAAGCGCAAACGGAAAACCATAGATAGTTGTTAAAGTAAAGAGAGTCTCAATATCTAAATATTTTTTGAATTGAGGGGGGGGGGGGGGTGATTTTATGATTTGCTATTTTCATTAGTTGTTGTTGTTGTTACGGTTGTTTCACTACCATTAATTGCACTATTATTTATTGCCACCAACTCGGGTACCGAAGAAGCAGCACTACTTTGACTAACATTGCGATTATGTCCTGGATCAGCGTTGCCAGTTGTTGCGGCGGCAGCTGTAGCTGTTTTCGTTGGTGAATTTGAGGCCTCATCACCACTTTGGGACTTTTGTGAAGTCGGTGAATTATTTGAAGAAGTAGGAAATACTGGAGGCACTTTATCGGCTGGATCTATAAGTGGTGTCTGTACCATTGGTGTGGGTGGTGACTTGTTTGCCGGCAGTTGATTATGCGTGGCGGAGATTTGCATGTGGTATCTAACAAATAAAAAGGAAATTTTATTAACTATCTTCACAGACAAAAAAGGAGTTGCAAATCTTTAACATACTTGTAAATGTTCTCCGTTGATTCGACCACACCCTGGGTCAAATTCAGGCTACGTCCCTTAATGCCCGTTTCCTTGGGTGGAGGGGACCACCAGTTAAATACCCTGCCCACAACGGGAACATGACGCAATATACCCTCCTGCCATAGCTTTTCTTCACTTTCTCTTTGCAAATCAGCAGTGGCTGCCTCAATGCCCTGAAAAACCAAAACACATTAGAAATTGTTCATTTTATGTTGCTAGACTTCTTTCTTACCCTCTTAACAATTTCCGACATCGTATCCAATACCCTTGAATTTTCCTGGACATTTCTGCCCACCGATACCACCAAATCGAGTAATTCATCAACATCGGTTTCATGGGTCACCATACCAAAACGTACACATATGAGACCATCTGGACCTTCACCCAAAGAGAATGCATTATCAGTTGCCTTCAAAGATTCCACCAAATCAGCATTTAATTTGTTTAGCTCAGTTTTGGCTTGATCCGTTAACAGTGACTCCCAGCCATCGGGAACAAATCGCACACCACCCATACCAGCCCAATCGGGTAGATTGACAAAACGTAAAACATCACTTTTCTCAACCAAATACATAAATGTGGCTTTGTGCTTTATGGTGGCCCTCAAGATATCCACATGTGTCTCCAAACTTTGGGCTAAACTCTCGAGATTTTTCGCTGTAGGCGGTTGTTCCCCTAGGCTCAGCTCAAGTGGACAATAACGTATGCATGTACCATGTGTGGCATGCTCAATTATTTCAAAATCGAACTGAAAAAGAGGTAGAGGTAAAGAATATGTATTTGGAAATTTTAAAATTACTTACGTTTGGACAATCCCTTTGCAGAATTTGACCCAGCCAGGAATTTAAACGGTCAAAATATGAGGGATTACTGACTTTCTCTAAGGGTTTGATCTCATCCGAACCATGACTTGTATTGTTGTCAGAAGGAGAGCTAGCTGTCACCGTAACACTTCCATCGAATTGAAACACCACAACAGGAGCTGCTGTTTCGAAGAGCAACTATGAAGGGGCAAAGTTAAAAAACGTTTACATTTTTTGATATTCAAATACTTACATTCACATCTAAAGGTTTGTTTATTACATCGGATAATGTTTTTCCAGATTGAGCTCCTGGTGGACGGCTCTGTAAAAAAAAATGAATTAGACATGATATTCTGCTCTTTTTTGAAAATAACGACTGAAAAGTATTAAGGAATGCTTCTATAACGCGTGGCGAATTAATTACCCTACATTTAGCTTATCATTAAAGCAACCCCATTTACACAAAAATCAAAGTGATGTTCTTCTAATAATTGAAAGTAGTTCATGTTAAAAACGGAACACCTTTTAGGTATGTCAATGTTATCTTTGTGTCAACAGAGATACGATATTGCGACTACTTAACATACACAATACAAATAACGTCATAACGAACTTCTGGGTTGTCAGAATAGGACATGTTTGAGGTACATATTTTCTCAGTTGCAATTGGAGTCCATATTCTTGTTAAATTCTTTGTTTGGTGTTATCTAATAGTATATGACGTGTCTCTATCTTTTATGTAAGCTGAATAAATATATCACCTTTTCCCTTTATTTCTCGTATTGGTATTCTATCAGAGTATTACTCACCACAACTTTAATGCCCTCACATTCGGATACCATTTCGAAGAGAATACTACAAGTTTGAAAGGCTACATGTATACGTTCAGCAATGGCATCACGACCCAAGGCCTGTAAACTTGTCCACAAGGCCAAAGAGTTGAGGCGCCTTGACAATATGGGATCCTGATCAAAGGCATTCAGAGCTGAGTTATTAAGCTGGCGATGCAATAGCTGGAAATATGATTAAAATTAATAAAACTTATAAGAATGAATTAAACAATATCCGACATACCACAATGGGTAAACTGGGTATACCCAACCAACTGCCCAGGGACAAAGTTATTGAATCAACCAATGAACTTATCTAAAAAGAGGTAGGATAATAATAATTCAAATCGATTTTCAAGTTACTCTCCATACTCACCACCCCCGGACCTTGAGAACAAACCAATGCCGCCAGGCCATGACCTGTGGCATGTAGCCAAAGATTGTTTGCCTTACAAATCTCATGCATGCGCATAATATTATCCACATAACCACACAAGGAGGCGCCCACATCGGCAATGACCAACAAGGGGGTACGATTTGATTGTAGATCAATTTGTATTTGTCTCTGGAGTACGGATAAATCCATTGTACCAAATGTTGTATTGCCGGGTATTAGGCGGATTGCATCCAAGGGTATACCCAATTGACGACACGCATATTGCAAACGCATTGGTGTTGTATTTTCCGATATATACAAGCAGGGATGGGCCAATGCCGGTATACCACCCTCCAAATAGCCTGGACATCGGGCCACAATGGCTAAACGTACCACACGTAATATAGCATCGGCATTGTCATTATGAAAGCTGCTAGATGGATCCATAAAACGAAACAACGTTCCCAGCCAATGGGTTGTATCGCCAGCAATACTTCGGGTAACACGTACCAACTGTTTGGCATCCAAATGTGACAAGTAGGCCACAATGCTGTGAGAAATCAATGCCAGGTGTGAGACATCATCTAAAGCGGGTAGGGGGAATTCAGGATCTTCATCGGAATCAGAATACGAGATAAGAAGTTCCAATGATTTGAGAATTTCTGAGGGAGGCTTGCGTATGCCATGTAACTGCTGGGCAACACGAGTGGGTGTAGTGGTGCTATTGGCAGAGTTTTGTTGCTGTTGTTGTTGGGCGGCAGTACGTTCTTCCAACGTTAGATTCTCCAATGCCTCTGACGGTGCCCCATCGGGTGGGGTTTCAACGGGTACGGCCTTAACATTCTCCAAACGTTGCAATACCTGTGACGTTTTCAATTCTAGTTCAGCCAAACCAGAACGTATCTACAAAAACAATGATGTGTTCTTTTTTATAATATATGCCGGGGTTGAGATTTCATTATGCCAAAGTACTTACGCTGGAGGCTGCAATTTCTTTTGTATATTCATTATTTTCGCCGGACATTGCCTGTTAAAAAAAATATACATTATTTAGATATGTACTAGTGTGCAATTTTTCCATTTTATCTTTAGGAAAATTTATACGATTCCCTGAAACTAATTTATCACAATTTTACATACCCCCGTTATCGCTCTTTTCTCCTTCTCTTTACCAGTTAGCAGATCTGGGATACCAAGAAACTGTCAATATAGACGAACTCTCTCGCCTCAAACGTGTAGATTTATTTCCTTATCAATTGTCGGCAAACGATTTAAAATAAATATTTACACAATTGTTTTTGTTTTCCATCAGAAAATTGAAAATGATTAAACTTATTTTTGTAGTCGTCACTAGTACGAATCCGATAGCACAAAAAAACTCCAATAGCAATAATAGTCGATTTGTTTTTCTTTTGTCATCGAATTGACAATGGAACAGTGTTATCATTTAGCGGTGAGTAGCAGAGACCATGTCGGTAATGACGTGTAACGAATTAAACGGCAGAAGAGGCGTATTTACACAAGATGAAAGGCACATTGAAGTGGTAATTTAAATTTATATAATTTTTTGAGTTATAAGAGTGGATTTTTTTAAAGAATATAAAAGAAAATTTTCTAAGGAATATTTGGAGAATATCAAATTGGATTTTTAAACGAATTTTATTTTCATGATTGGTAAATGATAAAAGTTGCAAAAATAGAAAGATGTAAACACGACCCCTTGAGTCGTTGTTGTCTTTGAGTTGCCATTATTTGTAAGGAAACAAGTTTCAAGTAAAAAATTGGAAAAGGATTTTGAAAGTATATCAAAGTGTACTTTTTAAAGAATAAAAATGTGTATTATTTTGAGAATATCAACATTAATTATTTAAACAATTATCAATCAATCAATAGCTTTGTTTCCTTACTTCTCAAAATAATAAAAGTTGCAAAAATAGCAGAGTGTAAACACGACTCCCCTTAAGCGAACACGTTTCGAGTAAAAAGTTGCACGTAAAGAAGGAGATAACATGATTGGTTTAAATAATTTCAATGTTGATTAATTTAAAAATATTATTGTTGAATTTGTAATGAATATCAACGGAGAAGATAAACACGAAATACTGAGGACCATCAAAGTTTTTTGGAGATTTTTTTTAAGTTTTTAATTATTCATGACTTTGAAGTTTTCAAAGATCATTTATCGTTGTTGCGGATTTTTTAAGGAAATTTTATAGTGGACTTTTAAGAAATATATTTCCAAGGAATATCAGAGCTGTAACATTGTATTGTGTAATAACGTAATAAAAGGTTACGTAAAGTACTAAAATGTACTAAATAATGTTATACTTTGTATTGAACAAATGAAATGAGTTGGAATTCTGAAACTCGGAATGAGAATCACTGATGGAGTGCAGGATAGATGTAAAAAAAGGATTTTGGAAATTATAACTTTATGGTTACGAAAAGTTCTAAAATGGTACTAAACTTCCTAAATGGTACCATTTGGTATTATGTGAACGGATAGAGCTAATAATGTTTAAATTTGATATGAGAATCAAGTTTGGAAAGTAAGTTTTATATATGAAGATGGCTTTAGAAATGTGTACTAAGTGTGTGAAATGTACTAAATGGTACTAAATATAGTACAGTTTGGTTTAGGTTAAACGGATGAAGCTAGAATTTTGAAATTTTGTATTGGGGTTCCGGCTAGGTTTATGAAAAATAGGGGGTTTTGCAAAGGTGTACTGCAAGTGCACGAAAGTACTAAATAGTACTATAATTAGTACAATTTTGTATTGGGTGAACAGATAGTGCTTGAAATCCGACATTTGGGTGTTGGGGTCGCTTTTCATGTATAGCCTGGACATATGGAGGTGGTTTCAGAAAAGTATTTTATAATTGTATGAAAAGTACTAAATGGTACTAAACTTAGTATGGGGTGAAAGGATAGAGCAGGAATCCCGAAGTTTGATGTCAAGGTCTCTGTTGGTATTTGTAATTGAGATATGGAGATGGGTTTGGAAATGTGTACTATCATTGTACGAAAAGTGCTAAATGGTACTAAATTTGGTATTGGGTAAAGACATAGGGCTGGTATCCTCAAATTTGATATTGAGGCCTCTGTTGTGTCTAATATTGAGATATGAAGGTGATTTTGGAAATAAGTTCTATATTTATACGAAAAGTACTAAATTGTACTAAATTTGATATTGGGTCAAGAGATAGGTCTGGAATCCTCAAATTTGATGTTAAGATCTCTGTTGGTATCTGGAATTAAGTTATGGAGGTGGTTTAGGAATTGTGTACTATAATTGTTCTAAAAGTACTAAATAGTACTAAATTTTTCATTGGGTGAAGGTATGAGCTAACATCCGGAATTTTCGTATGGATGTCATTGCTGGTGTCTGCGGTTAAGATATGGAAGTGGTTTAGAAATGTGTACTATAAGTGTTCGAAAAGTACTACGTGATACCAAATTGGATATTGGGTGAAGAGATAGAGCTGGAATCCTCAATTTTGATATTGGAGCCTTTGTTGGTGTCTAATATTGAGATATGGAGGTGGTTTTGGGAATGTGTACTATAGTTGTACGAACTGTACTAAGTGGTACTAAATTTGATAACGGGTGAAGGGATAGGGCTGGAATCCCCAAATTTGGTGTTAAGGTCTCTGTTGGTATCTGGGATTGAGTTATGGAGGTGGTTGGGGAAATGCGTACTATAATTGTACGAAAACTACCAAATTGTACTACATTCGGTATTGGATGAAGGAATAGAGTTGAAATCCTGAAATTTGATATTGAAGTCTCTGTGGGTATCTGACATTGAGAGTTGTTTTGGAAATGTGTACTACAATTGTTCTAAAAGTACTAAGTGTTACTAAAATGGGTATTGGGTTAAGGAATAGAGCTGAAATTCTGAAATTTGATATTGAGGTGTCTATTGGTATTTGGGAATAAGTTATGGAGGTGGTTTTGGATATGCGAACAATAATTGTATTAAATGGTATTAAATTTGGTTTTGTGTGAAGGGATAATGTAGAAATTTGATATTGAGTCACGGTTTACACATGGAGACGTCGAAATAATTTGGGACAGAAAAATTGGATGTAGGTCCATTTTAAAGTGGACTTTTCGCGGACGAAGTAGAGGTCTCAACTACCATTACTCCCATCTATCAATATTTCAAATATCACCTGACAAAATCTCCTCACTCAAATTATGCCCCATTAGGAAGACCGAATTCTGGAATCCATCTATAAAAAATAAGCATATGACACCACTGAGAGAGCAGCCTGATTCCCCATCGTCCTTCGGCCTTAAACAAATCTCTTGGCTTGTCATTCAAGTTTATCCGGCAGTGCTTTTGAATGTTATCGTGTCGTGTCTTGTCACGACGATATTGAAAATGATGACACACTTTGCAGCTCGGCCACAATTGTTCCAACGATGCTGGAGGCAGAAGTAATGGCAATGGAAGACAGGCGGAACAAACAAATGGATGGAAGTTAGCGACAAACATACAGACGAACAGCACAAACTAAGGCCTTAAGAGAGTTGTAGAACGAAACTCAATCATTCACTCACCCAGCCAGTCAGTCAGTTAGTCACTCGCTCGATGCCTTGCACTGCAGTCAAAAAGTAACAAACTCCATACCTGAGAGCGACATTACGCCTTTCGCTGGCTGCATCTTCAGAAGATCCTTTGCTACTTCAACGAATGACACAAATTCCAGTCACGATTCACATTCAAAGGGATTAAAGGATTCCCTGCCCATTAACTTGGCAGAACGACCAAAAGAAGCGAGCTGGCAGGCATGCAGTCAGGCTTTGCATGACTACCCATTCCCCCCTCTCCAAGGCTGGCAACCATGGTTGTCAAGGGGTATGGCCCAGGTACACATCTGATTTATAAATGTCATAATGAATCCATGCCTTGCCATTTGGGTCGACATAATGATGGATTTCTTGCCGATGATGTTGATGCTACTGCTGCTACCGCTTTGTTGTAGCAGCTTAAGTCTCTAGTAGCAGCAGAAGCACCTGCACCTTGAGAAGTGAAAGCAGTAAAAGTTACTACCATAATTGGGCAAAATTTACATATCCCAGCCAGTCAATTAATTAATTGACATCATTTTGTCTACAGCGATGAGTGGGAAATGTGTAATTAAAATGAGTTCATGAGGTGGATGGATGGATGGATGGATACATGTTGGCAGGAAGGGGGGAAACAAATGTCAGGATGTCAACAATTAATATTAGTTTGCAGGAAGTGTTGCAATAATATTTATTGCAGGATGTTATTTATAGTCTCTGAAAATAAAGTCATTGAAAAATCAAGGACATTATAGTCCTTAAATAATTAATAATTTTTATAATTAATAATAATTAATTTAATTTTCCTTGAGCAAATATTTTCTCAAAAAAAAAAAAATTCAATTAAAAAATCAAGAACCCTCGAAAATTTTTAAAAAAAAATTGAATATCCTTAAAAAATTCTCTAAAAATATTTTTTTTAAAAATCCATGATACTTTGAAAAATATTTTATAAAAAATTTAAGATTTTTAAAATTGTTATCAATCAAGGACTTAAAAGTGCTTTTAAAAATATTTTCTAAAAAACACAGATCTCGAAAAACAATTTAAAAAATTCAATGTCCTGAAAAAACTCTTTAAAAATGTTTTATATAAAAAAATCAAGGATACTTGAAAAGTGTTTAAAAAATCGAATACCTTTGAAATTTCTATCAATCAAGAACCTAATAGTCCTTAAATAATTCTTAGAAGCATCAATGACTTTATAGTCCTTTGAAAAATACTTTCTAAAAAAACACAGACCTCGAAAAACGATTAAAAAATTTTCCTGTTCCTAAAAAGATTTAAAAATATATATTTTTTTTTAAATCCAGGATAATTTAAAAATTCTTAAAAAAAACTACGATCTCTGAAATTGTTATCTATCAAGGACTTAATAGTCCTCAAATAATTCTTTGAAGCATCAATGACTTTATAGTCCTTTGAAAAATACTTTCTAAAAAAAACACAGACCTCGAAAAACGATTAAAAAATTTTCCTGTTCCTAAAAAGATTTAAAAATATTTTTTTTTTAAATCCAGGATAATTTAAAAATTCTTAAAAAAAACTACGATCTCTGAAATTGTTATCTATCAAGGACTTAATAGTCCTCAAATAATTCTTTGAAGCATCAATGACTTTATAGTCCTTTGAAAAATACTTTCTAAAAAAAAACACAGACCTCGAAAAACGATTAAAAATTTCCATGTTTCTAAAAAGGCTTAAAAAATTTTTATTTTTTTAAATGAAGGATAATTTAAAAATTCTTAAAAAAATCTAAGTTCTTAAATAATTCCTTGAGGTATCAACGACTTTCTAGTCCTTTGAAAAGTACTTTCTAAAAAAACATAGAGCTCGCCACAGCCTTAAAAAATATTTTAAAAAAATCCAGGATATTTGAATTTTTGCAAATCCACTATCAAAGAATTTCCAGGATTTTTTTTTATAAAATCCGGGTTTTTTTTTGAAAATCCAGGATTTTTTATAAAATCCAGTACATTTGAAAATTTTTTAAAAAAATCTAAGATCCTTAAAATCTTTTTTTATTTTTATACTCCAATATCCTTGAAACAAAAATGTATTTAAATCCACGAAATCATTTATAGTCCTTGAAAAATATATTCAAACCCACAATCTGATAATTCTTCAAGAAATACAAGAAATTTAACAAACTAATGCATCTAATCCCAGGAATAAATCTAGGATTTTTCAACACAAATTTTTTATCCTTAAAAACAAACATTTTTTTAGAAAAATTGATATTCTCAATTTTTTTAAATCCCCGGTGCTTAAACAATTATTTGACAAAAATTGAATTTAAAAAAACACGATTCGTTTTTATAATCTCCAGCATAACATGGAGGTCCACATTGAGATTTACCCCCCAAATGACAACAGTCTGAATTTGGTTGCAGTTTTTTCATCTCACTCTGTAATACGCAACATGCAGGGTAGAACTTTGAAATTTTACAGAGATCTTTGGATTACGTTTAGAATTATTGGTAAAGACTTACATAATCTGATGTATGTTCTCTGAAATTATTAAAAAAAAAAATCAGGAAACCCGTCATGGTCCCTCGAAATCCTTAAAACACGATTAATATTACTCTCCCTAATGCTCACATTAATTTAGCTAATAATAATCTAGTTGTGATTCATTCTCCCTTTTTTTTTCTTTCACCTCCAGTCCTAACGCAAATTGTGCGAAGAAAAAGAAAAAAACTGCATGTTTCCGGCCAGGAAAGCTCTTAGCCGTTTACCACGAGTTGTTATCACTGCTCGTCGTCTAACTCAACATTCACTTAAAATTCCCTTTCACACAGGAGTAAATAAATGCGGAAAGTGTGGAGCAAAGCGTTCCCCAGCCCACGGCTGCTGAAGAAGAAGATGAAAAGCGAAGATGTGGGGTAAAAGAGAATTCTTAAACATAAATTTCAGTGTAGCCATAAAATATCCAAAGCTACGCAGAGGTTGAGGAACATTTTATAAAAAAGCACACAGACACAGATACAGACACACACACCCACTAACTCAAAAAAGCTGAGAATGAATGAAAAACTGTTACAAATCCCCATGAGGCTGCTGACAGCAAATCAGTTCAACTTGACTTCGTTCTGGTAGTCGTAGTATGACCAACTTATTTTGTATCTTTTTTAGTCTTATTTTTCCATTTTTTTGAATAGCTAACATTTCCTCTATGTTTCTCTAAAGCTGTCTTTTGTGCGGTGCCTTTAGAGCATGCAGGGATGAAGGTTCGGAATTTTTGGATTCTTAAATCAAATTCTCTTTTAAAAATAAAAAAATCCACGTCCTTAAAAACTATTAAAAAATCAAGGTCCTTAAAATATATTAAAAAAATCCACGTCCTTAAAAAATATTAAAAAAATCCACGACCTTAAAAAAATATTAAAAAATCAAGGTCCTTTAAAAATATTAAAAAATCCACGTCCTTAAAAAATATTGAAAATATGCACGTCCTTAAAAAATATTAAAAAAAATCAAGGTCCTTAAAAATATTAAAAAATTCACGTCCTTAAAAAATATTAAAGAAAACCACGTCGTTAAAAATAATTAAAAAATCCACATCCTTAAAAAATATTAAAAAAATCCACGTCCTTAAAAATTATTAAAAAAATCAGGGTCCTTAAAAAATATTAAACAAATCCACGCCCTTAAAAAATATTAAAAAAATCAAGGTCCTTAAAAAATATTAAAAAAATCACGTCCTTAAGAATATTGAAAAAATCAAGTTTCTTAAAAAATACTAAAAAAATGCACGTCCTTAAAAAATATTAAAAAAATCAAGTTCTTTAAAAAATATTAAAAAAATCAAGTTCTTTAAAAAATATTAAAAAAATCCACGTCCTTAAAAAATATTAAAAAAAATCAAGGTCCTTAAAAAATATTAAAAAAATCCACGTCCTTTAAAAATATTAAACAGAATCCAAGTCCTTAAAAAATATTTAAAAAAAATCCACGTCCTTAAAAAATATTAAAAAAATCAAGTTCTTTAAAAAATATTAAAAAAATCAAGTTCTTTAAAAAATATTTAAAAAATCAAGTTCTTTAAAAAATATTTAAAAAATCTATATCCTTAAAAAAATTAAAGAAAACTACGTCCTTAAAAAATATTAAAAAAATCGAGGTCCTTAAAAAATATTAAAAAAAATTTTGTCCTAAAAAAATATTAAAAAAATCAAGTTCTTTAAAAAATATTAAAAAAATCCACATCCTTAAAAAATATTAAAAAAAATCAAGGTCCTTAAAAAATATTAAAAAAATCCACGTCCTTTAAAAATATTAAAAAGAATCCACGTCCTTAAAAAAATTTTTGTCCTTAAAAAATATTAAAAAAATCAAGGTACTTAAAAATATTTAAAAAAATCCACGTCCTTTAAAAATATTAAAAAAATCCACGTCTTTAAAAAATATTAAAAAAAATCAAGGTCCTTAAAAAATATTTAAAAAAATCCACTTCCTTCAAAATATTAAAATAAATCAAGGTTCTTAAAAAATATTTAAAAAAATCCACGTGCTTAAAAAATATTAAAAAAATCAAGTTCTTTAAAAAATATTAAAAAAATCAAGTTCTTTAAAAAATATTTAAAAAATCAAGTTCTTTAAAAAATATTTAAAAAATCTATATCCTTAAAAAAATTAAAGGAATACTACGTCCTTAAAAAATATTAAAAAATCGAGGTCCTTAAAAAATATTAAAAAAATGTTTGTCCTAAAAAAATATTAAAAAAATCAAGTTCTTTAAAAAATATTAAAAAAATCCACATCCTTAAAAAATATTAAAAAAAATCAAGGTCCTTAAAAAATATTAAAAAAAATCCACGTCCTTTAAAAATATTAAAAAGAATCCACGTCCTTAAAAAAATTTTTGTCCTTAAAAAATATTAAAAAAATCAAGGTACTTAAAAATATTAAAAAAATCCACGTCCTTTAAAAATATTAAAAAAAAAAATCACATCCTCAAAAAATATTTAAAAAAATCAAGGTCCTTCAAAAATATTAACACAATTCAAGATCCTTAAATAATATTATAAAAAATCCACGTCCTTAAAAACATTAAAAAAAATCAAGATCCTTAAAAAATATTAAAAAATCCACGTCCTTAAAAAATATTAAAAAAATCTAGGTCCTTAAAAAATATTAAAAAATCCACGTCCTTAAAAAATATTAAAAAAAATCAAGGTCCTTAAAAATATTTAAAAAAATCAAGGTCCTTAAAATATATTAAAAAATCAAGGTCCTTAAAAATATTAAAAAAATGCACGTCCTTAAAAAATATTAAAAAATTCCACGTCCTTAAAAAATATTAAAAAAATCCACCTCTTTAAAAAATATTTAAAAGTACACATCCTTAAAAAAAAATAAAGAAAACTACGTCGTTAAAAAATATTAAAAGAATTCCACGTCCTTATAGTCCTTTAAAAATATTTACAATTTTAAAAAAATCCACGTACTTATAGTCCTTTAAAAATATTTAAAAAATATTTTAAAAAAATCCACGTACTTATAGTCCTTTAAAAATATTTAAAAAATATTTTAAAAAAATCCACGTACTTATAGTCCTTTAAAAATATTTTAAAAAAATCCACGTACTTATAGTCCTTTAAAAATATTTTAAAAAAATCGACGTACTTATAGTCCTTTAAAAATATTTTAAAAAAATCGACGTACTTATAGCCCTTTAAAAATATTTTAAAAAAATCCACGTACTTATAGTCCTTTAAAAATATTTTAAAAAAATCCACGTACTTATAGTCCTTTAAAAATATTTTAAAAAAATCCACGTACTTATAGTCCTTTAAAAATATTTTAAAAAAATCCACGTACTTATAGTTCTTTAAAAATATTTTAAAAAAATCCACGTACTTATAGTCCTTTAAAAATATTTAAAAAATATTTTAAAAAAATCCACGTACTTATAGTCCTTTAAAAATATTTAAAAAATATTTAAAAAAATCCACGTACTTATAGTCCTTTAAAAATATTTAAAAAATATTTTAAAAAAATCCACGTACTTATAGTCCTTTAAAAATATTTAAAAAATATTTTAAAAAAATCCACGTACTTATAGTCCTTTAAAAATATTTAAAAAATATTTTAAAAAAATCCACGTACTTATAGTCCTTTAAAAATATTTAAAAAATATTTTAAAAAAACCCACGTCCTTATAGTCTTTTAAAAAATATTTAAAAAAATATTTTAAAAAATCCACGTACTTATAGTCCTTTAAAAATATTTAAAAAATATTTTAAAAAAATCCACGTACTTATAGTCCTTTAAAAATATTTAAAAAATATTTTAAAAAAATCCACGTACTTATAGTCCTTTAAAAATATTTAAAAAATATTTTAAAAAAATCCACGTACTTATAGTCCTTTAAAAATATTTAAAAAATATTTAAAAAAAACCCACGTCCTTATAGTCTTTTAAAAAATTTTAAAAAATATTTAAAAAATACACGTCCTTATAGTCTTTTAAAAAATATTTAAAAAACCCACGTCCTTATGGTCCTCTAAAAATATTTAAAAAATCCACGTCCTTATGGTCCTCTAAAAATATTTAAAAAATCCACGTCCTTATGGTCCTCTAAAAATATTTAAAAAATCCACGTCCTTATGGTCCTCTAAAAATATTTAAAAAATCCACGTCCTTATGGTCCTCTAAAAATATTTAAAAAATCCACTTCTTTATAGTCCTTAAGGTATTCTAAAAAATCCCCCTCAAATCCTTATGGGCATCCCTAATAGGCAATGTGTCTTGTCCTTTTTTGTTGCATGTTGTATCAACCAACATTAGCCAGCAGCAACAAACATTGCACAAATCACATACACTCCCTCATCTACATGCACACATACACACACCTACACTCATAGCAACACATATCATTCATTTAAAATCTGCTCCTTTTTCTCTCTCACAAAAAAAGAACATCACCGTGTTAGTGGGAGTGGGAGAGTAGCATTTGGCACATGATGAAAAATGTTCAAGAGCGATAAAAAAGAAAGCCAGAACACCGAGACAGGTTGTGAGGGAGCAGGAGTGAGGTATTGAAGCTGACTGATATCAGGCATGTGGGAGAGAGAAATGCACAGGCAAATTATCCTTTCATGGTTACTCTAGTGAACCGACGACAACCACGACCAACTAAATGGCTGAGCAAGCACCAGTGTGCCGGGTGCAAGAAAGCTCGCAAGTGATGAGTGTGAATGGTTGAACGTGAATTGGTTGACCTAAGGCAACATGCCACTTACCGTGGTTGCAAGAAGTGAGCGATATGCAGTTGTATGTAAGAATGTTTATGTATCTATTTTTTATATAGAATATGAAAAGAAACACACTTAGAAGTCAGTAGTCAGTCCTGCACACGTCAAGTAGATATTGGTCCGCCACATATATAGCTACATGGGAAGGAGAAAATGGGCAAGGAAAGGTTGTATTGCAACAGTGGGAAAGTGGGGTCAAAATATACTCTTAAAAATTCACGATTATAGAATCTTGAAAAATATTTATTTTTTATTTCAAAAATTAAAAAAAAAAACGCCATTGTCCCCCCTTGAAAAAAAAAAAATTTCAAGAATGCCCTCATATACCTGAGTAATTTTTCCCAACACACCATTCTAACCCAAATGACTCTCCATTATTTAGGGGTCTCAATATTTTAAAATTTCTCTTTCAAACTCACCTCCCACTGTCCTGCCTTCTCACTCTTGCTCTCCACTTCATAGCCTCTTCCATTTCAACTTTACCTTGTTGCTTTGAGAGCGACACGAAAGAGTGGTTTTGTGGTGTGACAGATAGTTCAAATGAGTTGACTGGTGACAATGTTGTTTCGTTGATGGGGTTTCGTTTTCTTTGTTTTTTTTTTCCAACGGCCATTGGTCTTCTTGAGGTCTTTCCTCCAGTCATGACACATTAAATGATTGCAGTGGTCAAGAGAAGTCGTTGATGCTTTCTATCTCAGGGTTCTTGCGGCAATGCAGCCAACCAGCAATTGATATGAGGCAATGTGTGTGTGTTTGTGTGGGACTTGTAAAGCAACTACAAAGCGAGGAGATGGTTTTACTTCAAAATAAATGGCAAGTTATTTGATTAGAATTTCTCCAAAGGGAAAAAGAGGCACAATGGAATGCTGAGGTGTGCCTTTTGAGGGACTGGAGATAGATACGAAATAAAATAAGGGAAAAATATTTATCTTTTTTTCTTTGAGGAACCGATCTGTCTTTTCACATATATTGCCTTTAGACCACTATAGTCTACTTCAAACAAGGGCAAACGGCAAATATTTTCACTTCAGATCCCTAATTTAATACATTTTATTCGACAAATTATATTCGTGTTAAATCCATATTGTCTACACATGGCAGAAATTTTGAAGAGTTTCTTTCTTCTGGGTTAAGTTTAAGTCGTATCATAAACGCAGTATTGGTAAACATGTTAATCATACGCTTGTATGGTTATAACTTTCATATATATATACAGAGAACACTTTATAAGGGTCTTCAAAACGAAGAATACCTTACACAGGTCTTCTATATAAAGAAGACCTGCCATAGATCTTCTATACGTAGAAGAGCTGCTATAGCTCTTCTATACGTAGAAGAGCTATTAAAGGACTATAAGGACGTGGATTTTTTAAATATTTTTAAAGGACCATAAGGACGAGGATTTTTTTAATATTTTTAAAGGACCATAAGGACGAGGATTTTTTTAAATATTTTTTAAATGACTATAAGGTCGAGGATTTTTTAATATTTTTAAATGACTATAAGGACGTGGATTTTTTTAAATATTTTTTAAATGACTATAAGGACGAGGATTTTTTAATATTTTTAAATGACAATAAGGACGTGGATTTTTTTAAATATTTTTTAAATGACTATAAGGACGAGGATTTTTTAATATTTTTAAATGACTATAAGGACGTGGATTTTTTTAAATATTTTTTATATGACTATAAAGACGAGGATTTTTTAATATTTTTAAATGACTATAAGGACGTGGATTTTTTTAAATATTTTTTAAATGACTATAAGGACGTGGATTTTTTTAAATATTTTTAAATGACTATAAGGAAGTGTTTTTTTTTTAGTTTTTAAAGGACTATAAGGACCTTGATTTTTTTAATATTTTTAAGGACGTGGATTTTTTTTAAGGACGTGGATTCTTTAAATATTTTTTAAGGACCCTGATTTGTTTAATATTTTCTAAGGACCTTGATTTTTTTAATATATTTTAAGGACCTTGATTTTTTTTTCATATTTTTTAAGGACCTTGTCTTTTTTAATAGTTTTTAAGAACGTGGATTTTGTTAATATTTTTGAAAAATACTTTGATTTTTTTAATATTTTTTAAGGACGTGAATTTTTTTAATATTTTTAATATTTTTTAAAGATTTTTTTTAATATTTTTAAGGATCTTGATTTTTTAATATTTTTTAAGGATTTTTTTAATATTTTAAGGACCTTGATTTTTTTAATATTTTTTAAGAATGTGGATTTTTTAATATTTTCGAGGACTAGATTTTTTAAGTCCACAATAGTCAACTTCCAACAAGGACAAACGGCAAACATTTTCACTTCAGATCACTAATTACAAATTATATTCGTGTAAAATCCATATTGTCTACACATGGCAGAAATTTCGAAGAGTTTCTTTCTTCTGGGTTAAGTTTAAGGCGTATGATAAACGCAGTATTGGTAAACATGTTAATCATACGCTTGTATGGCTCTAACTTTCATAGATATATAACACTTTATAAGGGTCTTCAAAACAAAGAATACCTTACACAGGTCTTCTATATAAAGAAGACCTGCCATAGGTCTTCTATACGTAGAAGAGCTGCTATAGCTCTTCTATACGTAGAAGAGCTGCTATAGCTCTTCTATACGTAGAAGAGCTGCTATAGCTCTTCTATACGTAGAAGAGCTGCTATAGCTTTTTTATACGTAGAAGAGCCGCTATAGCTCTTCTATACGTAGAAGAGCTGCTATAGCTCTTCTATGCGTCGAAGAGCTGCTATTGCTCTTCTATACGTAGAAGAGCTGCTATAGCTCTTCTATACGTAGAAGAGCTGCTATAGCTCTTCTATACGTAGAAGAGCTGCTATTGCTCTTCTATACGTAGAAGAGCTGCTATAGCTCTTCTATACGTCGAAGAGCTGCTATTGCTCTTCTATACGTAGAAGAGCTGCTATAGCTCTTCTATACGTAGAAGAGCTGCTGTAGCTCTTCTATACGTAGAAGAGCTGCTATAGCTCTTCTATACGTAGAAGAGCTGCTATAGCTCTTCTATACGTAGAAGAGCTGCTATAGCTCTTCTATACGTAGAAGAGCTGCTATAGCTCTTCTATACGTAGAAGAGCTGCTATACCTCTTCTATACGTAGAAGAGCTGCTATACCTCTTCTATACGTAGAAGAGCTGCTATAGCTCTTCTATACGTAGAAGAGCTGCTATAGCTCTTCTATACGTAGAAGAGCTGCCATAGCTCTTCTATACGTAGAAGAGCTGCTATAGCTCTTCTATACGTAGAAGAGCTGCTATAGCTCTTCTATACGTAGAAGAGCTGCTATAGCTCTTCTATACGTAGAAGAGCTGCTATAGCTCTTCTATACGTAGAAGAGCTGCTATAGCTCTTCGATACGTAGGAGAGCTGTTATAGCTCTTCTATACGTAGAAGAGCTGCTATAGCTCTTCGATACGTAGAAGAGCTGCTACAACTCTTCTATAGTTCTTGTATACGTTAAAGAACTTATACCGGATGAAGCCACCTTAATATCGATAAAAATCCAGTCTAGCCTAACAAAACTTGTGCTTATCGCTTAAGTCGGCATTTAAGTTTGAAAAGCCTTACCAAAAACGCCAAAAGATAAATATTTATGAAAGTGAATTGAAATAAAAAGGTGCTACACATTCGTATAGCATTTCCTACCCATCCCCTTCCCCGCCCACATATTGGTTACTTCCTTCACAAGACACGTGATAATTTTTACAAAATGTTACAATGTGCGTGAGGTGCCAAATATATTCGACCGAAGTATTCCATTTTCATACTTCATCTAATACAGATAAAAATCTTAAATTCTACTACATTCATCTCAGGTTTCTGGTTGAGATAAATATATAGATATAGCAAGTTGTAAAGAATCGCTGACTTGTTTCGCAAGTTCTGACACATATGAGTATTGAAAATTGTGACCCTTTGGGTGAGGTACCAGAAGGGCTTCGCAAATATACATCATCCTCACAACAGATCTTGTGTTAATAAAAATGTTTGTATGTGTAAAATTTGAAGAGAGTTGCATGTGCCCTATGTGGGGGAGGTCCGATCTCTACCATCTTTATTACAGATTTTGTGTTGATGGGAATCTACATCTAAGTACCAAGTCGGAATGAAATCGGATGTTAATTTCGCGTTTTATGAGCTTCATGGAATTAAAATTGTTCATATTTTTTGGGGGAGGTATCAGGAGGAGTGGTCCAATATATTCCATCTTCACAGCAGATCTTGTGTTTATAGAAGTGTTACAAAATTTGAAGATGATTAGTTCGCATTTTATGAGAGATATAATTGACCCTTTGTGTGGGAGGTACCAGATGGAGTGGTCTGACATATTCCATCTTCATACCAGATTTTGTATTGATAGAAATATTGGGATGACTAAAATTTGAATAGAATCGGACTTTTATTTGATATTTTATAAGAGTTGTGATTAAATCAAATCATAACTCCCCTTTGTGGGGGAGGTACCTGATGGAGTGGTCTGATATATTCCTTATTCACACCAGATCTTGTGTTGATAGAAATATTGCGACGTTCCGAATTTGAGAGGAATCGTATACTCATATCGCGTTTTATGAGCTTCATGAATATTCAAAGTTTTGACCCGTTGTGGGGAAAGTACCATAGGGAGAGAACCGATATATTCCATCTTCATATCAATAACAATATTAGGACGTGTGAAATTTGAAGAGAATCGGACTCTTATTTAACGTTTTATAAAAGTTATATTTATTACGAATTTTGACCCTTTGTGTGGGAGGTACATAAGGGAGTGGGCCGTTTTCGCACCTGATATAGCATTGATAGAAATGTAGAGGTTTTGCAAAATTTGAACAAAATTAGATGATCCTCTTTTGTTCTTTACGGATAATTATTTTCAGAACAATGTTGGCTTGTTTGTTCGGGATACCATAGTATTTTGTTGTTGCAAAATTGTCAGGCTTAATCCCTTTATTGTTGTTTTTATAAAAACAACGTTTGTTTATTATTGGAGAACGATGGTAATGTTTATCAGGGGGTAAGGCCGGGAATACCTAGGTTTCGGAAAGAGCCACAAATCCTCATCAGTTCCCTTGTTTTTTTTTTGTCTGGGATATTCTCCCTAGAAGTTATTTTAACTTCTACGACAAAAAAAAAAAATTTACCCATTTTTGTGAAAATGTGAAAACTTTTGTGGGGTGGTATTAGAAGGAGTGAACCGATGTTGTCCATCTCCGAACTCGATCTAAGTTTGACATTAATATTACGATGTACCAAGTTTGGACCAAATCGGCAACTCCCTTAGATAGTTATCGTGCGCACCAAACGCCTGACGGACAGATGGACGGACGGAAACCCCTAGATCGACTCCAAACGCCCTCAAATGGATTTGGTTCAAAGAGGCCTAGGTCTAAATTGTGACCGGTTATACCTATGAGCCACGTTTTGGGGGTATCACACCACATAGGGATAATGGTATTATATCTTTGTGCATTTGTTTGTATCATGGAAAAGGAAGCGAGATAGACCCATAATTACTTTTGAGGTTATTCATAGAATCACTTTCTGAGTCGATTTATGCATGTCAGTCTGTCTCTTCGTCCGTCCGTCCATGTATTTTTGAGAACAAAATGCAGATCGCATTTACTATCCGATTGAGATGAAAATTTCGAAACAGTATTTGTTTGGCCCAAGAACGTACACTATTGAAATTGATGAGAATCGGTTCAAATTTAGATATAGCTCCCATATAACCCGATTTCGGGTTAATTATGCACCAAATGTACATTATCAGTCCAAACGACCTGCATTTTGGCACATCCAACCGAATTCAGTCTAGAAACAAGTCTGTCAAATTTGAAAATGAAATACGGTTCAGATATAGCTATAGCACCCATGTATATGTTTTATCCGATTTGGCGTTTAAGTCCCTCACATGCGTAATATGCATTCCACAAGAATGATTTTTGATACCAGATATCAGATACAGCTCCAATTTTTTTTTAAGATCGGTTTAGAATTTGATATAGCTTCCATATATGTATATTTATCTGATTTCCGGTTTGTTGTGCACCAAATGGCTAGTATTAGCTCAAATTGAGTGAACTTTGTCATTTTCGATGCAATTCAGTCTAGAAGCAAATACATGAAATTTGATGAAAATCGGTTCAGATATAAGTATAGCTCCCATATATATGTGTCATCCGATTTGGTGTTTAAGTCCCTCACATGCACTACACACCAAGGATATTTGATACCGGACATCAGATACAGCTCGAAAATACCTCTTCCAAATTTCATCAAGATCGGTTCAGATTTGGATATAGCTTCGATATACATCTTCATTCGATTTCACGGTTATTGTTCACCATATACGTAATATTAGCCCCAATTAGATAAACTGTTTCATATTTAACCAAATTTTTCCATTTGTTGAAACTCGGTCTGGTATATTGCTCCAATAAATATTTTTATACCCTCCACCATAGCATGGTCCGTCTGTCCGTCTGTCCGTCTGTCCGTCTGTGGAAATCACTCTAGCTTCCGAACGAAATGAAGTAGGTTGATAAAACTTTACTCAAATGTATATTATGTCTGCAGGACTTTTGGTATTGAAAATGGGTGATGTAGGTCCATGTTTTGGTATAGCCTCCATATAATGGTACCTCCCAATTTTCCACATTTTGGTGATTTAAGCGACATTTTTCACCGAAAATGTTTCAAATTTAGTATTTGAAGTTCGTAATGGATACTATAGCCGATGACTGTCTGAGAAAACTGTCTGTGCAGAACCATGGTTTGGTATATCCCCCTATACATATTTGGTACCTCCCTATATTCGGTATTTTGATGATTTTAGCTACAAGATTTTTTTCAAGATTCGCATTTGCATATTGTAATGGCATATGACAAATGTTGCCTATGCAGTTCCACTTCGTCGTATGAACCCTAATATAATGACTACTTTCGGTATTTTTAAGATTTTAGCAGAATTTTTAACGGATTTTATTTTTTTGAAAATTGTCAAATGTGTTGAAAATCGATTCAGATTTGGATGTAGCTCCCAAATTATGACTGCTCTCTAAAGCCATGATACGCATTCAAATTAGGTTCGGTATGATCTACTTCACATAAAATCCCAATATAAGCTTTTTTGTGGTGTAGGGTATCATATAGTCGGCCCCGCCCGACTTTTGACCTTTCCTTACTGTTTTTTTCTGTACACGATCACACGCTCTCTTCCCGAAAAACCCCCTCTTTTTGGTACGCAACAACACCGGTCATCAAACAAAAACAATTTATTCTTCTCATTTTCTCACTCTTAGAGCAAACTCTTGCTCTCTTTTGGGCATTTTTGCTCCCACTCTCATTGTTCAAACAGCAGTGGCTCGGGAGAGTAAAGAGTAGACTCCGTCATAAACTCCTTATTTTCGAGCAATGCTGCTCGAAAGTTTCTCGCCCAAGTGAAAATGAACAAATCTGTGCTATGCATATTAGTGCTACATTACTTGAGCACAACTGTTACTTAAAGCAGTCTGTGTGTGCGTGGCAGCATTTGTTTGGCGTACAAATGCTGTGAAAGATTTCAAATAGTGTTTAAATGTCGTTTCGGTAATGCGAAAATATTCGAGGATGCAGTCACATATGAAGGGCTCACAGCTATACCGAACTAAGTCATAAAAACATAATTCGAAGATATTTAGAGGTAAAGTAAATGCACTGCCATTAATTTCTGGAAGGAATATTTTAGTCTACCAAAAGAAAATGTAAAAGTCTACATTCAAAATTAACTACTGATATTAATTTAAAATAAAATAATTTAAATATATTACTAAAAAAATATTCAAAAACAAAAAAATCTACTTTGGTTCTTTATTACTCTGAATAAAATTTCAAGATTTCACAGCTAAAGCGAACCAAGTCAAAAAAATAAAATAAAGTGTTCGTTATATGACTAAATATAGTTGACTTTAGTGATTACTTTCCCACTAGTTTCGGAGATTTATTTTAAGTCATGTCTTGGATTGGCGGCTGGCAGCTGCAGGTGCTTCTATTGTAATTGACAATCATTGTGATTTTTAGGAAAATAAAGTAAATCCATTTTTTAAAAAAATAAATTAATGTTAACAAGGACAAAGGAAAATTTAAGGTTTCAACTATGGTAGAAATAAGAAGGTAAAGTCATGCAATTATATGTAAAAAATTGGAACCCATTTGTATATATACAATTTAGAACCTGTACTGTATATATATTCTTGATCAGCATAAAATTCTATGTCGATTTAGCGAGGTACGTCTGGCTGTCCGTCTATCCGACTGTTCGTCTGAAGTAAGTTGATAAAAATTTACTCAAATGAGTATTATGTCTGCAGGACTTTTGGTATTGAAAATGGGCCATGTAGGTCCACGTCTTCGTATAGCCCCCATATAACGGTACCTCCCGATATTTTGATGATTTTAGCGACATTATTTACCACAACTATTTCAAATTTAGTATTTGAAGTTCGTAATGAATACTACAGCCTATGACAGAAAATTGTCTGTGCAGGTTCACATCTTCGTATAGGCCCCAATATTCGGCTACATTCGGTATTTTTAAGATTTTAACAGAATTTTTAATGGATTTTAATTTTTTGAAAATTGCCATATTTGTACCAAATGGTGGAGGGTATTCAAAGTTCGGCCCGGCCGAACTTACAGCTTTTTTACTTGTTTTTTTTTTTTTTTTCAAAATTAACCATTTAACAACATCTTATTGTCAAAATGTATATTTATAAATCCATTATACATACAAATCAGAGATGGGAACCTGCTTTCTATGCAGGGAAATTTGACAGAGTAAATTACACAAAATGCAGAGATGGATATGCTTATTTGAAATGACTTTACCTTCTTAATTTTACCATACAACAAAATTTACACATAAAAAATCGTCATGTCCGTCTTCATCATTTTTGGGGCTGGCAAATATTCCTTATCTTCATTACTGGAAAAATCACTGGCACTGCTATTATTACTATCGATTTAGTAACGAACGGCAATAAATACGTGCTCACTAATAGTACTGATTCAAAGTGAAACACACTGACTTGGTTCATTTTTGCTTTGAAAAATGTCGAAAATGACAGTCGTTGACTTAGGTTTTTTACCGTTATCTTTGGAACGAAACACTTTTTGACATTGTGCTTTACAGAGTAAACAGAGTTTCCATATACGGGGACATTGGCACTAATTTCGGCATTTTTTATTTTTCATGACTTGGTTCGGTATAGCAGTGATCCCTCCATATGCGAGTGTGTAAGTGTGTGTGTTGTTAGTGTGGCTGTTGCTGAATTTTGCTGTTTGGCGAACAGACTTAATGACTATTTAATGTTTTCCATCAAAATCGCTTGTCGGTGATTTTGTTGCTGGTGCAGCTGCTGGTGGTGGTGGTGGTGATACATTCTGACTGATGACGACGATGATGTTGATGAGACGAATGACAACCATAACAACAGCAACAACTGCAGTTTTTTTCCCGACTACTGCTGCTGCTGCCATTTCTATTTCAGTTTCTGTTTTTGTTTGACAACTGACCTATTTTGAAAAAAAAAAAAAAAATGAAAACTTACTTTCAAAAAATATTTTGTGTTGTGATCTCATTTGGAAAACAATATGTTTTTAGTTTTCTACTCTGTTTGGATGATTTTTTTTTTGTTGTTTTTTTGATGTTGATGTTATCAACAACAAATTTTGTGTTAACACATGTATGAGAAAAAAAAAATAAACTTCAATGTGTTTGCCTCTGTATTTGTGTGCGGGTATTTGTAAAGTCACACTACCACTACTACAAAACGTGCACAAATAAATGTATTTATATGTCCGTTTTTGTTTAAGAAGTAACAAACAAAAATAAAGAAGATGGCATAGCAAATGTCCTAATATTTGCATGTGTTTGTGCATTAAATACGTTTATGTCTTTGGCTGTATATGTGTGTACATGCCTGCTCTTGTGTCCGTGGCTATTTACATGCAAGTATGCATGTTCTACATTCAAAATCACATTTAAAGCATGAAAATGAAATTGAAAAAAAAAACGAGTACTTAGTTTATGAAGTCATTTTCGTTTTTTCCATTTTCTTCGTTTGTTAGAGAATGGACAATTTTGAAATTGTTCACTTTTATCCAAGAAACACATGTGTGGGACATGTAAACACGGAGATGGTTGCATACGCATGTGAACGGCCATGTATTATGAGTATGAAGGAGAAGGAGTCCGTGTGCGAACAAAAACAAAATTGTCGGATTAGTTTCCAGCCTCGTTAACAAATTTAGAGAATGTTTTTTTTTTCCTATTGGAGGACACATTTATGTATGGGGATTAGAAAAATAATTGATTTGGCTTCAAATTTCGGTGGACGTTAGAAAAAACAGACTTTGGTGGTTGATCGTATCTTGTCATACACCATAGTGTCATACATTTGAAAGTGATGCTTCGATAGGCTTCGAACATCAATTTTTATACCCACCACCATAGTATGGAGGGTATATTAAGTTTGTCATTCCGTTTGTAACACCTCGAAATATACATTTTAGACCCCATCAGCATAACATTCTATGTCGATTTATCAATGTCCGTCCGTCTGTGGAAATCACTCTAGCTTCCGAAAGAAATAAAGTAGGTGGATAAAATTTTACTCAAATGTGTACTATGTCTGCAGGACTTTTAGTATTGAAAATGGGTCATGTAGGTCTACGTCTTCGTATAGCCCCCATATAACTGTACCTCCCGATATTCGGTATTTTGATGAATTTAGCAACATTATTTACCAGAATTGTTTCAAATTTGGTATTTGAAGTTCGTAATAGATACTACAGCATAAAACAAAAAATGGGCCGTGTAGGTCAACGTCTTCGTATAGCCCCCATATAACGGTACCAACCGATATTCGGTATTTTGATGATTTTAGCGACAATATTTACTGGAATTGTTTCAATTTTGGTATTTAAAGTTCGTAATAGATACTACAGCATAAAACAGAAAATGGGCCGTGTGGGTCAACGTCTTCGTATAGCCCCCATATAACGGTACCCACCGATATTCGGTATTTTGATGATTTTAGCGACATTACTCAGGGAAATTGTTTCAATTTTGGTATTTAAAGTTCGTAATGAATACTACTTCCTAAGACCAAAAATGAGCTATGTAGGTCTACGTCTTCGTATAGCCCCCATATAACGATACCCCCGGATATTCGGTATTTTGATGATTTCGGCGACATTATTTACCGGAACTATTTCAAATTTGGTATTTGAATTTCATAATGAATACTACAGCCTATAACAGAAAATTTTCTGAGCAGGTCAACGTCTTCGTATAGCCCCCATATAACGGTACCCCCGGATATTCGGTATTTTGATGATTTCGGCGACATTATTTACCGGAACTATTTCAAATTTGTATTTGAAGTTCGTAATGGATACTACAGCCTATGACAGAAAATTGTCTGGGCAGGTTCCTTTATAACCCCCATGGTACCCCCTTATATTCGGTATTTTGATGATTTTAGCTACAACATAAACAGTTTCTTTTTCAAGTTTCGCATTTGAATATCGTAATAGCTTGTGACAGAAGTTGCCTATGCAGGTCCAATTCGTCA
This sequence comes from Musca domestica, assembly GCF_030504385.1. Classification (NCBI taxonomy): domain Eukaryota; kingdom Metazoa; phylum Arthropoda; class Insecta; order Diptera; family Muscidae; genus Musca; species Musca domestica. The sequence goes on along the minus strand of NW_026712249.1, from coordinate 9,494,607 downwards.
TATCGACCCTAATATACAGCTACATTCGGTATTTTTGAGATTTGATATCTGATACCAAATATCATTGTTGTCGAATGAATATTGCGAATGTGAGAGTCTTAAACGCCAAATCGAATGAAATATATATAGAGAAGCTATAGCTATATCTGAAGTGATTTTTTTGATGTAGTTGCTTCTGGACTGAATTCGGTCGGATGTGCCAAAATTCAGGTCATTTGAACTGATTTTGGCTATTTTGTGCAAAGTTAACGCGAAACGCGTTTGAAGATATATATTCGGGAGCTACATCTAAAATTGAACCGATCTTGATAAAATTTGGGAGAGGTATTGTATCTGGTATCTGTTACCAAATATCATTGTTGTGATGTGCATATTACGCATGTAAGTGACTTAAACAACAAATCAGATAAAACATATATATGTGGGAGCTATAGCTGTACCTGAACCGATTTTCACGAAATTTGAAGCAATTGTTTCTATGATGAATTCAGTCGGAATTGCCGAGATTTAGATCTTTGGGCTAATATTAGCCACTTGGTGCACAATAAACCTGATATCGGATAAAGATATATGCAAGCTATATCCAAATCTGAACCGATCTCGATTAGCACTTATTTCTGGGCTGTATCTGGTATTAAATATCATTTTTGTCGAATGCATATTGCGAATGTGAGGGTCTTAAACACTAAATCGGATGAAACATTTACATATTTGGGAGCCATGGCTATATCTGAAGCTATTTGCAGCCTACAACACTATGTGTTGGGGGTATTATAAGTTTGATTGGGCCAAAAATTATGTAACACCTCGATATATTGTTTTCCCACATAGGAAAGTATATATGGATATTCCTATCTCGCCGAGCTGGGTCGATCTAGCCATGTATGTCCGTCCGTCCGTGATGATCGCATAATATTTAGGGGTTGAAATGGACCAAACACTGAAAAATTTCCTGAGTTTGCAGTTGCTCCACAGGTCACAATTATAGACCAATCGTCGCGGAAGTTAGCATGGGGCTAGAACTTAGGGCTGGGTAGAAGTCTTCCAATTTGGATGGTCGTCGGGTAATATTTAGTAGGTGAAATAGACCATAACATTTCTGTTAAATGAAAGTCAAATTTTCCATTAAACCGCGAATATTTTTAATCCCGGCGAAATTACAAATAGACGAACAGGTCAATTCCGATCGTTACGTAAATGCCGATAGTAAAAATATCGGATATATATAGCGAAATATGTACAATGTTTATATACAAAGGAAGGGCATCCCCTTAGCTAGAATGCTTGTATCTCAAGAATGGCTGGACCGATTTTGACAAATTTTGTCAATTCAGAATGCCGCCTTGCCATAAAAGAACAAAACCTAAAAAATCGTATAAAAAGATGCCGAAAATGATGTTAATATAGATTTTGTAGTATTTTGTGACATATTTTTATTTTTTCATATATTTTAGCGCATGCGATTTTTTTAGTTTGACTTATTTTTACTTTACAACACAGGTTGGGGTTATTATATACAGTCTGCAATTATCGTCCGATCTTCACGAAATTTTTCACAAGGGTAGGGTTAGGCTCAGAAGTGTTCGGCCTATTGTTTTCAAAGATATCCGCAATATATTTAAGGATTGAAATTGACCAAAAACAGAAAAAATTTCCTGATCACACCATTGAAGTCAATCGACACGCCTGAGAAGAGAGTTAAAGATTGGGAAGAATTCTAGATGGCCATTGGATTATATTTATCTGTAAAATGGACCACAACAACTAACAGCACGACGGAGTGTGTAAATATTGGGCAAATGTCCGTTTTCAAAATGCTAAGGGTAATATCTGGTCAGTGCTCCGTGACATAATTTCAAAAGCGAAATCTTCCAACGCGGATTCGGACATAAAGGGGCTTCTAACATGTTATAGTGTTGTAGGGTATCACATGGTCGGCCCCGCACCACTATAGCCTTTGCTTACTTGTTTTTTGATGTAGTTGCTTCTAGATTGAATTCGGTCGAATGTGTCAAAATTCAGGCTATTTGGACTGATGTTAGCAATTTGGTGCACAATTGACACACAATTGAATTGAAGATATATATAAAAGAGCTATATCTAGATTTGTACCGATTCTCACTAATTTCAATGAGTTCGTCCTTGGGCTAAACACATATATTTTTTGGAAAATCTGATAATAAATTCGACCTGTATTTTGTTTACAAAAATATATGCACAGACGGACTGACATGCAAAAATCGACTGAGAAAGTGATTCTATAGAGATCCTCGAAAATAAGTATGGATCTACCTCGCTTCCTTCTCCATATTACAAACAAATGCCCAAAGACTTAATATTCTTACCACTATGTGGTGTAGGGTATAAAAAATGTGAAATCAGTTTTCAATTCTCTTCAAGCTTTGCATATTCCAATTAGACAGCATTCGATCTTACAGGAAGATGTATTTTTTCGTTCCAAATTTATTAGGTACTTTTCCACGAACGGGTCAACGTTTGTAACCTTTAACGAGGCTTAAATTTTAACGAGGTTAAATTTTGGGACGTATTTTATAACGTGGTGTTAAATTTTACTCCCACTTCCTTTTACAAAAAGGGGATATTTAATTTATTTAAGAGTTAATTTAAATTTGGATATTTTGAAATTTTAAATGTTTTCTATGCTTTCACAAATGATTTTATTTTCCATATCAAAAATTCGTTTCCTTAACTTAAAATACCTCCAAAATTGTTCCTTCAAATTTGCAATGACTTTAAACATATCTTCAATTGATTAAATATCGATTTTCACAAATTGCAACACTCTACACCACCAGTTCATATGTAAATTGGTATTGTTAATTATACATTTGCTTGCACAACTTGTAATTATTTAAATTCGTAATTGCCCAATATTCTAACCCGACCCCAAAAACCGTTTGCCAACGCCCCCTCCTCACCTCCGTCTCAAATCATTCATTACAATTTCCCCAAGGAAGAAGGCAAACTAAGATTTCCATGTTGTGTGGGAGGGAGTGGGAGCTGGATGCATGATTCGCTGGCTGACTAGCTGCATGGCTGCCTGGCTTATTGTTATTGACTTCATGGGAATTACAATTTTGCTAATTAAAACATGTTTCCTTTTGCACAAATCAACAGCAGCAGCAGCAACTCTCTGCTCAACTAAGCTATCAGCTACTATTGCTGCTACTACCCCAAAACGCTTAACATAATGACATGGGTAAATATATGTGGATGTGGATGTGCATGCATGCAAATATATATATTTATGCATTTGTGTGTAAGTGTGCATTATAGAATTTCCGAGTGTGTGTGTGTGTGAGTGCACACCAGCCATCTCGAATATCAACTAATTTTTCCCCAATAATTTTTGGGGTAAACATTTTTGCCAAAATTATTATTCCATTGAAATTAATTTCAGGCTGGTGGCTGGCTCCCCTGTGTGAGTCATTGTCGTTGTCGAGCAAGGTGCCTGCTGCACATGGAGGCAGGGGCTGCTGCATGCACCGACGGCGATGATGGCGATGGAATTCAATGTGATGGCAGGCAAACTCTGTGCTTTGGCTGCTACCGCTACTGTTCGTTAGGTGAATTGATTTGAACTACTTGCACTTTCGCATCCAAACACACACTGCACACACTCACATACACTTTGTATGCCCCTTACATACCGTAGATGTAGTGGTGCACATTTTTATGTATGAAATAAAAACACATGCCTGTTATTGTTGTGCCACCATTCTTGTGGCTGATATTTCACTCCGATATCGACCCAAATCTAAATCGACCTTCACAATACTACGCATACATAAACATCCGCTTTATTCTACTGCGAGCATGTGTATGTGTGTGTGTGAGTGTTGGTTTGTGCTATGTGCTGTGTTGTGTTTTTTCTCGATATTCCAACAATTGATTGTCTATGTGCGTTTCAAGACCATGTAGGTAACCCAGTAAACTATAAATTGAATTAAGTGGGTTAACTGCGGATTTGCTACGGCGTGGCATGGAAAGAGCAAATGGGAAGCTCTCCTATACAGACTTTGAGAGAGAACACACTGTTTAAAGAATTTAAGTAGAAACCAGTAAAGAAAGTCTTAAAGTCGGGCGGGGCCGACTTTATGATACCCTACACCACTTTGCTAATTTAGTAGAGCTCCGCATGACAATAAAAAGTTATTATGGGAGAATTTAATCATGCACGCTATGATTATAATTGTAATTTAAAGTTCAAGGACTAAATATGCCGAAGCATTTGTATCTTTTAAATTCGGACTGGTATTACCCATTTGGTGCAAAATTAATTTGAAATCAGATAAAGATATGTATAGGAGCTATATCCAAATCGGAACCGATCTCGATAAAATTTGGCAAAGATATTTTTGTTGTTACGGAGTGCATACTACGGCTGTGGGTAACAAATACAACAAATCGGATGAACAATATGTATGGGATTTATAGCTATATCTGAACCGATTTTCACCAAATTTGGCATACTAGCTTCTAGACTCAATTCGGTCGTATGTGCCAAATTCCGTCACATTTGGCAAATATTTTTAAAGGTAAAGGTATTTAAGAGCTGCATTTGATATATTTCCCTAAATATTGTTGTTACAGAGTTCATATTACGGCTGTGGGTAACAAATACAACAAATCGGATGAACAATATATACAATATATATATAGCTATATCTGAACCGATCTTCAAATTTGGCTTACTAGCTTCTAGACTCAATTCGGTTGCATGTGCCAAATTTCATCCCATTTGGGAAAATATTAGACGTTTGGTGTACAATAAAAAGTAAATCGGACGAAGTTATATATGGGAGCTATATCCAAATCTGAACCGATCTCGATAAAATTTAGCAAAGGTATTTCTGAGCTGCATTTGATAAATTTCCCCAAATATTGTTGTTACGGAGTGCATATTGCGGCTGCGGAGGACAAAAATAACAAATCGCATGAGCTATAGCTATATCTGAACCGATTTCGATCAAATTTGGCATACTTATTTTCAGGCCTAATTTGGTTGGCCATACTATTTGTGCTGATATTGCACGTTGGGTGCACTATAAAAGCCAAATCGGACGAAGATATATATGGGCGGTATATCTAATTTTTTACCGATTATCTCCAATTTCAATAGGGCTCGTCCATGGGCCAAACAAATGTTGTTTGGAAAATTTCATCTCAATTGGATTATAAATGCGACCTGCTTGGACTGACACGGACACCCTTAACACTATGTGGTGTAGGGTATAAAAATAATTTTGAGGTGTGCCCAGTCTGAATGGAATCGGATGTGAATTCCGCGTTTTATGAGTTTCATGTATATTAAAATTTTGAACCTCTCTGAGGGAGGTTACAGAAGAAAAGGGCCGATATATTCCATTTTCACACAAGAGGGTGTAATTTGGACACATTTTATTAGAGTTATAATTATTCAAAATTGAAACATTTTGATGGAGTGGATCGATATTGTCAATTTTCTCACCTGACCTAGCACTGATGCTAATATTAGGATTTGTAAAGTTGGAGCAAAATCGGATTATCCTTGCTCTTTCTGCGCTGTAAAATATTTTTTTGTAATTTTGAACTTTTGTGAGGGAGGTACGAGAAGTAATGGTCCGATCTCTACCTTCTTTATAACAGATCTTGTGTTGATAGAAATATTGAGGAGTGCCACATCTGAATGGAATCGGATATTATGTTCGCGTTATATGAGCTTCATGGATAATCAAGATTTTGACCCTTTGTGGGGGAGGTACCAGAAGGAATGGACCGATATATTCCATCTTCTCAGCAGATCATGTATTAGTAAAAATAATGGGATGTGTGAAATATTAAAAGAACCGTATGCTTATTTCCGATTGTTTATTCATAACTTTGACCCTTTGCGGGGGAGGTAATAGAAGGAATGGTCCGATTTCTACTGTATTTATAACAGATCCTGTGTTGATGAAAAAATTGAGATGTGTCAAGTCTGAATGGAATCGAATATTAATTTCGCGTTTTTTGAGCTTCATGAATATTCAAAATTTTAACCCAATGTGGGGAAGGTACCAGATGGAGGGGACTGTTATATTCCATCTTTATACCAGACCTAGGGTAGATAAAAATATTATGATGTGCGTAATTTGAACACAATCGGAACCATACATCCTATTTTATAAGAGTTATAATTATTCAAAATTTTGACCCTTTTGTGGGGTCAAATGGAGTGCACCGATATGGTCCATTTTCTTACCCAACCTAGCACTGATGCAAATATAAGGATGTGCAAAGTTGGAGCAAAGTCGGATTATCATTTCTCTTTCTGCGCAGTAAATTATTTGAAAATGTTGACATTTTGTGGGGGAGTTACCGGAAGGAGTGGACCGATATAGCCCATCTCCGAACGCGATCTAATATTTGACAATAATATTACGATGTACCAACTCCCTTCGAGAGATATCGTACGCACCAGCCTAGGCGGATGGTGGACATCGCTAGATCGGTATAAATATAATTATACCCTCAGCCATATGGCTAGAGGGGGTATAAATCATTTGATACGGCCAAAACGTGCCTGATCTAAATAACGGTTTTAGATCCTACGTCTCTTTGGACCAAATCCGTTTCAGGATATTTGGTGTCGATCTAGCGATGTCCGTCTGAATGGCCGGTGGGCACGATAACTCTCGAAGGGAGTATTCAATTTAGTCCAAACTTGGTACATCGTAATATTATTATATATCTTAGATTGAGTTCGGAGATGGGCAATATCGGTCCACTCCTTCCGGCGTCTCTCCGAAATGTTCAAAAGAAAATATTTTATTGCCCAGAAAGAGATTGGATGATCCGATTTTGCTCCAACATTGCAAATCCTAATATTTGGTGCGGAAATGGACAATATCGTTCCACTCCATCAAGTATCTCCCCCACAAAGGGTCAAAATTTGGAATAATTATAACTCTTATAAAATGTGATGTAAGAGACCGATTCTCTTCAAATTTCAGACATCTCAATATTTTTATTAACGAAAGGTTTGGCGTTAAAATGGAATATAGCGGTTCACTCCTTCCTGTACCTTTACCACAAAATGTCGAAATTTTTAAAGAAAATATTTTATTCCAATATTTGCATCAATGCTAGGTAAGGTGCGAAAATGGACAATATCGATCCATTCCATCAAGTACCTCCCCCACAAAGGGTCAAAATTTGAAATAATTATAACTCTTATAAAATGTGATGTAAGAGTCCGATTGTCTTAAAATTTCACACATCTCAATATTTTTATTAACCCCACGTCTGGTGGTAAGATAGAACATATCGGCCCCTCGCTTTGGTATCTCCACCACAGAGGGTCAAAATTTTGAATATCCGCGAAGCTGTTAAAATGCGAAATCCGTTTCCTTGGTACTTGGTACATCTCAATATTTCAGTCAATACAGGATCTGTTATAAAGATGCTAGAGATCGGACCATTCCTCCTGGTAGCTCCCACCCAAAGGGTCAAAGTTTTGAATAACCAAAACGTTTCTAAAAATCGGAAATTAGCATCAGGTTCTCTTTATATTTCACACATCGTATTATTTCTACTAACACAGATCTGCTGTGAAGATGGGAAATATCGGTCCACTCATTCTGGGTAAACATTTTGAATATCCATGAAGCTCATAAATCGCAACATTAACATCCGATTCCATATAAACTTGGTACACCTCAATGTTTCCATCAACACAAGATCTGTTATAAAGATGGTAGAGATCGGACCATTTCTTTAGGTACCACCCCCATACAGGGTTTAAGATTTTGAAAAACAGAACGCTCAAAGATCGCAAAATAAGCATCCAACTCTCTTCAAATTTCACATCTTGCTAGCACAAGATCTGTTGTGAAGATAAAAAATATCTCCGAACTCCTTCTGGTCACAATTTTCAATACTTTTATCTGTCATAACTTGTGAAACAAGTTGTTTCTTTAGAACTTGCTATATCTAAATATTTCTCTTAACCAGAAATCTGACATGAATATGTGATTTATCGGAATTTGTGATTTCTCATAAAATTGTTCGATTTCCTTCAAATTTTGAACATGCCAATATTTTTACCTGTATTAGATAAAGTATGGAAATCTAAGAATTCGGTCCGCTGTATCTGTTAACTCACGCATATTTCCACATTTTGCATATATCTCATATAAAGTATAGGAAGTACGGCACGTTGAAATATTTTTATCAGTCTTAGGTCAGATACGAATTGGTCAAAATTTGCTTCGGAACCTCCTAATTATTATAACTCAAGGCTGGGGCATACATCTGTCGGCAAAACCAACTGATACTATTTTATTTGTTTTACTTAATTACTATAGGCCCTGTTTGGTTCACTAGGTTAGTTTTCTGTTTCACTCTTAAATATCTTTAATTTTCTTAAAACCTTTAAAAAGCAACAACAAGAAAACCAAAGGGAAAAAAAAAACTTTTCTTTACAAATGCCAACAGTTGAACTATGAGTGAAAAAGAAGGGAGGGAGAGAGAGAACGGCAGAGTGAAGAAATTCTAAAGAATATTGCACACAGAAATTAAAGGGACGACAAGGTAAAGGATCCTTGCGATAATAGTCGCAAGAGGGGTGAAAGAGGGGGGGGGGGAGGGAACTGTGACCAAAAATAGAAAATAGAATCAGACTAGAAAACTTGAAAAAGTCGATGAGCGTAAACAAGAAAACAAACTCGGATGGAAGGAGAAGATGAAAAAGGAAAAAAACCTGAACGAAACTTCGATATGTCGTCTGCAATGAAAATAAAGTAATGAAGACTTTCCACAAAAATAACGAGTCATTTTTTTCGCTTTCTTTCATTCCTGGTTGTTTCTAGTTTCAATTGTTTTTGTTTTTTTTTTTTTTTCTAAAAATGAAAAAAAAAAAAAAAAAATCATTTTTGGCTGCCAATTCGACGGACTGCTGCTGCTGCTGCCGCTGTTGTTGTTGTGGTTGTTATGGAACTCCATTCAAATTCATGACTTTTTACCTTAATGTCCTTTCGCACAACAATTTATTACCTAAATATCTGAAATTGTATTGGCCATGGTGGTGGATGGAGTATGGCGAAGTAAATGTGGAGCAAAACTAGAAATTGGAAGTTTGGCTCCGTCCACCAACAACACCACCCCCCGGCTTCAAGTGAAGCATAAAATAAATCGAATCTCTTTTTGGAGGAGAAAAAAAAACACCGAAAAATACATTCATAGGCCCAGCAATGTCTGCCCGCCATGGATGTCGTCTCAGGCTAACCATATCTACTAAATGTGGTTATGGCTGCGACTATAACACTGTGCGACAAAAAAAAAATTAAATAAATAAATAAAATAAAAACCTGTAGAAAAAAAGTCAAAAGTCGAAAAAAGTAGATCATCATTTGGCTTTAAAGCAGTTATAGTTTGGTTTCAGAGGAAACTAATATATGGGAGGCATATCCAATTCTGAATCGATTTTCACTGAATTTGGCGGAGACATTTTAATCTTTTATAAGAAACAAGTTAAATTTGTTGAAATGTTGCAAATATTGGAATTTGCAAAGTTGGAGCAAAATCGGATTATCGTTTCTACTTCTGTGCAAAAATTTTTTTTTTTTTAAATGTCGACCTTTTTTGTGGGAGGTACTAGAAGGAGTGGCCAATGTATTCCACCCTGGCATCAGACCTTGGGTTAATAAAATTATTGGGATATGTGAAATTTGAAGACATTCGGACTCTTACATTACATTTCACAAGAGTTGTAATTATTCAAAATGTTGATCCTTTGTGGGGGAGGTACTTGATGGAGTGGACCGATATTGTCCATTTTCGCACCTGGCCTAGAAATGTTGCAAATATTAGATTTGGCAAAGTTGGAGCAAAATCGGATGATCGTTTCTTTTTCTGTGCAAAAAAATTTTTTTTGAAAATGTCGACCTTTAGTGAAGGAAGTACCAGAAGGAGCGGACCGATATATTTCATATTAACATCAGACCTTGGGTTGATAAAAATTTTGGGATGTCTGAAATTTGTCGGACAGTCGGACTATTACATCACATTTTATAAGAGTTGTAATTATTCAAAATGTTGACCCTTTGTGGGGGAGGTACGTGATGGAGTGGACCGATATTGTCCAATTTTGCACCCGACGTAGAACTGACGCAGTTATTATTATTATCGGATTATCGTTATAATAATTTTTTTTTTTTGAAAATTTCGACATTTTGTGGGGGAGGTACCAGAAGGAGTGCACCGATATTGCCCATGTCCGAACCCGATCTAAATTTAACAAAAATATTACGATGTACCAAGTTTGGAGCAAATCGAATACTGCCTTTGAGAAATCCGGAGCCGAGTTCCACTTTTTTGGGCTGATATTAGCCATTATTTGCACAAGAAACCTGAAATCTGATTAAGGATATGTATGGGAGCTATATCCAAATCCGAACAGATCTTGATAACATTTGGCAGAGGTATTTTTGGGCTGTATCTGATATCTGGTACCAAATATATTATTGTCAAATGCATATTACGAATGTGAGGGACAAATCGGATGAAACATGTTGTGGGAGCTATATCTATTTCGATTTTCACCAAATTTGATGAACTGGTTTCTTCGGTCGGTTGTGCCAAAATTCAGGTCATTTGGACAAATATTGGTCATTTGGTGTATAATTAACCCTAAATCGGTTGAAGATATATGGAAGCTATATCTAAATCTAATCACCAATTTCAATAGGGGTCGTCCTTGGGCCAAATAAATATTGTTTGGAAAATTTCATCTGAATCGGAAAATAAATGCGACCTGCATTTTGTTCACAAGAATGCGCGGACAGACCGACGGTCTGACATGCATAAATCGACTCAGAATGTGATTCTATGAAGATCCTCAAAAATAACTATGGATCTATCTCGCTTCCTTCTCTTTGCTACAGCAAATGCACAAAGACATTTGCCACTATGTGGTGTAGGGTATAAAAAGGGACCCCTATATTTTGAGATAAAATTTTCAATATTTAGAATAGAGCTTTGAAATTTGATACAGATTTTTAAACTACATGCAGAATCATTGGAGCAGAAAATCGGAATTTTCTCCTTGTAAGGATAATTCCGATTTCAAGATTTTTACATTTTGAAGCATCGATACATGTGTCTTCTTATTTAGGCTCTACCTACATAATCCGCTGGATTTCCCCCATAATTATTGAAAAAAAAAAAATTTTGTCGCACAGTGTAACTCGCCCGGGCTTATTCCCATGGCCCCGCAACAATAACAGCAACAGACACACACAATTTCAAAGAAGAAGGATAATAATCTTCAACGACCGGAGCATAAGAGCTTGCCATTGCTTGCCTACCTACCTTGATAATCGTTTCCATACAATACCATAATGAAATGGGGGGGCTGAGAAGAGGTTGGCTGAGTAATTGCAATGTACCAAACGTTGTTGATCCGCTTAGATTCGGATGGTGCCTCCATCGCTATTTGTGTTGTGCTTCGCCTTCGCTGCATTGATTTACAAGGATTTTCTCTGGTAAACTGATAAATGGTTTGTTTTTTCCTCTTTGCATTGGTTAATTTCTTGGACTGGCGGCGACTGTTATTTTTCGGCGTGTCTTCGTCGTTGTTCTTGTAATTGTTGTGTACCGAGGCAAAGCAAAAAAAAAAAAGATGAAGTGGAAATTTGAAGACGAAAACCTAGACATAAAAATAAAAAAAGGTGACGTAAGTCTGCATCCAAAAAAAAAAAGATGAAAGAAAGAAAGAAAAAAGTGGAGGCAAAAAGAAACTAGAAGAATAAACTATCAAGGTTCTATTTGTTCACTGACCCATATTCGGGAAGAAAGACCGAAAGAATGAAGAGTTTTTCGTTTTACCTCAAGGCAGAACTTTCGTTTTCAATTTCACTCGGCGAAAGATAACCGTTTTGTGGTGGACATATTGAGGTAAAATAAATCGTTTGGAATTAGGAAGATGTGATTTAAGGAATTTAAGAGGAGAAATTTAGGTGTGCCGATATGCAAGGACATTATGCGATTGTTTTGCCTAAAAACTTATTTATGGGATCCTCAGATATATTTAATATATGTTTCGGCAAGTAAAAGGGAAAGTCGATATTAAAACATTAATACAAGGTTCAATTAGACATACCATAACCATAAACATATGTAGGCATGCCATAACCATAACCATAAAAGTTGTTCCAATCAATCTCATGAAGTGAAATGTTATGGATTATTTGTGACATACCATAACGCCATAACTCTTGCCGCACATACCATTTGCATTTGGGTTTTCTGACATAACCATAACAATACACCCGATTGTTGTTTATTTATTTGTCATTTTTATACCCTACACCACATAGTGGTAAGGGTATTATGTCTTTGTGCATTTGTTTGTAACATGGAGAAGGAAACGAGATAGACCCATAGTTACTTTTGAGAACCTTCATAGAATCACTTTCTGAGTCGTTTTATGCATGTCAGTCCGTCTGTCCGTCCGTCCGTCTGTCCATGTATTCTTGTGAACAAAATGCAGGTCGCATTTATTATCCGATTGAGATGAAGAATTTTCCAAACAATATTTTTTTGGCCCAAGGACGAACCCTATTGAAATTGGTGAGAATCGGATCAAATTTAGATATAGCTCCCATATATATCTTCATCCGATTTCGGGTTAAATGTGCACCGAATGGCCCGAATTTTGGCACATGTGACCGAGATTAGCCTTAAAGCAAATACAACAAATTTGGAGAAAATCGGTTCAGAAACAGCTATAGCTCCCATATATATGTTTTATCCGATTTGGCGTTTAAGCCTCTCACATTCGTAATATGCACTCCACAAGAATGATATTTGGTACCAGATATAAGATACAGCCCAGAAATAGCTGTTTGTAATTTTATCGAAATCGGTTCAGATTTGGATATAGCTCCCATATATATCTTCATCCGATTTCGGGTTAATTGTGCACCAAATGGCCGATATAAGTCCAAATGGACTGAATTTTAGTACATCGGACCAAATTCAGCCTAGAAGCAAGTATATCAAATTTAGTGAAAATCGGTTCAGATATAGATATAGCAACCATATATATGCTTCATCCGATTTAGTGTTTTAGTCCCTCACATTCCTACTATGCACTCCACAACCGTGATATTTGGTACCAGGTATTAGATGGAGCACAGAAATAGCTGTTTTAAATTTTATCGAAATCGGTTCAGATTTGGATATAGCTCCCATATATATCTTCATCCGATTTCGGGTTAATTGACCACCAAATGGCCGTAATAGCATCAATTTTAGCAAATCCGACCGAAACCAGCTTAGAAGCAAGTACACCAATTTTAGTAAAAATCGGTTCAGATATAGCTATAGTTCGTAAAATGCACGATAGAATTAGATAGATTTTGATTTTGTACCAAATATTTCATAGAGCTCTGAAATGCCCTGTATAAACCTTTTTACGAGAGCTCTACTAAATATGCATAGTGGTGTAGGGTATCATATAGTCGGCCCCGCCCGACTTTTGAGCTTTCCTTACTGGTTCAATTCTGTTTTGTGAAAAGTGAAATATATTGGCGAATTTCAATTTATATTATTTGCCCGTGCTTCCATTTATGTGAACAGGTGAGATTAAAAAAACTGCAACCAATTTCAGACTGCTGTCATTTCTAAGCCACTCGTCCAACAGCTATTAAAATTATTCCAGTGACAGCTCCTCTTATTGTTTACAAGCGTACAAAAGCATTTTGCTGAGAATATTTCAAACAAAAAACTTATTCGTGATGGAATTCAAGCGTGATAGTGTGATTTCTTTATTTTTGGCTGGAAAACCAACAACTAATTGTGAATAAATCGTTTGTGTTTCGTACCATCGCTCGTTACCGTGATACTGGTAGCGTAGCCCGACGTCAAGGAAGTGGACGAAAGAAAACAGCAACATCAGCAGAAATGGTTCGAAAAGTAAAGAAGCGACTTGAACGAAACCCGCATCGCAGTGGCTGAAAAATGGCTAGCGAGATGAACATATCGCAATATTCCATTCGGCGAATATTGAAAAATGAGCGCGGGGTAAAGCCATTGAAATTCCAAAAAGTGCAAGAAATTATGCCGCAACAGAAAGAAAATAGACTCAAAAGAGCTAAAGAGTTGCTTCGCTTGGCCTAAAGTGGTGAACTATCGACTTTGGTTTTCTCCGATGAGCAAACATTCGTTGTCCAGCAGTTTGTAAACAAACGAACAAATGATCGTGTTTACTTGCCAAAGAGGTCAGCTGAAAATGTGCACCTTCGGTTGGCCACCAGAACTCAAGCGCCGGCCATGGTGATAGTGTGGGCCGCCATAACAGCCGATGGTCGCTCTCCGCTCGTATTTATCGACAGTGGCATCAGAATAAATGCCAGGTTCCTTGTTTTATTTCCAGCGCACAATGGCCACCAAAATCTCCGGATACCAATCCGTTGGATTATTGTGTCTGTAGTATTTTGGAAAGCAAGGTTGACACTAAAAAATACCAAAGTGTCGATCACCTCAAGCAAGTGCTTCGCCGGGAATGGGCCAAAATACTGCAGAGCAACATTCGGGCAGCGACGGTTTCATTGGCCGTTTAAAAGCCATAATTCGTGCCAATGGTGACCAATTCGAACAAAGCTAAACTTATTCTAAAAAGACTTAGAGGAATTTTTTACAAATATTTTTCAAGAAATTTTCGGCCATATAAATAGTTGATAACCTTAAGATATTATTCAAACTGGTGATTTTTTAATGTGGATTTTTTCCTGGATTTTTATAAGTATGTTTAAGTACTTTCCAAGAATATAAATTATGATTTTTTTATTATATTTTCCAATTCTGACATGTTTTTAAGAAATACCCGGTTGTATAGAAATCGAGGATTTTTGAAAAATATTTTTAAGGATTTAAAACTTTTTCAAGGACATTCCATGAATTAAAAAAAATATTCCCTAAGGTGTTCCTTTGAACTTTTTAAAAATATATTTCAAGAACTTACCAGCTTTAAATCCTCGTTTTTAAAAAATATTTCCCAAGTACTATTCTGCAGAAAAAAAAAAAAAATAAAAAAAGCCATATGGCTAGAGAGGATATATATCATTTAATACGGCCCAAATGTGCCTCATCGAAATAACGGTTTTAGAACAACCGATTTGGAACAAATCCATTTCAGGACATTTGGAGTCGGCCTACGGTTGTCAGTCTGTCTGTCTGGCTTGTGCGCACATTATCAAAATTAGATCGCGTTTGGAGATGGACGATATCTCCTTCTGGTACCAAACTTCTGGTACCAAACCAAAGGTCAAAATTTTCAAAAAAAAAAGTATTTTCCTCAAAGTAGGAGAGAGGATACTTTGTTTTTGTGCAAACTTTGCAAATACCAATATTTTAGGTGCGAAAATGGACATCGGCCCACTCCATCAAGTACCTCCCCCACAAAGGGTCAAAATTTGGAATAATTATAACTGTTTTAAAATGTGAAATAAGAGTCAGATTATCATAAAATTTTACGCATCCCAATATCCAAGAATATATATCGGTCCACTCCTTCTGGTAACTCCACCACAAAGGGTCAACATTTTGAAGAGCCATGAAGCTCGTAAAAGCATAATGAGCATTCGATGCCTTTTAAATTCGGCACATCTCAATATTTCCATCAATATAAGACCCTGTATGAAAATGGAATATGTCGGACCACTCCTATTGGTACCTGCCCCACAAAGAGTCAATTTTTTAAATAACTAAATCTCTCATAAAATGCGAAGTAAACATTATATTCTCTTCAAATATCAATATTTCTATCAAAACAAAACCAAGTGAGAATATGAAATATATCGGACCACTCCTTCTGGTACCTTCCCCCAAGGGTCAAAATTTTGAAGAGTCACGAAGCTCGTAAACGTGAATTGAGCATTCAATTCTCTTAATATTTCACACGTATAAATATTTCTACTAAAGCAAGACCTGGTGTGAAGTTGGAAAATATAGGACAAACTTTCTAAAATCTCTCCCAAAAAGGGTCAAGAGTCCGAATGTCTCCAAATTTTACAAAACTTTATATTTTTATTAACACAAGTTCTGATGCGAATATGGGATATATCGGTTCACTGCTTCTGGTATCTCCCTTACAATATGTCAAATTTTTTTAATAACCGATTCCTTTTAAGCTCAGCACATCCTAATACTTCTTGATCAGCATAAAATTCTAAGTCGATTTAGCCATGTCCGTCTGTCTATCTGTCTGTTGTAATCACGCTATCTTTCGAACGAATTTAGATAGAAGGCTAAAATCTTGCACACGTGTTTATTTTTCCAGTAAGCAAGTTAGGTTCGTAAATGGGCCATGTAGGTACACGTTTTCATATAGCCCCCATATAACGGTACCTCCCGATATTCGGTATTTTGATGATTTTAGCGCCATTATTCACCGGAATTATTTCAAATTTGGTATGTCAGATTCGTAATGGATACTACAGCCTATGACAGAAAATTGTCTGTGCAGGTCCACGTTTTCGTATAGCCCCCATATAACGGTACCTCCCAAAATTCGGTATTTTGATGATTTTAGCGCCATTATTCACCGGAATTGTTTCAAATTACGTATTTAGAGATCGTAATGGGAACTACAGGTCCAGGTCCTTGCCCCATATATCACTACCTCCCTATATTCGGTATTTTGACGAGTTTAGGTACAATACCCACCGAAATTGTTTGAGATATCGTATTTGACATTAGTAATGGATGCTATAGCCTGTCACAGAAAATTGTCTATGCTGGTCCAGGTCTTCGCACAGCTCCGATATAATGGTACCTCCCTATATACGATATTTTGATTAATTTAGCTACATTATTCACCGTTTATTTAAAGTTTCGAATTTGAATATGGTAATGGCTAATGACAAACAATGCCTATGTAGGTCCACGTCGTATAGACCCCAATATAACGGCAATATTCGGTATTTTTAAAATTTAACAGAATTTTTTAAGGATTCTATTTTTTTTAATTTCCAAATTCGTTTCAAATGGTGGTGGTATTCAAAGTTCGGCTCGGCCGAACTTACTGCTTTTTAACTTGTTATTTATTCTTCAGTTGCTCCCATTCCAAAAAGAATCCTACACGTTCCGATAATCAAACCTCGTAAACCAACCTAAGTTTAGAATAAAATCTGCTATATCTAGTTTGAAAGCTTTCAAATTGTTAATGACCACTACTAGACACCCTCAACTCTCTCTCTCTCTCCAAACAAATCCAAAGAACAATTAAATGTTTGAAACTTGCCAAAGTTTAATGTTGATCGATTTCTCCAAATATTTCATTCTGGCTGCTCCTCAAAGAAACCTCTATATGATGCGTAACTCGATTTTTCTTTTGTCGCAAACCATTCACACACACACATACACACACCGGCACCCACACGGAATCTTCGAACACGAACGAACGAACGTGCAATATCCAAGGATTGCTCTTGTTCGCATGGACGTACACGAATCGGAAAATTGAATTATGATGTCATTGAAATTCCAACATCATATCGAAGACCGTATAGACGTGAATATTTTTCCTTTTATTTCCTGGTGTATGGCTGTCGAACATTCCATTGAATTTGAGTTTGTGTCTATGTGTGTGTGTCTGGAGAAGAGAAGACCATACATGACTCGTTGACTTTTCAACATCATTTATCATCGACACCAGAACCATCATCAGCGAGAAAAGCCGGCTATCTCTGGAACATCATCAAGGCGAAGATGTCCGAATCCAAAAAGCAGATAAAAGCTTTCAGCCAGGATGGGTGAAAAGTGTGTTGTGACTCCTTGTTTTTAGGCTGGTCATAATGTGGCTGGAATTTGACCATCCAACTCATGGCTCGGCTTTGGATAATTTTCTTGTATCGCCTCCATTTGGGGTTGTTGGCACTATCAAATGTTGTAGCCTTTTTTGGGGGAGTGTCGTTGAGTAACTATTCCACCCTCACCTTGTTTTTGTGTGTGTGTGTTTGCGTTTCTCTCTCTCTCTCTCTCTCTCTCTCTCTCTCTCTCTCTTCTCTGGCCATAGTTGTCGCCGTTGTTATCCTCTTTGAATTGAAACTAATGCCGAATGATAAATTATGCACATCCCAAATTAGGTTACCAGTTTTGTTCAATTTTCGACACAAGTCTTGTTCTGTCGAATTTTTCTGCCTTTCGTTTTCGGGGTTTCACTTCTTCGTTGGAGGCCACATTGAGACGTAGACTTTTGTTAACTTTAACTAAATTTCCTATACATATGTTAACACATTCGTTAACGGCAAATGGAATAAAATGTTGGCTCTTTGGGTTATATCTTTGTAGGTACAGTTGAGGGTGGATAAATGCAATTTGGCCAGTTGTGAAACTATAAAATTCATATCTGTATGGTTGGGATTTTTAAGAAGAATTATTCAAGGCTATATAGAAATCGGGGACTTTTTTAATATTTTCAAAGGCTTTTTAAAGCACTTTTATTTTTTTCGATTTCATGATTTTTAAAGGTATTTATTCTATGACTTTTCATTTACATTTCAAGGACACTCCGGGTGTATTAAAATTCTGGATTTTTCAAAATATTTATAGTACTTTGTTTGAAAATTATGTTTTTCAAGGATTTCTCATCAGAATAGAAATTGTGATATTTAATAATTTTTTCATGGACATGGGATTCAAGGACTTCGCACATGAATATACTAAGAAAATTCAGGGACATCCCGACTGTACTTTTTTTGTCGTGGGTTTCATTTAAGTTTTATTAAGAACCTTAAAATCGTGAATTTTTTTATTTATATCTTTCAAGGACATCCCTGCTTGAACTTTAAACATATTTTTAACTCATATTTTGACCCATTTTTTAATATTTTTCTAGTATTCCTGGTATAAATAAAAATCGCAATTATTTAAAAATGACATTCCTGCTGTATTTTTAAACGTATTTTGGATTAAATTTTTTCTAAAGGAATTTGCTGCTATTTAAAAATTATGACTTTTTATTTTTTTCAAGGATTTTTAACATAAATTTTTAATAATTTGTTCAAGGACATGGAATTTTAGGACTTCCCACCTGAATAAACTTAAAAAAATTCAAGGACATTCCGGCTGTAGTTTTGTCGCGAATTCTTGACAGTTTATTTCAATTAACATTTTATTGAAATTGTGGATTTTTAAAATATATGCTTCGAAGATATCCACGTTGTTTTAAAATCGTTTATAATCATGTTTTAAGGCCCAGGCAATATATAAATCAAGGACTTTTCAGCTGTTTTAAAATTATGACATTTTCAAATTTTTATTTAAGGATTTCTTTTTATTTTTTTGTTATTTTAAGAAACTCTCACCTGAAATCGGAATTTTTTATATTTTTTTATACCCTCCACCATAGTATGGAGGGTATATTAAGATTGTCATTGCGTTTGTAATATACATTTTAGACCCCACAAAGTATATATATTCTTGATCTATGACTCCTATGTCGTTTTAGCAATGTCCGTCCGTCTGTGGAAACCACTCTAGCTTCCGAACGAATTGAAGTAGATTGATAAAATTTTGCTCAAATGTATGTTATGTCTGCAGGACTTTTGGCATTGAAAACGGGCCATGTAGGTCCACGGTTTTATATAGCCCCCGTATAACGGTACCTCCGGATATTCGGTATTTTGATGATTTTAGCGAAACTATTTACCGTAATTGTTTCAAATTTAGTATTTGAAGTTCACAATAGATACTACAGCCTAAGACAGAAAATTGTCTGTGCAGGTCCACTTCGTCGTATAGACCCAAATATAACGGCTACATTCGGTATTTTTAAGATTTTAACAGAATTTTTAACAGATTTTATTATTTTTTTTTTTTTTTTGAAAAGTTCGTTGAAAATAGGGTATTCAAAGTTCGGCCCGGCTGAACTTACTGCTTTTTGACCTCATAAAAATATATTTTGTTATTATTTAAATATATTTTTAGAAATCGTGAATATCATAAATCCTGGCTCTATTTATACCCTACACCTCATAGTGGTAAGGGTATTATGTCTTTGTGCATTTGTTTTTAACATGGAGAAGGAAGCGAGATAGACCCATAGTTACTTTTGAGGATATCCATAGAATCACTTTCTGAGTTGATTTATGCATGTCAGTCCGTCTGTCCGTCCGTCTGTCCGTCTGTTCATGTATTCTTGTGAACAAAATGCAGGTCGCATTTATTATCCGATTGAGATGAAATTTTGCACATATCATTTGTTTGACCCAAGGAACCCTATTGAAATTGGAAATAATCGGTCAAAATTTAGATATAGCTCCCATATATATGTTCGTCTGATTTGCCTTTTATTGTGCACCAAACGTGTAATATCAAGCCGAATAGTACGGAATTTTGCACATACAACCAAATTAGGCCTGAAAATAGGTATCCCAAATTTGATCGGTTGAGATATAGCTATAGCTCCCATATATATTGTTCATCCGATTTGTTATTTTTGTTCTCCGCAGCAGTAATATGCACTATGTAACAACAATATTAGGGGAAATATATCAAATGCAGCTCAGAAATACCTTTGCTAAATTTTATCGAGATGGGTTCAGATTTGGATATAGCTCCCATATATAACTTCGTCCGATTTACCTTTTATTGTGCACCAAACGTCTAATATTTGCCCAAATGGGATAGAATTTGGCACTTACGATCGAATTGAGTCTAGAAGCTAGTATGTCAAATTTGGTGAAAATCGGTTCAGATATAGCTATAGCTCCCATATATATTGTTCATCCGATTTGTTGTATTTGTTACCCACAGCCGTAATATGCACTCCATAACAACGAATTCAGTGAAGTATGTCAAATACAGCTCAGAAATGTCTTTGCCAAATAGTATCGAGATCGGTTCAGATTTGGATATAACTTCTATATATATATTTATCTGATTTCAAATTAATTTTGCACCAAATGGGCAATACAAGTTCGAATTTAAAAGATACAAATGAATTCTCCCATAAAAAACTTTTAATTGTTATGTGGAGCTTTACTAAATTAGCAAAGTTGTGAAGGGTATCATAAAGTCGGCCTCGCCAGACTTTAGGACTTTCTTTACTGGTTTTTTGTTGTGGAATTTTTTTAAAATATATTTATGGACTTCAAGGCAATATAAAATCGTGAATATTTTTAAGTACTTCCCAAGAACTTCTTACCTGATATCTCATGTTTTTATATTGTTTTAAAGGTCCTTCCGGCTGTATATTCATTGCGTTTTTTTTAAATATTTTTCAAGGACTTCGAGATTATTTACAAATTATAAATTTTTTAAATAAATTTTTAAAGGACATTGCGATAGTATTTTCAAAGTATTTTGGTTTTAAAATTAAAAAGTTTTAAAGAACTTGTCTTCTGGACTTTTTCTGCTTTTTCGAGGGTTTATTGTTTTTTATCTTTTTCAGGGACATCCCGTTGGAGTTTTTCTTGGTATTTTAAATTTAAAACAAAAATTAAGGACTACTATTTTTTTTTAATCTTATTCTAAGAACTTTCCTTTAAATAGGCATCGTGGATATATTTCAAATATATTTTTCAAATACATCCAGGGTGTGCTAAATTCCTAATTTTTTCAATATTTTCAATAAACACGCTTCTATTTTATTTGGACTCAACTGTATATTGCCCATTGTTGATGTTGTTGCCGTTGTGTTTTATCTAAATTGTTACACTTATTGTTATGGGAAGGTGCGTAGAATTTGATATGGGTTGATTTTTCGTTTCGTTTACAAATTTAAATCTCTTACCAACAAAGAAAAAGTGAAAATTCATAGAAAACATTTTAATCCCCAGCAGATTGCGTTTGCGACTTAGAAAGGAAAAAAACAGAAATAGAAGATTTGACTAAAACGTGACGTTTTTTGCTTGAGAATGGCAAATAGACGACTTGAACATTTGTATTTAGCCATTTTTTTAAGCTAATAAATCAAGTTGTGTTTTTTTTTTTCCTTCTTGGTTGGATTTAAACAACAAAAGGGATAACAAACTTAACGGGAGACAAATTAAATTTCAATTTTATGGTTGTTTTGAAATCCATGTGGGTGAGGGAGGTTGAAAGGAAATGATAGAGAAAGACAAGTTGGGAAGTATCAGGCATTAAGTTCTAAGGCATATGAGCCTTTTTTTAATGATTTTATTTGCAGGAAATCTTAGAAAAATCAGGAGTTTTGGTGAGAAAACTCCGAAAAATGCCTCAAGTAATATTTAAGAAAAATCTTAATGTCTGTAGCCGAGAAGATCTTTTAAAATATTTGATTCCATCCACTGTTGATAAAGACCAAAAGTTCTTAAATATTCTTATTATATTCTTATTAAAAATATATATTGAAATATATAAATTCACTATTTATGTAATCGGGTCGCCCTTAAAATCTATTTCTAAAAATCAATGATTTATGTAGCCAGAAATTCCTTAAGAAATATTTTTTAAAACCCACAGGGTGAGATAAGAAGACTGCAACCAAATTCAGACTGCTGTCATTTCTAAGCCACTCGTCCGACAGCTGTTAAAATTATTCCAGTGATTATTGTTTAAAATCGTACAAAAGCATTTTGGTGAGAATTTTGCATTAAAAAGTTATTCGTGTTGGTATTCAAGCGTGATAGTGTGATTTCTTTATGTTTGGCTGCAAAACCACAAGTGGCTATCGTTAGAGAACTCCAGCATTTAAATGTGAATAAATCTTTTGTGTCTCATACTATCGCTCGTTACCGTGATACTGGTAGCGTAGCCCGACGTCAAGGAAGTGGACGGAAGAAAACAGCAACATCGGCAGAAATGGTTCGAAAAGTAAAAAAGCGACTTGATCGAAACCCGCGTCGCTGTGGCCGAAAAATGGCTCGTGAGTTGAATATATCGCAATATTCCATTCAGCAAATATTGAAAAATGAGCTCGACACAAAGCCATTGAAATTCCAAAAAGTGCAAGAACTTACATCGCATCAGAAAGAAAATAGACTAAAAAGAGCTAAAGAGTTGCTTCGCTTGGCCGAAAGAGGTGGTGCACTGCCGAATTTGGTTTTCTCCGAAGATAAATCATTCTTTGTACAGCAGTTTGTAAACAAACAAAATGATCGGGTTTACTTGCTAAAAAGTCAGAGGAATATGTGCACCTTCGGTTGACCTCCAGAACTCTAACGCCGGCCATCGTAATGGTGTGAGCCGCCATAACAGCCGATGGTCGCTCTCCGCTCGTATTAATCGACAGTGGCATCAGAATAAATGCCGAATATTATCGCGAAAATATTCTGAGGGTGTATTAAAGACTTGGGCACGCACACATTTTGGCCTAAGACCTTGGATATTCCAAGCATTCAGCACCATCGCACTCAGCACAAGCCACCAAAGAATGGTTACAAAATGAGGTTCCTCGCTTCATTTCCAGCGCACAATGTGTCTGGAGTATTTTGGAAAGCAAGGTTGGCACTAAAAAAATACCAAAATGTCGATCACCTCAAGCAACCGTGTGACGGTTTCATTGGCCGTTTTAAGGCCATAATTTGTGCCAAAGGTGAAGAACTCGAACGAATTTAAACTTATTCTAAAATTTGATGCTATTTCCGACATTTCTTGCTTTCATTCAATAGAATTAAAAAAAAATTAAAAATTATGGCGTTCGCTGTTTTTTTATCCAATCCTGTATAGTCCAAACCAGGCACGTCGCAATATTTTTGTCATATTTATTTAGGAACCTACTCCATAGAGGGCCAACAATTTGAATAATCATAATAGAAGTCAAAATATATTTAAATAATCGCACATTGACTCAGGGTATACATCCGTCGGTAAACCCGACTGATACTTTTTGACTTGTTTAATATTTCTTTTGGACTTCCCGGCTATTTTGTTATTTGTTGGAAACAATTTAAAGACTTTCCAAGTGCACATAAATTGGGGATTTTTTAGCAACAGTTCTTATAAGGTTTTCCGAAAAAAGGAAACCACCTGTGTTTTCAGAAATAACTTTTCAAGATCTCCGAAATTTTTTTAAAAGTATTTTTCAAAATCTTTGCTTGTATATTCAAATCAAGGAAAAACATTTTTTTTACTTAAGAACTTAATTGTATATTTAATAATTTTGAAGGACCTCCTGGTAATATAATTTATTGATTTTAAAGAAATATTTTTCGAGGACTTCCTAGCCATTTTTAAATCCTTGATTGCTTAAAAATGTGTAAAGATTTTCCTGGTATCGATAAATTGGCTATTTTTTGGGATAATTTTCAAAACGTGTTTGTTTTTTCTTAAATAGTTTTTTTTTTAAATAATTCTTTGTCATTCGATTTAATGATGTCCGTGATGATGTTGAAAAATTCACCGAGATACTTCAATATATATAAAATATTTTTGTTCGGATATTGTTATATAGATTTTGTTTTTTTTTTCTGTCGTAACATGTTCCAATTTCTCATATCCATTTACAATGCTCACTTCACATTTTATGTAAATACGTCCTTTTGTACCTTTAATATACTTACCTTAGGGCTACCATTCCCCAATGAAATGGCCAATAACAACAAACTCCCTTTTCTGCTGTTGTTACATCTCTCCTCCCAACCCACTGTCCATGTTCCTGCGACATGCATGGACATCATAAACACTTGAAAACCAGATGTTAATTCATTTTTTACGTTCCCCACCGCCAACCCTCAAAATGGCCCAACAATTTGTTATAGTTGCTCTTGTGATTGTTGTTCTTTTTTATTCTTTTTTTCCCTTGTTGTTGTTGTTGTTGTTTTTATTGGTATTCTTCCCAAAGGGGAAATAATGATGAATTGTTCGAATCAGTGATTTGTCACCCGAACAAAGTCACATGTTTTGAGCTCACAACACAAAATGGAACATGAACATGCAATGCAACACCAAAAAAAAAACCAGTAAAGAAAGTCCTAAAGTCGGGCGGGGCCGATTTTATGATACCCTACACCACTTTGCTCATTTAGTTGAGCTCCACTTAATAATTAAAAGTTTTTATGGGAGAATTCAATCATACACGCTATGATTATAATTAAAATTTAAAATTCAAAGGACTAAATATGCCGAAGCATTTGTATCTTTTTAATTCGGACTTGTATTGCCCATTTGGTGCACAATTAATTTGAAATCGGATAAAAATATATATGGGAACTATATCCAAATCTGAACCGATCTCGATAAAATTTGGCAAAGATATTTCTGAACTGTATTTGATATATTTCCCTGAATAACGTTGTTACGGAGTGCATATTACGGCTGTGGGTAACAAATACAACAAATCGGATGAACAATATATATGGGAGCTATAACTATATCTGAACCGATCTTCACCAAATTTGGCACACTACCTTCTGGACTAAATTCGGTCGTATGTGCCAAATTCCATCCCATTTGGACAAATATTAGACGTTTGGTGCACAATAAATGGTAAATCGGACGAAGTTATATATGGGAGCTATATCCAAATCTGAACCGATCTCGATAAAATTTAGCAAAAGTATTTCTGAGCTGCATTTGATATATTTCCCCAAATATTGTTGTTATAGAGTGCATATTACGGCTGCGGAGGACAACAATAACAAATCGGATGAACAATATATATGGGAGCTATAGCTATATCCGAACCGATTTCGATCAAATTTGGCATAATTATTTTCAGGCCTAATTTGGTTGTATGTGCAAAATTCCATACTATTCGGGCTGATATTACACGTTTGGTGCACAATAAAAGGCAAATCGGACGAAGATATATATGTGAGCTATATCTAAATTTTGACCGATTATCTCCAATTTCAATAGGGTTCGTCCTTGGGCCAAACAAATGATTTGTGCAAAATTTCATCTGGATAGGGCAATAAATGCGAACTGTACTTTGTTTACAAAAATACATGGACAGACGAACGGACAGACGGACGGACGGACAGACGGACGGACGGACAGACGGACGGACGGACAGACGGACGGACGGACAGACGGACGGACGGACATGCATAAATCGACTCAGAATGTGATTCTATGCAGATCATCAAAAGGAACTGTGGGTCTATCTCGTTTCCTTTTGCCTGTTACAAACAAATGCACAAAGACATAATACCCTGACCACCTAGTGGTGTAGGGTATAAAAAGAAAGAATGAAAGAAAGAAATGTGTATTCAAAGAAGAAGAAAAGAAGGAGAAGAAAAACAAGGATGTAGAGCATAAAAATTGTTACAATTGTAAGGGCGATTGTGTATCCCCAGAAAGTTGCCCAACCAAACCTACCGTTGGAGGTTGGATGATATGCAGTAGATGTGTGTGTGAGTGTGCCATTTGTTGTTGGTGTTGTTACATCTACGAATGTTGTCCATATTCTTGTTTGACATGAATAATTAGGAAGAGAATGTTAGAAATTATTACAAAACGACGAACAAATAAAACAAACAAAATTCAAACACATTCATACCTAGAAAGTAAAGTATGAACACCACTTTCTAGGTATGAATGTGTTGGAGGATTATTAATTCCGTCAAAGCAGTGGTACAAATTATGACATAAGATTAAAGTTTATTACTGTAAAACGTCTTAGTAGGTCAAACATACATTTTGAAATTGGAATTTTTGACAAAAAATCTACAAAATGTATCTCATTGAAATAACGCATCGAAAATTAGACAACAAAGCGGACTTTTTGGTGCTTATCTTGAAAATATGGTTAAAAACACCCATTAAAGCTATCAAAATATTCTAAAATTCTTTCTTCCTGTCATAAAATTCAACTAAAGGTCTCTCAGAATACATCAAAATCCAAATTTAACCTAAACTTCAGCAATTTAAAAATGTTTAAAACTAATTTTATACAGGGTGAGATAAAAAAACTGCAACAAAGTCTAACGCCATAATTTTTAATTTTTTTAATTGAGTGCTGGTAGTCACTTGTAGTTTTCCAGCCAAATATAAAGAAATCCCACTACCACGATTGAATTCCATCACAAATAAGTTTTTTTTTTTTGGAAAATTCTGACCAAAATGCTTTTGTACGCTTGTAAACAATATAATGAGCTGTCACTGGAATAATTTTAACAGCTGTCGGAGGAGTGGTTTAGAATAAACAGCAGTTTGAAGTTGGTTGCAGTTTTTTCATCTCACCCTGTATTTTAGTACATTTCGTACACTTATAGTGCGTATTTCCAAAAACCTTTATTACACCTTACTTGTTCGTCAAATACAAATTTAGTACATTTAACTACTTTTCATACAATTCTGTTATGAATTTTCAAAACACCAGCCTTATCTCACACCTTCGGACTAGAAGTGACCTTCACCAAAAATTTCAAGATTATAGCATCAGCCGTTTCGGGCTTGGATCACCCCTTATTTCAGTCAGTCAATCACATTTCTTGCTATAATCGCGTCTAAAGGGCATTTTTCATCATTTCTTTTGACTCGATAGATGGTTAATATTTTCGACCAAAATAATTCTAGTATTGTTAGAGCATTATTGTCAAAGACATAATATATGTTAGGATTTCAAGTAAATTAAAAAAAAAGCAGTAAAGAAAGTCTTAAGGTCGGGCGGGGTCGACTTTTTGATACCCTACACCACTTTGCTAATTTAAAAGTTTTTACCAAAGGCTACATATGCCGAAGCATTTGTACCTTCTAAATTCGGACTTGTATAGCCCATTTAATATGAAATCGGATAAAAATATATATGGGAGCTACATCCAACCCGGAACCGATCTCGATAAAACTTTGCAAATATATTTCTGAGCTGTATTTGATCGATTTCCGTGAATATCGTTGTTACGGAATGCTTATTACGGCTGTGGGTAACAAATATAACAAATCGGATGAACAATTTTTTGGGAGCTATAGCTATATCTGAACAGATCTTCACCAAATTTGATATATTAGACTCAATTCGGTCATAAGTGCCAAATTCCATTCCATTTGGACAATTATTAGATGTTTGGTGCACAAGAAATATTAAATCCGACGAAGTTATATATGGGAGCTATATCGAAATCTGAACCGATCTGGATAAAATTTAGCAAAGGTATTTCTGAGCTGCATTTGATATATTTCCCCAAATATAGTTGTTACAGAGTGCATATTACGGCTGCGGAGGACAAAAATAACAAATCGGATGACCAATATTAATGGGAGCTATAGCTATATCTGAACCGATTTCGATCAAATTTGACATACTAGCTTCTAGACTCAATTCGGTCATAAGTGCCAAATTTCATCCAATTTGGGCAAATATTAGACGTTTGGTGCACAATCAAAAGTAAATCGGACGAAGTTATATATGGGAGCTATATCCAAATCTGAACCGACCTCGATCAAATATAGCAAATGTATTTCAGGGCTGTATTTGATATATTTCCCCAAATATTGTTGTTACAGAGTGCATATTACGGCTGCGGAGGACAAAAATAACAAATCGAATGACCAATATGAATGGAAGCTTTAGCTATATCTGAACCGATTTCTATCAAATTTGACATACTTATTTTCAGGCCTAATTTGGTTGTATGTGCAAAATTCCATACTATTCGGGCTGACATTTCACGTTTGGTGCACAATAAAAGGCAAATCGGACGAAGATATATATGGGAGCAATATCTAAATTTTGACCGATTATCTCCAATTTCAGTAGGGTTCGTCATTGGGCCAAACAAATGATTTGTGCAAAATTTCATCTGGATAGGGCAATAAATGCGAACTGTACTTTGGTTACAAAACTACATGGACGGACAGACAGACGGACGGACATGCATAAATCGACTCAGAATGTGATTCTATGCGGATCATCAAAAGGAACTATGGGTCTATCTCGTTTCCTTTTACCTGTTACCAACAAATGCACAAAGACCCTGACCACTTTGTGGTGTAGATAATAAAAACAAGTTAAATGGCAGTATGTTCGGCCGGAAAAGAAAAAACAAATTAAGAAAGCTGAAAGTTCGGTCGGTCCGAACTTTGAATATCCTCCACCATTTGGAATGAATTTAGAAATGTTCAAAAAATAAAATCTTTAAAAAATTCTGTTTAAATTTTAAAAATACCAAATATAGCCGTTTTTTAGGGGTCTATACGACGTGGACCTACATAGGCATTGTTTGTCGTAAGCCATTACCATATTCAAATTCGAAAACTTGAAATAAACGGTGAATAATGTAGCTAAAATCATCGAAATATCGTATACAGGGAGGTATAGTTATGCGAAGACCTGGACCTGCGTAGACAATTTTCTGTCACAGGCTGTAGCATCCATTACGAAGTTCAAATACGACATCTCAAACAATTTCGGTGGGTATTGTACCTAACCTCGTCAAAATACCGAATATAGGGAGTTACTGATATATGGGTCTTATACGAAGACCTGGGCCTGCATAGACAATTTTCTGTCACAGACTGTAGATCACATTACGAATTCTAAATACGTAATTTGAAACAATTCCGGTGAGCAATGACGATAAAATCATTAAAATACCGAATATAGGGAGGTACCGTTATATGGGTCTTATACGAAGACCTGGACCTGCATAGACAATTTTCTGTCTTAGGCTGTAGTATCTCTTTCGAACTTCAAATACCAAATTTGAAACAATTCCGGTGAATAATGTCGGTAAAATCATATACCGAATATCAGGAGGCTATACGAAGACGTGGACCTACACGGCCCGTTTTCGAACTTAACCTGCCTACTGGAAAAATAAACATGTGTGCAAAATTTTAGCCTTCTATCTCAATTCGTTCGAAAGATAGCGTGATTACAACAGACAGACAGACGGACATCGCTAATTCGACTTAGAATTTTACGCTGATGAAGAATATATATATACTGGGGTCTGACATGAGTATTTCGAGGAGTTACAAACGGAATGACAAAGTTAATATACCCCCCATTGCATGGAGGAGGATATAAAAATTGGAGAGGTATTTTTCCTGATTCAGGTTACTTTGCCATAATTTTTCTATTTTTAGCTCCACTTCCAACATCTTTTTGGTTTTTCAAGTTTAAATTGTAATTGGAAGACTTGGTAATAATGTCTCCTTATGCTCTGGATGCTTCAACTCGATTTCCTCTCCTAACCACTGTCCATTGTTTGTGTATCTCAAGAGATATGGACATTTGTAATTCAAACACATAATAAAGCAATCTTGTTATACCCTACAACACTATGTGTTGGGGGTATTATAAGTTTGATTGGGCCAGAATTTATGTAACACCTCGAAATATTGATTTCCCACATAGGAAAGTATATATGGATCTTCCTATCTCGCCGAGTTGAGTCGATCTAGCTATGTATGTCCGTCCGTCCATCTGTCCATCTGTCCGTCTGTCCATGTTAATTTGTAATCACTCTACAGGTCGCAATTATGGCCCGATCTTCACGAAATTTAGAATGGAAGTGGGGCTAGGGTCAGAATAGAACCCTATTTCTTTTGGAGATGATCGCATAATATTTAGGGGTCGAAATGGACCAAAAACTGAAAAAATGTCGGATTTTGCAGTAGCTGTACAGGTCGCAATTATAGACCAATAGACGCGGAAATTCGCATGTAGCTAGAGTTTAGGGTGGGGAAGAAGCCTACCAATTTGGGTGGTCATCGGAAAATATTTAGCGGGTAAAATAGACCATATCTTTTGTGTTGAAAAAATTCAAAATTTTTCATTAAACCGCGAATATTTTAAATCCCGGCGAAATCACAAAGCCATGACAAGGTTACTCCTGTTCTTTACATTGATGTTAACATCCAACAAAATGGATATATAGCAAAATATGTGCGATATATATGTCTATCAAAGAAGATATGCTTGAAAAATCTCTTATATGTCGAGAACGGCTGAACTGATTTCGACAGAAGAAAGAAACAATGTCTAAAAAATCGCGTAAAAATATCCTTCTAAAGATGAAAATATTGATTTTGTAACATTTTCTCATATTTTTTTTTTTCAATTTTGTCACATTTTTGGCATATTTTCATTTTGAATTAAACATTTGGTAATATTTCTACAGCTAACAAAACTAAGTAGTTAGGATATCAGGATATCATATACAGATCGCATTTATGGTCCGATCCTAACGAAATTTTGCATGGGGATTAGATGAGGGTCAGAATAGAAGCCTACTCTTTTTGAAGATGATCGTCCTATATTTAGGGGTTGAAATGGACAAAAAAACTGAAAAATTGTCAGCAGGTCGTAATAAGCGCCCGATCCTCACGCACATTTGAATGGGGGTTACCGGACATTGCAAAAGCCAAGCAGTTTTGGATGGCAATCCAAAAATATTCAATTTGTGAAGGAGTTTGCCAACTTTTGAAGACAAAATACGAAAATGTCCATTCCAGTGACTTTTTGGAGAATTCACAAACACAGGAAAGACGCACTTCTGACTATTTCGTTAACGCTGATTTCGTTGAAGAATATAGTCAAATGTCTGTAGCTCATATAGATGCGTTTCAGTCAAAAACCAATAATAAATGTTAATCTTTTGTCACTTCTGAGAGATTATAGGTCTTTGGGAAATATTGGTTCCAGATCTAGGAAGACCATTTACGTGCAACATCTACCAATAAATTGGAAATGAGCAAATTAGTTCAAGTTTCTATTATTCGAAAATTAGAGAACGAAACCTGATGGTTTGCTTTTATTATTTGTCACAATATCTTGTGGAATTCTTTCGAGTATCTGGCCTATATAAACTGTATCGTTTATTATAGTGTTGTAGGGTATTCAACGGTCGGCCCCGCTCGACTGTAGCCTTTGCTTACTTGTTTTTCTATGTTTAGGTGCACTTCCATAATCTGTTTGTTTTTTCGTGTATTTGTAAAAAATTGAATTTTTGTCGTCCAGTGTAATCAGGTTTAAATTGTAATTAGAAGACTTGGTAATAATGTCTCCTTATGCTCTGGATGATGCTACAACTCGTTTTCCTCTCCTAACCACTGTCCATTGTTTGAGTATCTCAAGAGATATGGACATTTGTAATTCAAACACATAATAAAGCAATCATGTTTTATGACATAAACACCAAAAAAAAAAAAAAATAAATAAATAAAATGTAATAAAAAATAAAGACATTTGCTTTGCTTGTCTTCACATCATTCATTTATTTGTTTGACCTTCCATTCATGCTGTCTGTCTGTCATACATTCATTCATCTATCAAACCATACATCCATCCATCCATCGAACCATTCAGCCATCGAAAGCGTCACAATTGTCACATAATTCCAAAATCGCAAATCAAAGAGAGTCCGAAAGAAAACACCATTGCCGTTATTGTTGTGCAGCAGTGTCATCGGGACACAAATGTGCTGTTTGGCCGGGTGGTTGACTGGCTGACTGGTTCGTTGGTTGGTTGGTTATTGTGAAATGAGAGTAGTGGGTGTGGTGTGGGTGTGGGAGAGAGCAAACATGTTTACCAGATGATGCGAGAAATGTTGTGTCATCTATCAACAGCTGTAGTTTTGGCAAAAGAAAACTTTGCAGTTTTCCCAAGCAAAACACTCATATGTCGATAGAGAGACACACACACACACACACACATCTACTCGCCAAGTCTCTCCACGTAAACATATCACAAGCAGGTTGAGGGGTGGGTGGTTGATGGAAGGATAAACAACATTCGCTAATGCACATTTGCTGCCAATTTTGCGTAACGATTGTTTTGATTACGTTGGCCAATGCTGCTGCCCGTGGCAGCATTGCCCACCATGGCTGGCAGACCATGGACATGGAACACATTCTCCTTGCCGTTTGCATTAAAACTTCTCGCATTGGCATTGTTGCGGCTCCATAACTCGGGAATTTGTGGTCTTTGCAACTCGGACAGAGGCTTACATTTCACATAGACTTGCCGTTGATTTGGTGAAATGCTATTCGTTCGAACTGTTTCCCGTTTAATTACCACGGGATTTGTGTAACGTTGCCTTTTGAGGGATTCCCGGCAGGGGAGTTGGCAGGGCAGGGGTGGGGTGTGCTCTGGCTGTTCATTTGAGGATAGTTTCTCCTGCAATGCCTGCTGAAGCTGTTTAAATTGTTGTTGCAAAACTCGATTGGCAAAATTTTGTTCATTACGACAATGCGAGAGCTGGGGAGTTGGCGGATAATCCCATACCATGGAAGGTTTTAGGGGTTTGCCAATGGGATTTTTCTTCGAGGGATTCATGCGTTTGCCGAGAATTTCCTCAATTGCCATTAAATTGTTTTCAACATTCGATTCCATTTGCAGAGGTTTTGTTCTGGTGGATAAACCCTTAAACATGTGGCATGACTTCTTTTTACTGGGTTGGACCAGGGAGGCGAAAACCTTGGGATTTATGGTGGTATTGGATTTTTTAGCTGCTACGCCACCTCCTCCATGGATCATGGTAAAAGATTTCTTCAATTGCCTCAAGGCATGTGAAGAAAGTCCAGATTTATTATGTCCCACCGGGGTAGCAGGCTCCTGCCTTCGAAAGACACTACGGCTACTGGAACTGCTGGCACTCGAACCAAAACGTCGCTGTTGGTATATCTTATAGGTGGGGGGTTTAAGCAGCTTTTTACTACCCTCTGGCGTTTGATTCGTGAGCAAACGTTTTCTGCTAACCTTCATAATGCTATGCAACAAATGCGACTCATCCACATTTGAGGCCATGTATTTCTTCGAACTCGAGCTCAAACGCTTGGCTTTTTGTTGTTGCAATTCCCTCTCGGTTTCCTCCTTGAACATCCTTATGGGAGCTTTATTTTCCATTCGTGCTGAAGCAGCTTTAATTTGTTGCAAGCCATGGCGATATTGCTCTGGGATTTGCTCATATAACTTTTTAATGCAAGTGCTAACAATTTGATTGGTATTTTTGGACAAAAGCTGGGGCTAAAGGGGAAGGAAGATTTTTAATGGAGATCTTTGTTTTCGAATTTTAACTCACATCAATGTTAATTTTTCTCTTCACAAATTGATTTAAATTCGATGTGGTCATTTCTCTGCGATCTGTTATATCACCATTCAATTTATGTAGGATGGGCTTGCTTTTAAAATTTGGATTCATAAAACAATTTTAATTTTTACAAAATATTCTGATATTTTGACAACAAGTTTGAAATATCTTTTCAACCAACGAAGTTCTAAGTAGGTGGGTGTAATAATTTTGGGAAATTATTTGTAGCAATTTTTATACTCTCCATTCCGTTTGAGAAAATCTCAAATTATTTACATACCAAGGTGAGGGAACATAAGCAGCTTGAAGTCTTCGTACGGCATATTTTGTGACATATCATAAATGGATTATAGAGCCGCATTGGAATCGAGCCGTCGTTTCCTCTAATAAATTTATATTAATAAGCCTAGCCATGATGCCAAGCTGTGTTGTACCCTCACCATCAGTCTGCGACAAAACTCCTTTTAGGGACATACGTAAGGATTCATTAACAACTAGACGAAATGGCTGAAACCAGAATCTTGAAATTTTGGGTGAGGTTTATTCTTGGTCCGAAGATATCAGATCAAGCTGGGTTTGAGCAACTAGTAGAGCTAGAACTTGTAAATTTGGAGTGCATGATGGATGTATCAAAGGGTTTTTGGAGATTCGCATTATAAGTGTACGAAAAGTACTAACATGTACTATATTTGGTACTATTTCGTATCATGTGAACAGAATCAAAGTTCAGGTGTAGGGTCGATGTAAGGAGTAGGTTTTGGAAGAGTGTACTCATATATACTATAGTACTATATCGTACCAAATTTAGTACAATTCGAGTTTGAAGGAACGGTTGGAACTGGAATCCTGAAATTTAAAATTAACATTGCTGCTGGAGAATAGGATGGGTGTACCAAAAGATTTTTAAACAATTAAAAAAGTATCGGTCGGTTTTGCCGACAGATATATACCCTCAGCCAATGTTCGATTATTTAAAAATATTTTGACTTCTGTTATGATTATTCAAATGTTTAACCCCTTATGCAGAAGGTTCCGAAGGAATGGGTCAATATTGGTCATTTCGTATCGGACTAAAATAAATATGATATTTATATTGCGACGTACTACCAAGTCTTGAATAGAATCGGATGTCAATTTCGCTTTTTATGAGCTTCATGGATATTCAAAATTTTGATCCTTTGTAGGGAAGGTACCAGAAGGAGTGGACCGATATATCCCACCTTCACAACGGACCTTTTGTTAGTGGAAATAATGGGATGTGTTAAATATAAAGATAACCTGACGCTTATTTTGGATTTTATAAAAGTTTTGGTTATTCAAAACTTTGACCTTTTGTGGGGGAGGTACCAGGAGGAATGGTCCGATTTCTACCATTTTTTTTTACAGATCCTGTGTTGATAGAAACAATCAGATGTGTCAAGTCAAAACGGTATCCTATATTAATTTCGAGTTTTATGAGCTTAATGGAAATTCAAAATTTCGACCTTTTGTGGGGGAGGTACCTGAAGGAATGGACTGATATTGTCCATTTTCAAACCTGACCTAGCACTGATGCAAGTATTTGGATTTGCAAATTTGGGGCAAAATCGGATTATCGTTTCGACTGTTTGTGGGGGAGGTACCAGAAGGAGTAGACCGATATATTCCATCTTAACATCAAACTTTGGGTTAATTTAAATATTGGGATGTGTGAAATTTGAAGACAATCGGACTCTTACATCACATTTTATGACGGTTGTAATAATTTAAAGTTTTTGCCCTTTGTGGAGGAGGTACCTAATGTAGTCGACCGATATTGTCCATTTTCCCACCAGATCTAGCACTAATGTAAATATTAGGATTTGCAAAGTTGGAGCAAAATCGGATTATCCTTTCTCTTTCTGTGCATAAAATATATTTTTTGAAAATTTCGACTTTTTGTGGAGGAGGTACCAGAAGGAGTGGGCCGATATTGTCCATCTCCGAACACGATCTAAGTTTGACAAAAATATTACGATGTACCAAGTTTATACAAAACCGAATCGGATACTACCTTCGAGAGTTATCGTGCGCACCAGTCAGACAGCTAGACAGATAGATGGACGGACATCGCTAGATCGACTCCAAATGTTCTGAAACGGATTTGGTCCAAAGAGACCTAGGGTCTAAAACCGTTATTTCGACTAGGCACGATTTGACTGTATTAAATTATGTATGCCCTCGGATCAATTTTTTTGATCAAAGGATTTTTGGAAATTCGCACTATGAGTGTATGAAAAGTACTAAAATTTACTATGGTACCATTTCGTATCATAACAACTGTTAGAGCTAAAAAGTTGAAATTTAGAATTGAAATCAAGGTTGAGGAGTAGAGTCGATGTAAGGAGGTAGTTTTCCAAGTGTGTACTCATTTACAATTCGAATTTGGAAGAACAGGGGGAGCTGACATATAAAATTTCAAATTAACATTGCTGGCGGATAGTTGGATTGGGGTATGCAAATAGTTTTCGAAATTTGTAATTATGTGCAAGAAAAGTACTAAATGGTACTAAATTTTGTACAATTTGAATTTGGAGGAACGGATGGAGCTGGAATCCAGAAATTTCAAATTGACATTACTGACGCATTGTTAGATTGGAATATGGAGGAAGTTTTCAAAATTATGAACTTATTTGCACGAAATGTACTAAATGGTACTACATTTGGTGCAATTACGATTTGGGTAAGCCGATACAGCTTCAATTCTTAAAATTATAAAAGGATTACGATTGCATTTTAGGAATGAGGTGAGTAGGTAGTTTTGGTAATTCGTACTCGTGGGTACTAAATGGTACCAAATTTGGTACAATTCAAATTTTGGGAAAACCAATAGAGTTGGAATGCCGAAATTTTGAAAAAAGGATTTCTATTGGATTGTAGGGCTGAGGAACGCTGGTAGATTTGGAAACCCATGCTTTCGTGTACATAATAGTACTAAATTTGGTACAATTTCAATTTTGGGTGAACCGGTAGAGTTGGAATCCTGAAATTTGAAAATATGATTTCTATTGGACTGTATGATGTAGATAGTTATGAAATTTTGTACTTAAGTGTATTAAATTGTACTAAATTTGGTATAATTCGGGTGAACCAATAGAGCAGGTATACTGAATTACTGTCGGAGTTTAGGATTGGGATATGTAGGTAGTTTTGGAAATTCGTACTTACCTGCACTATATGGTAATGGGACGTTTTGAATTATTGGATTGAGGTTTGTGGGAAGTTTTGGAAATTTGTACTCATGTGTACTAAATTTGGTATAATTGTGTGTGTATTGGGTTTAGGTGGAATCGTCAAATTTGAGGTCACTTTTGCTGTCTGTGGTTGAGATATGGTGGTAGTTTTGGAAATGGTACACATAGTACTAGTTTAGTATTGGATGAAGGGATAGAGCAGAAAACCTGAAATTTTATGTGAATGCCATTGTTGGTATAGAGATGTAGTTTTGAAATTTTATATCGAGGCCACAGTTAGTGCCTAGGGCGGAGAGTGAGAGGGGGTTTTGGACACGTGTAGTGTAGAACAGTTGGGATTGGGTCTTAGAATAGAGCTGGAATTCTGAAATTTGATATGGAAGCCACTTTTGGTGTATAGTTTGAAGAGAAGCAGGTGAATTTGTTTGGCCCAAGGACGAACTCTATTGAAATTAAATTTAGATATAGCTCCCATATACATCTTCAACAGATTTAGGGATAATTGTGCAACAAATAGCCAATATCAGTCCAAATGAACTGAATTTTGGTACATTCCACCGAATTCAATATGGGAGCAAGTACATCAAATTTCAAGAAAATCGGTTAGGATATAGCTTTTGCTCACTGCATATGTTTCATGGGGTTAAATGTCCCTAAAATGCGTAATATGCACTCCACAAGAATGATATTTGGTAGCAGATACCAGATACAGCTCAGAAATACCTCTGTTAAATTTTATCCAGATCGGTTCAGATTTGGATATAGTTCCCATATGTATCTTCAACCGTTAATTGTGTACCAAATGTCCAATATTAGTCCAAATGACCTGAATTTTGGTACATCCCGCCGAATTCAGTCTAGAAGAAGCACATCAAATTTGGTGAAAATCAGTTTAGATATAGATATAGCTCCCATATATAGGTTTCATGCGATTTGGTGTTGAATTCCCTAACATCCGTAATATGCATTCGACAACAATCATATTTGTTATCAGATATCTTATAGAGCTCGGAAATACCTTTGCTAAATTTTATCGAGACCGGCTAATATTTGGATATAGCTCTCATATATATCCTAATTCCGATTTCAACTAAACGTTTGCAAATAATAGCTAATATCCGCCCAAATGGAGTGAATTTCGGGACGTCGGTTTCCATTTTGTGGGACTCGGCTCCGATATATCTATACATATATATTTTTTTAATATAATCCTTCTCGAAGTGCTATCCTACTCTCTATACCAATCTTATTTTGTATAAAAGATTTATTTGTCTCTGTCAAATTTAGTGAAAATCGATTCAGAATTGGATATGCCTCCCATCAATTAGTTTTCTCTAAACCCAAACTATAAAAGCTCTAAAGCCAAATGTTAATAGGTGGTATGATCTACTTCAAATAAATTATATTTTTTTACGGGAGCTCTACTAAATATGCAGTGTAGTGTAGGGTATCATATAGTCGGCCCCGCCCGACTTTTGACTTTTCGTTACTGGTTTTCAATAATTACGGGTAAATCCAGCAGATTATGAAAGTAGAGCTAAAAAGGAAGAATCCAAAAATTTTGAAAAGTCTGGGAGAGAGCAAACTTTCCCCTTATTTAAGGTTCCTTTGAGATGCAACCTTTAAAAACGCCGATACAAGTGGTTTCCCTTTTTCGGTTCTAGTTTAATAATCTGCTGGATTTTTTCCCGTAACTATTGAAAACTAGTGGAAAAGTAGTAAGGTCGGCCGGGCCGAACTTTGAATACCCTCCACCGTTTGGAAAGAATTTGGAAATTTTCAAAAAAAAAAAATTAAATAAATAACGTGTAAAACAGCTGTAAGTTCGGCCGGACTGAACTTTAAACACCCTCCACCATTTGGAACGATTTTGACAATTAAAAAAAAAGTCCGTTAAAAATTCTGTTCAAATCTAAAAAGTATTGAATGTAGCCGTTATATTAGGATCTATACGACGACGTGGACCAACAAAAATAGGTGAATAATGTGGCCAAAATCATCAAAATACCGAATATAGGGAGTTACCATTATATGGAGGCTATACCAAAACGTGGTCCTGCACAGACAATTTTCTATCTTAGACAGTAGTGACCATTACGAACTTCAAATACCAAATTAGAAACAATTCCGGTGAATAATGTCGCTAAAATTATCAAAATACCGAATATCGGGAGGTACCGGTATTTAGGGGCTATACGAAGACCTGCATACACAATTTCCTATCATACACTGTAGTATCTATTAGGAAATTTAAACACGAAATATGACACAATTCCCGTAAAAAATGTAGCTAAAATCATCAAAATACCGAATATAGGAAGGTACCGTTATATAGGGGATATACGAAGACGAGGACCTGCAAACGAAATTTTTAGGCATAGGCTGTAGTTTCTATTACACACTTCGTATACGATATTTGAAACAATTCGGGAGAATTGAGTCGCTAAAATCATCAAAATACCGAATATCGGAAGGTACCGTTATATGGGTGCTATACGAAGACGTGGACCTGCAAACGAAACTTTTAGGCATGGGGTGTAGTATCCATTGCAAACTTCGAATACGAAATTTGAAACAATTCGGGAGAATTGAGTCGCTAAAATCATCCAAATGCCGAATATCGGGAGATACCGTTATATGGAGGCTATTTCGAGGAGTCACAAACGGAATGAAAAAGCTAATATACCCTCCATTGGATGGTGGAGGGTATAAAATGAGAATCCGAATATTTCCAAAAGTCTGGGAAAGGGCGAAGTTTCCCCTCCATTTTTGGTTACTTTGGGATGTAATCGTTTAAAATAATCTGCAGCATTTTTCCGGTAGTTTGGCTTTTAAATCTTTTCCCTTTTTTCTCTATATATTCTTTTGTTTTTAAACGTTTTCTTTATTATAAATTTCACTTTTATTTTCTTTATTTTTCTTCCCTATCTCGTTTTTATAATTCCTTCAGATCGTCCATTTGTCGCTTGGCCAATGGCTGGGAAAATGAAATAATTAAAAATTCTAAATTCCTTTTTCTTCAGCATAAAATTGGAAATTTATTTCAACACCTTGAAGGTCATAATGAGTAAAGGATTGGAAGGTGATTTTTAATACATCCCAACGTAAATGTGAGTGTCTGTGTGAGGAAGGGCTGCTCTTTGTTCCATCATTCCATCTTGTCTTAATTCCATTTCCCTAATGAAGTTCAGAGTGATGACATTAAAGTGTGCGAAAGAAACGTTGCCGGAGAGAGATTCTTTGCAATTTTCTCAATTATTCTCTGTCCACTATTTGCTTTTTTTTTGCTTTTTATTTGCCTTGACTTGAGTTATGGTAAAAGAAGGAAAATAATGTATCACGAGAAAGAGGGAGTGTGTGTGTATGAGTTCTAAGTGTTTATCCTGGTCTTAGGCCCTGCCAGATGTCCATAATCGTTGCAAGTCAAGTGTCTGATTAAATGTTAACACCTAAACGCCCAGCTGATGCTGCTGCCGATGCCAATGCCGGCTCTTTGACAAATGATAAATTAATGATGATTTTTCAATGTTGTTGTTGTTGCTGTTGTTGTTATGCTTGTCGTTGTTCCCATTTTCACACTGTTTTGCCTTCGGAAACAAACAAACTCTTTATGGTTGGAGAATTCAAGAGACCAAGGCCAAAACAAAAGCACTTGAGGCCAGCAGCGACATGGGTAAAAGGCTTGCCAAGCTAGACCCCCTCCTCCCCGACTGACACCTTCGATTTGTTTGCCATTATCGTTCCGTTCATTCTTTAATGCGATTTACCCTTTATCCTCCCTCCTTTTTAATGTCTTTTTATGCTGTGATTGTTATTTGCTGTTGTTGTAAATTATTGATGTTGTTGTACAATGTCTCTGTGTTGTGTTCGATGTGGCTTATAATGTCTTGCTTTAGATGTCGGCTTTGATTTCTATTGGATTTTGAAATAAATATTTTAATATAATTTAACGCCATTTATGTTAGGAGAAGAGATGAGATACGCTATTATATCTTTTAGGAATCCCATTCCGAGTGAATAAAGAAAATATTGCTCTTTTACAAAAATGTGGCATAACTTTAATAATGAGTTGTCAATTTATATTTTTCTGCGATTGTTACTTTATCTTCTTATCAAATTGTTATTTAGTTATATAAAATTATAGTTTTTTACTCTGATTTTGCCAAAAAATCAACAAAAATAGGTTATTGCGTTTATGAAGGACATTACGGCTTCAAATCATTCTTGCACAGAAATTTTGCCTCTCCTTTTAGCCATTGGCACAATTCACATGAGAGTAATTATACCCTCAGCCATATGGCTACAGAGGGTATATATCATTTGATACGGCCAAAACGTGTCTAGTCGAAATAACGGTTTTAGACCCTAGGTCTCTTTGGACCAAATTCGTTTCAGAACATTTGGAGTTGATCTAGCGATGTCCATCCGTCTGTCTGGCTGGCTGGTGCGCACGATAACTCTCGAAGGGAGTATCCGATTTGGTCCAAACTTGGTACATCGAAATATTTTTATCAAACTTAGATCGAGTTCGGAGATGGGCAATATCGGTCCACTCCTTCTGGTACCTCCCCCACAAAATGTCAAAATTTCCAAAGAAAATAATTTATTGCACAGAAAGAGAAAGGATAATCCGATTTTCCTCGAACTTTGTGAATCCAAATATTTTCATCAGTTCTAGTTCAGGTGCGAAAATGAACAATATCGGTCCACTCCATCAGGGACCTCCCCCACAAAGGGTCAAAATTTTGAATAATTACAACTCTTATAAAATATGATGTAAGAGTCCGATAGTCTTCAAATTTCACACATCGCAATAATTTTATTAGCACAAGGTTTGGTGCGCAAATGGAATGTATCAGTCCACACCTTCTGGTACCTCCCCCACAGAAGGTCGAAATTTCAAAAAATATCTTTTGCACACAAAGAGAAACGATAATCCGATTTTGATCTAACTTTGCAAATCCTAATATTTGTGTCAGTCCTAGGTCAGGTCCTAAAATGGACAGTATCGGTCCACTCCATCAAGTACCTCCCCCAAAAATGGACAGCATTTTGAATAATTACAACTCTTATAAAATGCGATGTAAGGATCCGAACGTCTTCAAATTTCACACATTCCAATATTTTTATAAACCCAAGATCTGGTGTTGACATGGAATGTATCGGTCCACTCCTTTTGGTACCTCCCCCACAAAGTGTCGAAATTTTGAATATCCATGAAGCTCATAAAACGCCAAATTAACATCCGATTCCATTTAGACTTGGCATATCTCAATATTTCCATCAACACAAGATCTGTTATAAAGGTGGTACCTCCCCCATACAAAGGGATCAAGATTTTGAAAAACAAAACACTCAAATAAAGCGAAATAAGTAACCAACTCTCTTCAAATTTCACACATATAAATATTTTTGCCAACACAAGATCTGTTGTGAAGTTGATATATATCTGCGAACCCCTTCCGGTACCTCACCCACAAAGGGTCACAATTTTCAATAATTTTATCTGTCATAACTTTCGAAACAATTGAGCAATTCTTTACTACTTGCTATTCTCAAATATTTCTCTCAATAAGAAGCCTGATATGATTACGATATTTATCGGAATTTATGATTTCGCATAAAATTGGAAATAAATATCCTTTCTTGTAATTTTGCCCAATATTTCGCTCAATATTTTTTATTTGTATCAGATGAAGTATAAAAATGGAATATTTCGGTAGACTCTATCTGGTACATCACGCACATTTTAACATTTTCTAAAAATTATTACATATCTCATATAAAGTGAAGGAGTTAGTCGATATAATCCATACCAGGAACGTCGGAATATTTATATATACGATATGAAATGGACAATATTGGTCCATTCCTTCGGAACCTGCTCCATAGAGGGCCAAACGTTTGAATAATTGTGTTTAGATTTCTTCGAATTGGTCACCTTTGACACGAATTATGGCCTTCAAACGGCCAATAAAACCATCACACGTTGCGGTATTTTGGTTCATTCCCGGCGAAGCTCTTGCTTGAGATGATCGACACTTTGGTATTTTTTAGTGTTAACCTTGCTTTCCGAAATTATCCAGACAGAATAGTCCAACGGATTAATATCCGGAGATTTAGTGGCCATAGTGTGCTGGAAATGAAGCGAGGAACCTTCGTAAACATTTGCGCGGGCTGTGTGGTGAGTCCTGTTGTAATATCCAAGTTCTGCGGCCAACATATTATGTCTTTGTGCATTTGTTTGTAACAGGCAAAAGGAAACGAGATAGACCCATAGTTCCTTTTGATGACCTGCATAGAATCACATTCTGAGTCG
The DNA here is from genome assembly GCF_030504385.1 of Musca domestica. Taxonomy (NCBI): domain Eukaryota; kingdom Metazoa; phylum Arthropoda; class Insecta; order Diptera; family Muscidae; genus Musca; species Musca domestica. The sequence goes on along the minus strand of NW_026712249.1, from coordinate 9,451,147 downwards.
ATTTATGTATGTCCGTCCGTCCGTCCATCTGTTCATGTATTTTTGTAAACAAGGTACAGTGTGCATTTATTGCCCGATCCAGATGAAAATGTGCACAAATCATTTGTTTGGCCCAAGGACGAACCCTATTGAATTTGGAGATAATCGATAAAAATTTAGATATAGCTCCCATATTTTTATCATCCGCAGCCGTAATATGCACTCTGTAACAACAATATTTGGGGAAATATATCAAATACAGCTCAGAGAGATCGGTTCAGATTTGGATATAGCTCCCATATATAACTTCGTCCGTTTTACCATTTATTGTGCACCAAACTAATATTTGTCCAAATACGATGGAATTAGGAAATTATGACCGAATTGAGTCTAGAAGCTGGTATGTCAAATTTGGTGAAGATCGGTTCAGATATAGCTATGGCTCCCATATATATTGTTCATCCGATTTGTTATATTTGTTACCCACAGCCGTAATACGCACTCCATAACAACGATATTCAGGGAAATATATCAAATACAGCTCAGAAATATCTTTGCCAAATTTTATCGAGATCGGTTCCGATTTGGATATAACTCCCATATATATCTTTATCCGATTTCAAATAAATTGTGCACCAAATGGGCAATACAATACAATTCCGAATTTAAAAGATACAAATGCTTCGGCATATTTAGTCCTTTGAACTTTAAATTACAACAAGTAAGCAAAGGCTACAGTCGAGCGGGGCCGACCGTTGAATACCCTACAACACTATAATAAACGATACAGTTTATATAGGCGAGATACTCGAAAGAATTCCACAAGATATTGTGACAAATTATAAAAGAAAACCATCAGGTTTCGTTCTCTAATTTTCGAATAATAGCAACTTAAACTAATTTGCTCATTTCCAATTTATTGGTAGATGTTGCACTTAAATGGTCTTCCTAGATCTGGAACCAATATTTCCCAAAGACCTATAATATCTCAGAAGTGGCAAAAGATTAACATTTATTATTGGTTTTTGACTGAAACGCATCTATATGAGATACAGACATTTGACTATATTCTTCAACGAAATCAGCGTTAACGAAATAGCCAGAAGTGCGTCTTTCCTGTATTTGTGAATTCTCCAAAAAGTCACTGGAATCGACATTTTCGTATTTCGTCTACAAAAGTTGGCAAACTATTTCACACATTGAATATTTTTGGATGGCCATCCAAAACTGCTTGGCTTTTGCAATGTCCGGTAACCCCCTTTCAAATGTGCGTGATGATCGGGCGATAATTACGACCTGCCGACAATTTTGCAGTTTTTTGGTCCATTTCAACCCCTAAATATATGGCGATCATCTCCAAAAAGAGTAGGCTTCTATTCTGACCCTCATCTTATCCCCATGCAAAATTTCGTAAGGATCGGGCCATAAATGCGATCTGTATATGATATTCTGATGTCATAACTACTTAGTTTTGTTAGCTGTAGAAATATTACCAAATGTTTAATTCAAAATGAAAATATGCCAAAAATATGACAAAATTGAAAAAATATGAGAAAATTTTAGAAAATCAATATTTTCATCTTTAGAGAGATATTTTTATGCGATTTTTTTAGACGTTTTTTCTTTCCAGCCAAGAGGCCATTCTGAATTAATGAGAACTGTCGAAATCAGTTCAGCCGTTCTCGGCATATGAGAGATTTTCCAAGCATATCTTCTTTGATAGACATATATATCGAACATATTTTGCTATATATCCGATTTGTTGGATGTTAACATCAATGTAAAGGTCAGAAGTAACCTTGTCATGGCTTTGGGATTTCGCCGGGATTTAAAATATTCGCGGTTTAATGAAAAATTTTGAATTTTTTCAACACAAAATATATGGTCTATTTTACCCGCTAAATATTATCCGATGACCACCCAAATTGGTAGTCTTCTTCCCCGTCCTAAACTCTAGATACATGCGAAATTCCGCGTCGATTGGTCTATAATTGCGACCTGTATAGCTACTGCAAAATCCGACATTTTTTCAGTATTTGGTCCATTTCAACCCCTAAACATTTGGCGATCATCTCAAAAAGAAATAGGGTTCTATTCTGGCCCAACCCCGACCTCCATTCCAAATTTCGTGAAGATCGGACCATAATTGCGACCTGTAGAGTGATTACAAATTAACATGGACAGACGGACAGACGGACAGACGGACAGACGGACGGACGGACATACATAGCTAGATCGACTCAGCTCGGCGAGCTAGGATGATCCATATATACTTTCCTATATGGGAAACCAATATTTCGTGGTGTTACATAATTTTTGGCCCAATCAAACTTATAATACCCCCAACACATAGTGTTGTAGGGTATAATTATAATCATAGTATGTATGATTGAATTCTCCCATAAAAACTTTTAATTGTTATGCGGAGCTCTACTAAATTAGCAAAGTGGTGTAGGGTATCATAAAGTCGGCCTCGCCCGACTTTAAGATTTTCTTTACTGGTTTAATATATCCTAAGGGCACACATTTGTCGGCAACCGGATTGAAATGTTCAGACTTGTTACATTAAAGTCTATTCTACTTAAATATAAGTCTAAATATACTTAACTTCTGATTTCTTTCCACTTCATGAATTAAATCCATCTTCTCAGTCTCTGATAATCAATCACTTCACTCCATAAATATATGTTTGAAAGAAAGACATTGTTTAATGGAGTGCCAGTAATTGCCCAATAATGAATGACACGACTGAACATTCCAACGAATTAGTTGCCCAATTATGTGTAAAGGTGGACGGACCATTAACACGAAATAATTCGTTTGATCAATTGAATTATTTATGCTATTCGTCGGGCTCATAAGGCCAACAAATGAATGTCAATTAAATCGTAATATCATTATATGCGCTAAACAATATTACTGCTATAATTTCGATACAGTTATGGACCAATTTATAGCACAATAAAGTCAACAGAGTTTTTTTTCGAAAACTAAAAATCCAAAATTTAGTTAAGAATTGGACTGACATCGAATTTTGGAAATTCCAAGGGAATGTGTAGCACCTAAAATATGGAGATTTTGATTCAAAATTGTGTTCAATCATTGCTACATTTTTGCCCATAACTGTTTTGGGGAGTCGATTTACAATGCCCATTGCCTTGTTTAAATCAAAATAATGTGAGACAGTGTCTTTTTAACAATAACTGAATTATGATAAACAACAGATACTTTTCTCCGAACTACAAAACCAAATCAATCTAAACAAACATCTCCCCCTTTTTACGATACGATATTTACTCTAAACAATTGTCTCAGGAATTTCAATTGAAACTTTGAAGAAATTGATCTTTGCCTCAGTTTCATTTGAGCTTTCTTTGGCTTTAGACATGAGTTTGTTGGAGAGAAGTAGCAGCAGCAGCAATACCAACGATTATCTGCTAAGTTCTGATGAACTTTTTCTCAAAGAATTGGAAAGTCGCGATGGGATATATTCATTTATATATCATGAACTGGAGACGACAACAACAAGGAACTTAGAAATGACCGAAAATGACAAAAGCCGGGGAAGTTGTTTGCTTGAAACTTCAAATTGCATTGGGAAACAGGATCATCAGCAATTCATTATTTATCAAATTGAAGAAGCGAATACGGAGGACATTTTAACAACACCTGATGGGATTAATATTCCTGAAAATAATATTTCCGAAACTACAGAAAAAACAACAACCAATATATCCACATTTTCCATTAACAATAGTAGCTCAACAGAAACCCTTCAACTAAAGCAGACATCTTCGTTGGAGTTGTGGAAAACCTGGTACCCACCATTTGGTTTATTTCCCTGCCGCTTTGCCGGTCAACCACAATTGTTCAGTAAAAATAACAAGGATTTTCGTATACGCCATGCAACACCACGTTTCTCACATATCACCGTGCCGATGGTGCGTAATCGTCGTCACCATTTGAAGGAAACATCGGAATATTCAAAATTCCCCATTGAAGGTTATACTCCAGATTTGAGGTCGCTGTTTCCCCACGATCCTGATGTTCATGCTCCGTTCACAGGGAAAATTGATGTCAATGAGTATAAAAAGAAGGAAAAATAGTTTCAAAACTTTCAGGAGAAATTATCGGCCATAAAATCTAATTTAAGAATATTCCAGCATTTGTTTTTTTCGAAATTTATGAATAAAATTATATCAGAACATAAATTCTCTGGAAGCAGGTACCCTCAGGTACCTTACAGAATTTCTTATGGAAAATGCTAAATATAGGCCAAAATGTCTGTCTGTCAGGCTGGCTGTGGCATACGATAACTCTCAAGGGAGAATACTGCCTCAAACAGTGCACCTTTTAAGATTTATGTTAGATTTATAATATGAGAAATATCTGTGAATTGCTTCCCCTTTCGTGCCGAACTTTTAATAATGTGGCTTAAATTTTCAAAATATCCAATATCGAAGGTACCGTTATCTGTGGACTACAAAAATGTGTCTAAAATACCAAATATTGGGAGAAACTCTTAAATTCTGACATTTTTACAAGAATGTATTCTTCCCTCTGGGAAGAGATACTGCCAATTTAAAGCAAGTTCGATTGAAAATGAGACTAAAGCCTCTGAAATACCTTAAATCTGACGCTACAGTTATATCAGAGCTATACCAAATATTTCCGATTTTCAAAACATAAGCTGGAATCTTGAAATTTTGTGTGAGGGCCAATGTTGATACGAATGGGTCATATAATGCTGGGTTTTTTGAAATTCGTACTAAAACGGTACGAAAAGCACTAAAAGGTACCAAATATGGTACCCTTTTTATACCCTCCACCATAGTATGGAGGGTATATTAAGTTTGTCATTCCGTTTGTAACAATTCGAAATATACATTTTAGACCCCCATATTCCTGATCAGCATAAAATTCTATGTCGATTTAGCGATGTCCGTCCGTCTATCCGTTTGTGCGTCGGTGGAAATCACTCTAGCTTCCAAACGAATTGAAGTAGATTGATAAAATTTTACTCAAATGTATATTATATCTGCAGAACTTTTGTCATTGAAAATGGGCCAAGTAGGTCCACGTTTTGATATAGCACCCATATAACGGTACCTCCCGATATTCGGTATTTTGATGATTTAGCGACATTTTTTATCGGAATTGTTTCAAATTTGTCATATGAAGTTCGAAGTTGATACTACAGCCTATGACAGAAAATTGTCTGTGCAGGTCCACGTTTTCGTATAGCCCCCATATAAGGGAACCTCCCGATATTCGATATTTTGATGATTTAAGCGACATTATTCACCGGAATTGTTTCCAATTTGGTATTTGAAGTTCGTAGTGGATATTACAGCCTATGACAGAAAATTTGGCAGGTCCACGTCTTCTCATAGCCTCCATAAAAAGGTACCTCCCGATATTGGGTATTTTGAGGATTTTAGCGATATTATACATCAGAATTGTTTCAAATTTGGTAGTTGAAACTCGTAAGGGATACTACAGCCTATGATAGGAGATTGTCTGTGCAGGTCCACGTCTTCGTATAGCCCCCATATAACGGTACCTCCCGATATTCGGTATTTTGATGATTTTAGCGACATTTTAATCGGAATTGTTTAAAATTTAGCATTTGAAGTTCGTAATGGATACTACAGCCTATGACCGAAAAATGTCTGTGCAGGTGCTGTGCCCCATATAACGGCGCCTCCCGATATTCGGCATTTTGATGATTTTAGCGACATTATTAACCGGAATTGTTTCATATTTGGTATTTGAAGTTCGTAATGGATACTACAGTCTATGAAAGAAAATTGTCTGTACAGGTCCACGTTTTATACCCACCATGGTACCTCCCTATATTCGGTATTTTTATGATTTTAGCTACATTATAAACAATTTTTTTTCAAGTTTCGCATTTGTATATTGTAATAGCTTGTGACAAAACTCGCCTTTGCAGGTCCACGTCGTCGTATAGACCTTAACAGAATTTTTAACGGATTTTATTCTATTGAAAATTGCCAAATTTGTACCAAATGGGTATTCAAAGTTCGGCTCGGCCGAACTTACAGCTTTTTTACTTGTTTTTTTAATGAAACAGTTTTGACATTTCCTTAGACGACCATTATTTAAAACTAAAAGCCTAGCAGCCAGTGTTGATTATTGATTAATACACTAATGTTCTTTTATGTTTGCCACTGCGTTTGTAAGAATCGATAATAGATCATACACGGGTGAGACAAAATTATTGTACACTTTGCAATTAATTTAAATCATTTTAAATGCTACAATGCCTTTTTCTATTTTATACAAAACTATAATTCATATATTTTTTAAAATATACGTACCTGGGATTTCTATCAAATAAGGCGGGTATTTTCTTGAATTTGCATCTCTAATAGTGTCACTTCAAATTAAAACGGAAGCCCGATCAAATGAAAACGGTTGTCAATTAGTCATTTACAAAACAAAAAATTGCGCTCGACACATATTCCCTTTGGAGTTTGCTTCTCTCTCTATCTCTCTCTGTCTTTGTTGCGCTCAGTAAAATATAAAGAGGAAACCTACTCTTCTTTTGCCTAGAAATGGAGCAAAAACAACATAGACTCTCCCGTGAGAGTGTTGTAATGGATACACACAATTATAAAAGCACATAAAAACTAAAAAGCAAAAAGCGAAACTCCTTTTTAAAGTTATTAACATTTTATCTTAAATTAATTCAATTTAAATAAAATTAATGTTTCATACTTATTGTCTTATTTGCAATGGACGTATTAAACAGCCTAGTAGTAGTGCAATTCTTAATTAAACACACTGAAATTGAGAATTTTGTGAAGCATAACCACGCACGAAGTATGCAACAACCGACATAAAGAAGAAAAGAAAGATAAAGAAGAAAAGAAAATAAACTGAAGAAACGCAATGATCAGAGTTGTCGTGCTAGTTTAATTAGAAGACGTTTGGCGTACTTGATCCTCTTCTTTTTCGATGTTAAAGCAACAGTGAATTAGTCGAAATAAAGGTTTAAGACACTAGGGCCAAATCCATTTTAGGACATTTGGAGTCGATCTAGCGATGTCCGTCTGGCTGGTGAGCACGTTAACTTTCGATGGAACTATTCGATTTGATGCAAATTTGGTACATCTGTCGGCTAAACGGACTGATACTTTTTAACTATTAGATATGAAAAAAGTTTGATGATCGTTTTGGTTATTCAACACATTGACCCTTTGTGTGGGAGGTATCAGATGGAATGTTTCGATCTCTACCTTCTACATAACATATCTCGTGTTGATGAAAATATTGAAATGTGCCAAGTCTAAATTGAATCGAATGTCAATTTCGAGTTTTATGAGCTCCATATTCAAAATATTGATCCTTTGTGGTGGAGAAACCGGAAGGAGTGGACCGATATATTCCATATTCACACCAAACTTTGGTTTAATAAAAATATTACTATGCATGTAATTTGAAGACAATCGGACACTTATATCACATTTTATAAAAGTTATAATTATTCAAAATGTTGACCCTTTGTGTGAAAGTTGCTTTGAGGTTTGGACCGATATTGTCCATTTTCGCACCTGACCTAGCACTGATGGAAATATTAGGATTTTCAAAGTTGGAGTAAAATTAAGTCATCCTTTCTATTTCTGAACAGTAAAATATTTTCTTTGAAAATGTTTTCACTTTTTGTGGGGGATGTATCAGAAGGAGTGGACCGATATTGCCCATCTCCGGACTCGATCTAAGTTTGACAATAATATTACGATGTACCAGGTTTTGATCAAATCGAATAGTCCCTTCGAGAGTTATCCAGTCAAACAGACAGACGGACATCGCTGGATCGACTCCAAATGTCCTGAAACGGTTTTGGTCCAAAGCGACCTAGGGTCTATAACCTTTATTCCGATGAGGCACGTTTTGGCCATATCAAATGATATGTACCCACTCTAGCCATATGGCCAATGTTTGTTTATTAGTGAAGAACGATGGTAATGTTTACCAGGGGGTAAGGCACTAATAAACAAACTTTGTTTTTACAAAAAACAACAATAAAGGGATTAAGCCTGACCATTTTGCAACAACAAAATACTATGGTATCCCGAACAAACAAGCCAAACATTGTAATTTATTTTCTGTGAAATTTTGACCTTTTGTGTGAGGTACCGATGTTGCCCATCTCTGGACTCGATCTTAGTTTTGATGTACCAACTTTGGATACTCCCTCCTGATACTCCCTTTAAAAGTCAAAATCCTGTACAATACATATTTGATATATAAAATCAACATCCCGAAAATTGTCTATAAAATATTGCAGATCCCTTATAAATTATTTAAATTTTTAATGTTATAAAGAAACACTTAATTTTCCTATAATTATTTAAAGTTAGCAAATTTCAATTTACCCTTCTTCGTTAAATAATCACTCCGATTAATAATTGACTTGAAATTTAGAATTTTCTTTCAAATCCTTATGGTTGCTGCAATTAGAGTTAAACATTAAAATTCCTTAATTGTAAATAAACTGTGCCTGTATGCGTGTGTGTGTGTATGTATGTGAGTGTGCAAAGACCACAACTTGTATTGGTGCATTCAATAAATTAAACCAACAACTTGACACTTTGTTTGATTTAAAATGGACTTTAATAAATATGTTAATATCGAATGCAGTAAATTGCTGGGTCGATTTTGTTTAAAGGACACCGTTGTTGGCCAGCATCTGGTGTAGGCAGAGACGTGGATGGAATTCTAGGGTGAGGTTTGAAGAAGATTAATAAAATATTTCTATTTTTATTAAAAATAGTTTTCAAATTCGAAAATTCGTCCCAGAAAAATAATTTTTGTTGGGAGGAATATTAAGAGTAAGGGTTACATATTGTTATCCTTCCAGGTAGGTAGAACTTTGACTGAGATAGTGTTTTTAACCAAGTTTATATTATAAATCCCTTCTTTAATTACCACCCCTTGTTGGGGTGGTGTTGAGACAAATTAATGACTCCGAAAAGCCATCGATTTCCCTTTTGTGTCATCTGTTGATTTTGCCAGGTGATGCATGTTCTACTGGTTTGCACGTGTTCCTACCTCTTAGTTATTGGGAATAATTTCCAAGTCAACGCCATGGCATTGTCGACAACGGTAATAATGATGACGACAATTGTGCCCCTTCCTAGTCTTGAATAAATTTATCCCCTTCGCACCGAAAGAAGCAAAGAAAACAAATTAATTACATTGTTCGGAATAAGTGAATAATGGAGAGACAGTAACATTTTTATACATTTCCATAGATGTTATGTCTTCCAAATTAGAAGTATTTATGTGTGTTTACAGTGGGAACTTGTTACAATGGCAATGTGTTGCATTGAGGCAAATGGGGAATAAGTGGGTTTGTCGATAGATTTATATCGACTCATGTGTCACAAAAGGGTTGGGTTACAAATTATTTATAATAGCCAGGGAATATTTAAAAAAGTCACAATATTTAATAAAGAAAGTTCTTGAATAACATTAATTTAAATTTTCAAAAAATTTTTTTTTCAAAATTTTGACCCTTTGTGGGGAAGGTATTTTATGGAATGGACCGATATTGTCCACTTTCGCACCTGACCTAGCATTAATGAAAATATTTGGATTCGCAAAGTTGGAGCAAAATCGAATTATCCTTTCACTTTCTGTGCAGTAAATGATTTTCTTTGAAAAAGTTGACATTTTGTTTGGGAGGTACCAGAAGGAATGGGAGGTACCAGTAGGAGTATTGACCATCTCCGAATTCGATCCAAGTTTGATAATAATACTACGATGTACGATGATGGACATCATTAACGCCCAGACGAAACGACTGAAGCTAGAATGTTGAAATTTTGGGCGAGGATCTCTTTTGGTCCGAAGGGGTCAGATCTGACTGATTTTTATACCCTCCACCATACAATGGAGGGTTTATTAACTTTGTCATTCCGTTTGTAACTCCTCGAAATACTCATGGCAGACCCAACAAAGTATATATATATTCTTGATTAGCGTAAAATTTTAAGTCGGTTTAGCGACGTCCGTCTTTCTGTCTGTCGCTCCGTCCGTCGGTTTGTCTGTCTGTCTGTCTGTCGTAATCACGCTATCTTTCGAACGAATTGAGATAGAGGGCTAAAACTTTGCACACATGTTTATTTTTCCAGTAGGCAGGTTAAGTTCGTAAATGGGCCATGTAGGCCCACGTATTCGTATAGCCCCCATATAACGGTAACTCCCGATATTCGGTATTTTGACGATTTTAGCGACACTTTTCACCGGAATTGTTTCAAATTTGGTATTTGAAGTTCGTAATGGATACTACAGCTTAAGACAAAAATTTGTCTGTGCAGGTCCACGTCTTCGTATGACCCCCATATAAAGGCACCTTCCGATATTCGGTATTTTGATGATTTTATGGACATTTTTCACCAGAATTGTTTCAAATTTGGTATTTGAAGTTCGCAATGAATACTACAGCCTAATACAGAAATTTGTCTGTGCAGATACACGTCTTCGTATAGCCCCCATATAGCGGTCCCTCCCGATATTTGGTATTTTGATGACTTTAGCTACATTATTCACTGATTTCGCATTTGAATATTGTATTAGCTTATGACAAAAGTTACCTATGCAGGTCCATGTCGTCGTATTGACCCTAATATAACAACTACATTCGGTATTTCTAAGATTTTAACAGAATTTTTAACGGATTTTTTTGTTTTTGAGAATTGCCAAATTCGTTCCAAATGGTGGAGGGTATTCAAAGTTCGGCCCGGCCGAACTTACAGCTTTTTTACTTGTTAGTATTTAAAATGCACAATTTGTTCAGTTTAACAAAATGTTTTAATGAAACTTAATACATCGTACAGAATTTGCAGACTTTCAAGGTTTTTTTATATTGTACATTTTTGGTATGTTTGGTCGGGATACCGTAGTATTTTGTTGTTGCTAAAAAGCCTGGGTTAATCCCATTATTGTTGTTTTGTAAAAAACAACGTTTGTGGAAAACGATGGTAATGCTTACTCACCAATCCTCATCCGTTCCCTTGTTTTTCCAGGGATATTCTCCCGAGGAGTTATTTTAAAAAGTCATAATTTTGAAGTAGGATATTTGTAAAACCATTGCACAATGAACCCACATCTAATTGTTCTGTCCAAAACTATTTTATTGTTATTTATTTTATATGAAACCCCTGAAATCAAAGGCGACCTTAATATCAAATTTCAGAATTTCAGCTCTATCCCTTCACCCAACACCGAAATTTAGTAACATTTAAAACACATATCCATAACAATTTACATCCCTCCATCCTAGACACCAGCAGTGATTCAAATTTAATATCATTCATTACTTTTCGAACAATCTCAGATCAGAAAAATCCCTGATCTCAACACCAGATACATAAATGTTGTAACCACAGACACCAACAGTGACATCTGTACAAAATTTCAGGATATTAGTTCTACTCCTTTACCCAATACCAATTTTAGTACATTTGGTACGCATTTGTAAATTCACCTCCACATCTCAATCCCAGATACCTATAGAGACCTCAATATCAAATTTTGAGATTCCAACTCTATATATATTGTGTGAATAATACCAAATTTAGTAACATTTGGTACTCCTCGTATAATTTTAGTTTCCATAACAACCTGCATCACAGAATCCAATCGAAATCCTATTTCAATTTCAATTTCACTAGTCCAACTCTACCAGCTGTCCCAGAATTTAAATCGTACAAAATTTAATACATCGTACATAAGTACGATTTTTCAAAACTGTGTTTTTTCACCAATTCTACACTACCACTGTTATGCCAATTCCAAATGTCAGGATTCCACCCCTATCGGTGAACTCAAATATAAATTGTACCATATTTAGTACTATTTAGTACACATAAGTACAAATTTCCAAAACTTCCTACATGACCCAATCCAATACTCCCAAAGTAAATCCATATTTGAGGATTCCCCCTCCATCGATTGCCTAAATACCAATTGACCAAAGTTAGTACCATTTACTAAATTTTCAAATTTCAGGATTCCAACTCGACCGGTCCTCCCAAAATTTAGATTGTAACAAATTTAGTACCAGGATACCAGTTCTAATGGTTCAACCAAATGAAAATTATACAAAATTTAGTACCATTTGGTAAAAATTTCCATAGTTGCCTACATCATACAATCCAATCGTTGTTATAAATTTCAGGATTCCAAGTCTACCGGTTCTCTCAAAATTTGAATTGTATTTAAATTTGGTACCATTTAGTACAAATCATATCCCAATCCTATACTCCAACACTATTCCTAATTCCAAATGTTAGGATTTCGCCCCTATCGGTTTGCCCAAAATATAAATCGTACCAAAATTAGTACCATTTGGTACACATAAGTACACATTTTTCAAACTTCCTATACTACTCAATTCGGAAGAAAGGAAATAGGAACTTTTTTTTTCCAAATTTCAGGATATAAGATCTAATCCAAATTGTACCAAACTTAGTACCAATTAGTACACATAAGCAGAAATATCCTCAACAGCCTGCATAATTAAATCCAGTAGAAATCTTATATCCAAATTATATTTTTCCATTTTTACCCGTTCTCCCGAAATTTAAATTGTACCAAATTTAGTAACATTTATTACACGTAAGTACGAATTTCCCAAACTGCCTACGTACCTCAGCCCTACAATGCAATAGTAATCTAATTTCCAAATTTCAGCATTCCTGCTGAAATTGTACCAAATGTAGTATCATTTAGTACTTTTCGTGCGCATAAGTACAAACTTCAAAAACTACCTCCATATCCTAATCTTACACTTAACCAGTAATGTAAATTTAGGAATTCAGGATTCCAGTTTCTCCAAATTCAAATTGTACTAAATTTAGTACCGTTTCGTACTTTTCGTATTTACTCCCAAAACTACCTTCCACATCCACTCTACTCCTCAACCTTGATTCCCATTTCAAATTTCAAGTTTTTAGCTCTAAACGTTCACATGATTCGAAATAGTGCCAAATGTAGTACATTTTAGTACACTTATAGTGCGAATTTCCAAAAAACCATTTGGCACATGGCATGACGACATGCTCTTGATCAGTGACCCTCATTTCAAATTTGGGAACTCTACCTTATACCTTTTAGTATTTTTCGTACAGTTGTAGTACGAATTGCCCGAATTTCTGACACCTTCGGACCAAGAGTGACGCCGACCCAAAAATTTCAAGATTCAAACACTACAAAACACTACGGTTCAATACCATAATGTTTATTTTCGAATGCTGAAAGTAACCGATCATATCGACTTCTCTTATCCTGTTTGAGATTTCATAAAAATACAATTCGCAACACTTTGGCTGCTTTGAGTTTTTATACTTTCTCTTTAGGCTTTCTTCCCAGATTCTCAGTGTTAATAAGTAATTAAATGACAGCATTACCGTATATTACAACTACTTACACGAGTTGTTGTCGATGTGGTGTTTGTTGCTCTTGTTGCCGTTGTTGGTTGGCAGGCATAAAAAGTCAAGCTCTTAATTCATCAGAGCACACAATTTTCCTTTTTAATCCTTCATATGAAATTTTTTCATAAATTATACAACAAACACCTGTTTATACAGCCAGGCTGGAATTTGCTGCAACATTCTACATTCAGGACACTGCTCATAACACACACACACTGGCACGCACACCCTGATACGCACACTTTAACTCAGCAGCTCTCAAAGCAACTGATCCTGTCGTTAAAATGGATTTTTACTGTATCCAGACTGGGGTAATTCATTGTTGAAAGCTCGGCATTGTGTGTGCCATTTCATTTAAATGTGGGCCAGATAGCCTGGCGTGGAGTCAGGTGGCCAACCAGCCCGACTGCCTGACACACTGAGAAATGTATGTGAAGAAGTCTGGCTGGTTTAGATGTGTCAGTGTGTGTGTGTGTGTGTTAGTAAGTGATTAAGGCATACACGTAGCTGTGTGTGTGTGCATCATCATTGTCGGTGTGCAGATTATTATCCTTAGCATAAAATACACACGTTTTTGTTCGGCATGCAAGACATGAAATTATTTGTACATTTTATCGTCACTTACTGCCAGCATTCTAAAATGGTAGGTAGTTTGGGTGGATGATATGGTCAGGGGAAGGACATTTTTAATTAGGTTTGGAAAAGTGAATGAAGGTAAGTATTTTGGGAACTATTCAAAGGCTTTTCATTTAAAGAAGATCTGAGAGACATAAAAGGCCAGGGAGAGGTTTTCTGATCATGAAAGGCTTGTGAGAGCTCTTCTGTGACTAAAACAAAAAAAATGTAACAAAGAACCTATGGAAGATTTTATTTTTAGGGAAGCAAGGCATTCTTGCTATAGAAAAGCTGAAAAGAAACGAAAACGCCTTTTTGCCATATATCCTAAAGAACTCTAGCCACATAAGAGCGGTTACAGGACATCTAAAACAAGAACTCCCGAAAAACAAGACGTTTTTCATAAAATATCTGAAGCTTTTCTCTTGGTGTACTAGTAGATCTTTTCATGGAAGACCCGACGGTCTTCCACAAGAAGATTATCTCTGGTTTTCTATGAGAAGTCTTCTATGCGAAGAGATGGTTCTACTCTTCTATGAGAAGAGGTGCTACTACTCTTCTATGAGAAGAGCTGCGACTCTTCTATGAGAAGAAGAGCTGCGACTCTTCTATGAGAAGAGCGTCGACTCTTCTACGAGAAGAGCGTCGACTCTTCTACGAGAAGAGCGTCGACTCTTCTACGAGAAAACCACCTCTGGTCTTCTATGAGAAGACCACCTCTGGTCTTCTATGAGAAAACCATCTCTAGGAGAAGAGGTGTTACTACTCTTCTAGGAGAAGAGGTGTTGCTACTCTTCTAGGAGAAGAGGTGTTGCTACTCTTCTAGGAGAAGAGGTGTTGCTACTCTTCTAGGAGAAGATGTGTTGATACTCTTCTATGAGAAGAGGTGTTACTCTTCTATGAGAAGAGGTGCTACTCTTCTATGAGAAGAGGTGCCACTCTTCTATGAGAAGAGGTGCTACTCTTCTATGAGAAGAGGTGTCACTCTTCTATGAGAAGAGGTGCCACTCTTCTATGAGAAGAGGTGCTACTCTTCTATGAGAATTGGTGCTACTCTTCTATGAGAAGAGGTGCTACTCTTTTATGAGAAGAGGTGCTACTCTTCTATGAGAAGAAGTGCTACTCTTCTATGAGAAGAGGTGCTACTCTTCTATGAGAAGAGGTGCTACTCTTCTATGAGAAGAGCTTCGACTCTTCTATGGGAAGAGCTTCGACTCTTCTATGGGAAGAGCTTCGACTCTTCTATGGGAAGAGCTTCGACTCTTCTATGGGAAGAGCTTCGACTCTTCTATGGGAAGAGCTTCGACTCTTCTATGGGAAGAGCTTCGACTCTTCTATGGGAAGAGCTTCGACTCTTCTATGGGAAGAGCTGCGACTCTTCTATGAGAAGAGCTGCGACTCTTCTATGAGAAGAGCTGCGACTCTTCTATGAGAAGAGCTGCGACTCTTCTATGAGAAGAGCTGCGACTCTTCTATGAGAAGAAGAGCTGCGACTCTTCTATGAGAAGAGCGTCGACTCTTCTACGAGAAGAGCGTCGACTCTTCTACGAGAAGAGCGTCGACTCTTCTACGAGAAAACCACCTCTGGTCTTCTATGAGAAGACCACCTCTGGTCTTCTATGAGAAAACCATCTCAGGTCCTCTATGAGAAGACCATCTCTGGTCTTTTATGAGAGCTCCACTTCTGGTGTTCTACGAGAAGACCATCTTGTCTTCTATGAGAAGACCATCTCTGGTCTTCTATGAGAAGACCGTCTCTAGTCTTCTCTGAGAAGACCACCTCTGGTCTTCTATGAGAGGACCACTTCTGGTCTTCTATGAGAAGACCATCCGGTCTTCTATGAAAATACCATCCGGTCTTCTATAAGAAGACTAGCTGCTGTTCTTTGAGAAAACGCTCTGGTCTTCTATGACAATATCTTATCCGGTGTTATATAAGAAGACTTTTGAGTCTTCTTTGAGAAGACTCTCTGGTTTTGTATTGGAAGACAGATTTGATATGCTATGAGAAAACCCTCTGAGAAGATCTTCTCACAGAAGATAAGAAGGTGATATCTTACTGCAGTTTTTGAAGTTAATTCCCTGCGATCTCCCCCCACATCCCATACCGTATGTGACAGGTGACAATGTTCCTTCTGTGTTAACCTATCAGCGGACGGTTATTTTTTTTTTGTCTTTTCATATTCTTCCCTTAAGTCGTAATTTACTTAATTGCTCTTCTTCTTTGTCGTCGTCGTCGTCGTTTTTTTATTTCGTTTTCATTTGTTTTATGTCATTGGTCTTTTCATCGGTTTATGATAAAACTTTTGCAATGTAAACGATTCATTTGCAACGTCCTGCCGCCCCAACGCCGCCCTTATTTTTCCGCCTCATTATTTTTGTAGGACTATGACTAAGTTTTGTTGTTGTTGTACTTTCCATTTACTCATTACACCAACTTACTTATCTTGGGATGGATCTGTTGCCAGGTGTGAGAGCGAGTGTGTGTGCGTGCGTATGAAATGGCTGAATGAAACAAAGTGATGTATGTGCTTGTGTTTGTTACATGTGTCGTTGTATCCTTTTACACACACACACACACATCCATAGACACCAGTATTTCATTCATTCAGTGTTAACGTGTGATTTTAGTGTTAATTATGCACTTTACCTCACCGTATTGTTATTTTATTACCGTAAAAGTACATCGACTGGTTGGCCATCATCGGGGGAAGGGGGGTGGTAAGCAAGACAGACCACCATTTCAACCTGAAATTCTCAGCAGTAGTAGGCCGTAGATGTCTGCTCACTTGGCTTCCATGGACTAGCAGTGGTGGTGTTTGCACTTTGTATCTATTGCTGAACGGTTGATGGCTGGAATGCAAGGCCAGCAAATAACTAAGTGTGGTGAAGTAGCTATGTATGTGTGAGTATGCTTTTTCCATTTGTAGCTCTTAGTTCAGCAGTAGCAGCAGCAGTCCTGTCTATTGTCAGAATGTGATTAAATTGCTCGGTCGTTGTTATTTTTATACCGATTTCAATTGTTCGAGCAATGCTCTTTGCCAATATCCTTCACAATCGATTGGCATGCCAGTTGGATGTACATATGTGTGAATGCACACATATGTATTTCTATGTGGATGTATGTATGCAAGCATGTATCGTTGTTCTCTGAAACACGTTTGTGGTGAGGATTACAATAAATGAAATAATTTTCTCTTGTAATAGCAAAATGAAAAAAAAATCGGAGAAAAAAATATTAATTGGTTTCATTGTGTTACAATTTGAGAATATCAAACAAATTCTATTATCCTTTGTATCGGCGGTAGCTGCCGCCTCTTAAGGAAATATTTTTTTTTTTTGACATTTCATGGTCTTGCCATGGCCGATTTGTTCAAAGGTACTGCCAAATTTTGCAGTAGCAGATGGAATTTATTATTGTTTCTAAATTCTTCTTTTATTTCGGATATGGACACCTTTGCAGAGTAGTGTTAACTTGGGTTACAAGGCAGATGTGTATTTTCCGAGGATAAAAATAACTGAGAATTTTATCACATTCTTGTAATTAAAAGATAATAAAATAATTTTGAGGAATTAAACGGCTTTACCTTTATATTTTAACTAACTGAACGCGGTGTGCTTCGTTAACCCTTTTAATTTTATAAAAGAATATTTGCTGGCAGGAACAGCTGACCATGAGAAAAGCAGGAACAGGTCAAATTTTAGACCGCATACACGAAGGATTTGTCCTTTGGATTTATTAATTTCATAGCAAATGCGAAGCGTGCAGGAATCTGCAATCATTTGGAGTTGAGTGGCATTTCTGCTGCCACTGGCGAAATCGAGGTAGCAACATATTTCTCCGTAATAATCGTATCCTCAATTAAATTGTAGTGTAGTTTTTTACTATTAGCTTAATACCATTGCAAAGGCGTTGTGCATCAATGCTTCTTAATAAAATCATATCCAAATCTGAACCGATCTCAATATAATTTGACAAAATTTTATTTCTGGACCAAATTCTGTTACACCTTCCATATTTCCTTAAAACATTGGAGGTACATACCGTGTTTGGTACATCAAATATGTGAAACCGGCCGAGAGTATATGTGCGGGAGCTATATCCAAATATTAACCGATTTCTAATTAATTTGTCAAATTTATTATTGTAGCCAAATTCCGATACACATTCAGGGTGAGATAAAACAAGTAAAACAACATTAAGTTCGGCCGGGCCAAACTTTTAATACCCTACACCTTAGTGTAAAAGAAATGTGGCAAAAACCATTAAAATGCCAAATATCGGGAGCTACCGTTATATGGGGGCTATACCAAATCATGGACCCATACATGCAATGTTTCGCCACCGGAGCTGGAACCCATTATGACCAACAAATACCAATTTTCAGACAAATCCGTGAAAAAATGTGGCAAAAACCATCAAAATACCGAATATCGGGAGGTACCGTTATATGGGGACTATACCAGAACGTGGACCGATATATCTCACTTTCAATACCAACCATCCTAGACACAATGCAAATTGCTCTGCTAAATTTTGGCGCTCTACGTCAGATAATGAGGGCTGTATCGTGATTTCAACAGACAGACGGACAGACAGACAGACGGACATCGTTAAATCGACTTAGAATTTTATGCTGATTATGAATATATATACTTTATGGGGTCTAAGACGAATATTTAAGGATGTTACAAACGGAATGACAAAGTTAATATACCCTCCTTTCCAAGGTGGAGGGTATAAAAAAAAATGCAACAAATGCCATAATTTTTACAATTTTTTTTTTAAATTTTATTGAATAAAAGCAAAAAAATTCGGAAATAGCATCAAATTTTAGAATAAGTTTAGATTTGTTCGAATTGGTCAACTTTGGCACGAATTATGGCCTTCAAATGGCCAATGAAACCATCACATGTTGCCCGAATTTTTCTCTACGGTATTTTGGCCCATTCCCGGCGAAACGCTTGCTTGAGGTGATCGACACTTTGATATTTTTTAGTGCCAACCTTGCTTTCCAAAATACTCCAGCCACAATACTCCAACGGATTGGTATATGGAGATTTTGGTGGTCATTGTGCGCTGGAAATGAAGTGAGGAACCTTTGTAACCATTCTTGGGTGGCGCGTGCTGAGTGCAATGGTGGTGGAATATCCAAGATCTGCGGCCAAAATGTTTGCGTGCCCAAGGCTTTAATACACCCTCCAGAATATTTTCACGATAATATTCGGCATTTATTCTGATACAACGGTCGATAAATACGATCGGAGAGCGACCATCGGCTGTTATGGCGGCCCACACCATCACCATGGCCAGCGCTTGATTTCTGGTGGCCAACCGAAGGAGTACATTTTCAGCTGACCTCTTTGGCAAGTAAACACGATCATTTTGTTTGTTTACAAACTGCTGGACAACGAGTGTTTTCTTATCGGAGCGGAGAAAACCAAATTCGGCAGTTCACCACTTACGGCCAAGCAAAGCAAATCTTTAATTCTTTTGAGTCTATTTTCATTCTGTTGTGGTGTAAGTTCTTGAATTTTTTGGAATTTCAATGGAATTGAATATTGCGATATGTTCAGCTCACGAGCCATTTTACGGCCACTACGACGCGGGTTTCTATCAAGTCGCTTCTTTACTTTTCGAACCATTTCTGCTGATGTTGCTGTTTTCTTCCGTCCACTTCCTTGACGTCGGGCAACGCTACCAGTATCGCGGTAACGAGCGATGTTACGAGACACAAGCGATTTATTCACATTTAAATGGTGGAGTGCTCTAACGATAGTCACTTGCGGTTTTCCAGCCAAATATAAGCAAATCACACTATCACTCTTGAATTCCATCACAAATAACATTTTTTCTGAAAAAATTCTCACCAAAACGATTTAGTACGCTTGTAAATAATATAATGAGCTGTCACTGGAATAATTTTAACAGCTGTCGGACGAGTGGCTTAGAATTGACAGCAGTATGAAGTTGGTTGCAGTTTTTTCATCTCACCATGTATAAAATTTACGATAGAATTTAAAATTTGACATAGACTTACGGGTTACATGTGGAATCATTTGTTCATAACATGGATCATGCTGGCCCTCGTTTTGGTATAACCGCCGTATAAGCGTATACCTTGACTTCAAGTATTTTTTTTTATTTTAGTCATATTTTTATACCCTCAGCCATATGGCTAGAGAGGGCATATATCATTTGATACCATCAAAACGTGCCTAATAATATATATAACGAGTTTAGACTCTACGTCACTTTGGACCAAATCTTGAAGGGAGTATCCGATTTGGTCCAAACTTGGTACATCGTAATATTATTATCAAGCTTAGATCGAGTTTGGAGATCTCCACTATCGCTCCACCACTTCTGGTACCTCCCCAACAAAAGGTCAAAAAAAAAAAAAAAAAAAACGGAATGACAAACATAAAATAACCTTAGTTAGATTTTAAAACCGAAATAATAGTAGTCTGAAGAAATGCCAAAATTATTAAAAAAACAAGTAAGCAAAGGCTACAGTCGAGCGGGGCCGACCGTTGAATACCCTACAACACTATAATAAACGATACAGTTTATATAGGCGAGATACTCGAAAGAATTCCACAAGATATTGTGACAAATAATAAAAGAAAACCATCAGGTTTCGTTCTCTTATTTTCGAATAATAGCAACTTTAACTAATTTGCTCATTTCCCATTTATTGGTAGATGCTGCACGTAAATGGTCTTCCTAGATCTGGAACCAATATTTCCCAAAGACCTATAATATCTTAGAAGTGACAAAAGATTAACATTTATTATTGGTTTTTGACTGAAACGCCTCTATATGAGATACAGACATTAGACTATATTCTTCAACGGAATCAGCGTTAACGAAATAGTCAGAAGTGCATCTTTCCTGTATTTTTGAATTCTCCAAAAAGTCTCTGGAATGGACATTTTCGTATTTTGTCTACAAAAGTTGGCAAACTATTTCATCACACTGTTTGGTTTTGCAATGTCCGGTAACACCCATTCAAATGTGCGTGAGGATCGGGCGATAATTACGGCCTGCTGACAATTTTGCAGTTTTGTTGGTCCATTTCAACCCCTAAATATATGGCGATCATCTCCAAAAAGAGTAGGCTTCTATTCTGACCCTCATCTTATCACCATGCAAAATTTCGTAAGGATCGGGCGATAAATGCGATCTGTATATGATATCCTAACTACTTAGTTTTGTTAGCTGTTGAAATATTACCAAATGTTTGATTCAAAATTAAAATATGCCAAAAATATGACAAAATTGAAAAAATATGAGAAAATTTTAAAAAATCAATATTTTCATCTTTAGAGAGATATTTTTATGCGATTTTTTTAGACGTTTTTCTTTCCGGCCAAGAGGCCATTCTGAATTAATGAGAACTGTCGAAATCAGTTCAGCCGTTCTCGACATATATGAGATCTTTCAAGCATATCTTCTTTGATAGACATATATGTCGCACATATTTTGCTATATATTCGATTTTTTGGATCTTACCATCAATGTAAAGATCAGAAGTAACCTTGTCATGACTTTGAGATTTCGCCGGGATTTAAAATATTCGCGGTTTAATGAAAAATTTTAAATTTTTTCAACAAAAAAGATATGGTCTATTTTACCCGCTAAATATTATCCGATGACCACCCAAATTGGTGGCTTCTTCCCCGCCCTAAACTCTAGCTACATGCGAAATTCCGCGTCGATTGGTCAATAATTGCGATCTGTATAGCTATTGCAAAATCCGACATTTTTTCAGTATTTGGTCCATTTCAACCCCTAAACATTTGGCGATCATCTCCAAAAGAAATAGGGTTCTATTCTGACCCTAGCCCCACCTCCATTCTAAATTTCGTGAAGATCGGGCCATAATTGCGACCTGTAGGGTGATTACAAATTAATATGGACAGACGGACAGACGGACGGACGGACATACATAGCTAGATCGACTCAGCTCGGCGAGATAGGAAGATCCATATATACTTTCCTATGTGGGAAATCAATATTTCGTGGTGTTACATAATTTTTGGCCCAATCAAACTTATAATACCCCTAACACATAGTGTTGTAGGGTATAAATAATAAAAAAAAGAAATACCTATTCTTGTCGCTTTAACATCGAAAAGAGTAAAGGGTAAAGTTCTCTAAAACTTTCACTAAAAATCTTCTAATAAAATTAGCACGACAACTCTGATCATTACATTTCTTCAGTTTATTTTGCGTTCTTCTTGAAATCGGTTGTTGCATACTTCGCGCGTGGTTATGCTTCGCGAAATTCTCCATTTTCAGTGTGTTTAATTAAGAACTGCACTACTATTAGGCGGTTAAATATGTTCATTGCAAATAAAATAATAAATTGTTGGCATTAACATTATTGAAAATAAGTTAATTTAAGATAAAATGTTAATAATTTTAATAAGAAGTTTCGCTTTTGTTTTGCGCTTTTATAATTGTATGTATCCATTAGAAAACTCTCACGGGAGAGTCAATGTTGTTTTTGCTCCAATACTCGGCAAAAGAAGAGGAGATTTCCTGTTTATATTTTACCGAGCGCAACAAAGACAAAGAGAGAGAGAGAGAGAGAGAGAGAGTGAGAAACAAACTCCAAAGGGAGGCTTTGCAAAGCTCATTTTATTTTTTTTTTGAAAATACTTAGTTAACAACCGTCTCTATTTGATCGGGTTTTCGTTTTATTTTGAAGTGACACCATTAGAGATGCAAATACAAGAAAATATCCGCATTTTTTTAGAAAGTCCAGGTACGTATATTAAAAAAAAATACGGATTAAAGTTGTGTATTAAATAGAAAAAGGCATTATAACATTTAAAATAAATTGCAAAGTGACCGAAAAATATTAAGAACTTACTATTAGAGAATTTTGTCTCATCCCTTTATCGGTTTTTTATCAACTAAAAAATGTGGGGTACTTAAAGGTGGACCGATAATGCCGATCTTCGAAGTTGACTGGACGAAAAGTTAAAGTCGTCTCAAAAATTTTATTTTTCTGTCTCGGGTAAAAAAAATCAACAAAACTCTTCAAGATACAAACATTTGTAAAGAAGTAAGCAAAGGCTATAGTCCATGCGATACCCTACTACATTTTACTATTTTGGAAGCCTATTAGGTTTAAGTCCATTATGGCAGATTTCGTTTTTAAAATAATGTTATACAACCCTGCACAAATGTTACGTTTGGTTTTTGACAAGAGTTTTTTTTTGCTCTATAATTCGCAGTATGGACTATAAAATTCCAAATTTGACCACATTTTCCAATCGATTTGGCTAAAAACGCTTATTTAGACTACTACCAGTACCTCCGAGGTCCACCGATCTATGGTGATTTTAACTGATTAGCGGACATTTTTATACCCTCAACCATATGGCTATGGCCATTTCATTTGTTACGGCCAAAACGAGAGTCATCGAAATAATGGTTTTAGACAATTTGTTTTATATGCCGTTCTACCTGAAACGTTCTACCATTTCGCCTAAACGAAAATTCTTATGAACTTCAGCAAAAGTTTTCTTATCTTTTTCTAATTAGGAATATCGATTTCGAAAATATGAATGGAAAAGCAGAAATTTTGTAAATATCTTGAAAAAATAGTTATTTCATTTCCGAGCTATGGCGTGTTCAATTTCAATCCAAAACGGCTCATATAACAGCTTGAAGCTTGCGTAGCTTGTTATATGTGTACATAGCGTATGTATCATTTGATACGGCCAAAACCAGCCTCATCGAAATAACGGTTTTACACCCTATGTTTCTTTGAACCTAATCCGTTTCAGGAAATTTGGAGTCGGTCTAGCGAGTCGGTCTAGCGATATTATCGTCAAACTTAGATCGTGTTCGGAGATGGACAAAATCGGTCCACTCTTTCTGGTACCACCCACACAAAAGGGTCAACATTTTGAATAATTATAACTCTTATAAAATAGGATGCATGTTTCCGATTGTCTTCAAATTATACACATCACAATATTTTTATTAGCCAAGGGTGTGGTGTGAAGATGGAATAGTCACTCCATATCAAAGGTCAAAGTTTTGAATAAACCGAACAACAAGCCAAACACTGTTTAGAATAAACGATTATAACATCCGAAATAAGTATCCGGTTCTCTTCATATTTCACACATCCCATTATTTCTACTAATACAAGACCTGCTGTGAAGATGAAATATATCGGTCTAATTCTTCTTGTACCTCCCCCACAAAATTTTGAATATCCATGAAGATCATATAATATGAAATTAATATTCGATTTCACTCAGACTTAGTACATCTTAATGTTTCCATCAACACAAGATCCTTTATAAAGATGGTACATATCTCACCATTTCTTCTGGTACCTCCCCCACATAGGGTTCAAGCTTTAGAAAAACAAAGCGTTCAAAGAAAGCGAAGTAAGCATTCAACGTTCTTCCAATTTCACACATCCAAATATTTTTGATAATACAAGCTCTGTTATGAAGATGATATATATTCTGCCGACCCCTTCTGGTCACAATTTCCGATACTTAAATCTGTCATAACTTGCGAAACAAGTCGGCGATTCTTTGCAAACTTGCTATATATAAATATTCCTCTTGACCAGAAATCTGATATGATGATACCCATCCACTCAATTTATGATTTCGCATAAAATTGGATATAAATATTCGACTTCCTTTAAATTTTGCACATACCAATATTTTTATCTGTATTAGATGAATTATAACAAGTAAAAAACATTAAGTTCGGCCGGGCCAAACTTTTAATACCCTCCACCTTAGGGTAAAGAAAACATTAGAAGAAATGTGGGGATTATGGGGGAGGTACCTTTATATGGGGGCTATAGCAAAACGTGAACCCATACATGCAATGTTTTGCCACACGCACAGGGACCCGTTATGACCTACAAATACCAATTTTCAGACAAATCCGTGAAAAAATGTGGCATAAATCATCAAAATACCGAATATCGGGAGGTACCGTTATATGGGGACTGTACCAGAACGTGGACCGATATATCTCATTTTCAATACCAACCATCCCAGACACAATACAAATTGCGCTGCTAAATTTTGGCGCTTTACGTTAAATAATGTGGGCTGTATCGCGATTTCAACAGACAGACGGACAGACAGACGGACATCGTTAAATCGACTTAGAATTTTATGCTGATTATGAATATATATATATATATATATATATATATATATATATATATATATATATATATATATATATATATATATATATATATATATATATATATACATTATGGGGTCTACGACGAATATTTAAGGATGTTACAAACGGAATGACAAAGTTAATATACCCTCCTTTTCAAGGTGGAGGGTATAAAAATGAAACACTTCGGTCCGCTATATATGTTACCTCGCGCATATAACCTCATTTTCCAAAAATTTGCACATATTTCATATCAAGTATAGGAAATAGACGATGCAGTCTAAATCTAATGTTCGACTCCCAATAATAAATCGTCCGAATCTTTGCTTCGAGATTCTTGACATACTAGCCAAGCCCATTCATTCTTAGAGGAATTTTTCACCCCAAGACTAGGGCCCCATTTTGTATAATAATGTCATTGCATTTTTTAATTATGTTCCCAAGTTTCTTTCATTAATAACCTAATTTTTTCATCGAAGCCCAGCCAATCCAAAAACACCGAAGGTCTCATCCATCTGGCCACTTTCGTGTCCAAAAAGTATCTTCACTTTATACTACCTCCTCTCCATTCGGTGTTCCAATAATGTGTTCCTTTCACTTTAAATTATTGCAAAATTTCTCGTGTACCCCTTTGTTCACACTCAGTCTGTATGTGAGTATGAGTGTGTGTGTGCGTGTGCGTGTATTCGGAAATATGTCACACCACTTTCTCTCTTTCTGTGTGTGAAATTCTTGGGATGCGTTCAATTACATTTCAATTTTTGTGCTTGCGAAAATGTTATCCCAGTCTCAAATTAATTGTTGGCAATTTCAATGAAACTTTCTAAGAATAACACAGACGCACACACACACGCATGCACACATGGAAACCTGTGTGCGTGTGTGTTGGCTAGTGAACCTGCCATCAACGAGTAAGAGAGAATGCCATCAGGCATTCTGTGTGGCCATTCAGGGTATTGATTGCGGCCATAGATTTCCCCAGATGCAACTTTTATGTTCATTTGGGTTTTGTTCGGAGTTGCCCCGATATAATTAGTTACACCGAGATGTGTGTGTGTTTGTGAATATGTGTGTCGAAGGGATTGCCAAGCCAAGTTTCACTATCTCCATCACAGGGGTACGCACATAACAACCATTAATCGAGCCATGATAATGTTGCTGCTGCTACTTCTGATGATGATGATGATGGAGTGGCGAACAATTTTCTTATTTACTGCCTGATTGTGTCTTCCACCCACACACTTGCATCCGCACAGAGGCATTCCAGAGACACAGCCATACATCAGTCTGTCTCATTGGAGGACTGCATTCATTTGTTATTGAATTAATGTAAAAGTGTCCTTGGGTGCGGCAGCAGAAGTAGAAAATAATTTTTGCACATATCGTCGCAGCAGTGCTCGTCAGTGGCACCCAACGGCCAATACTTACTGGCTGGCTGGCAGGTCACAGTAAATAGTTATAGCCACCCCACTGATTTTCCTTTTTTGCAATGCATTTGGGGAATCGGAAAAGTGCTCTGTGCTGCTGCCGCTGCTGATGTTATTCTTCTTCGGTGTTTTAAGAATAAGAAGAAGAATAAAAAAACACTGCATTCTTCTCTCGAACATTAAATCTTCACAGTTTGGTGTGCTCGTGCGTTGAGCTTCCGTCTTCCGGTTTCCTTGGTTGAACTCACTATTATTTTGTAACACAACATAATGCCTTAAGGTAAGGGATGATGATATTCAATGTCGCTGTGGTTGAGCAAAGCACAGTGTTAGGAAATGAAGTCGGAACAAAACAATTTCGAAATGTATTTTTAGGACAATTTTCTATAAGGATCCACTAACGAGGATTATTCGAGATTTTTCTAAGTATCCAGAATCTTTTAAAGAATATTTTTTTAAAAATTCACCAACGGGGATTTTTCTAAGAATATTTTTTTAAGGATTAAAAGAACGTTCATCCTTTAAATAATAATTTTTAAGGACGTTAAACGAAGATCTTTGAAGGGTATTTTTTGTCAAGGACCAACAAACGTGGATTTTTTAAAGAATATTTTTCCCAAGGACCAACAAATTTGGATTTTTTAAAGAATATTTTTGAACAAGGACCAACAAATGTGGATTTTTTAAAGAATATTTTTGAACAAGGACCAACAAACGTGGATTTTTTAAAGAATATTTTTGTTAAGGATTTTCTAAAGATTATTTTTTTAAGGACATCAAAAGTGGATTTTCTGAAGAATATTTTTTTAAGGACCTCAAACGTGGATTTTTTTAAGAATATTTTTCCCAAGGACCTATAAACGTGGATTTTTAAAGAATATTTTCCCAAGGACCAACAAACGTGGATTTTTTAAAGAATACTTTTCCCAAGGACCTATAAACGTGGATTTTTAAAGAATATTTTTCCCAAGGACCTATAAACGTGGATTTTTTAAAGAATACTTTTCCCAAGGACCTATAAACGAGGATTTTTTAAAGAATATTTTTGAACAAGGACCTACAATCGAGGATTTTTTAAAGAATATTTCTAGAAGGCCCTTAAATGTAGATTTTTAAAATAATTTTTTTTCAAGGACCTTAAATGTAGATTTTTAAAATAATTTTTTTTTTCAAGGACCTTAAATGTAGATTTTTAAAATAATTTTTTTTTTCAAGGACCTTAAATGTAGATTTTTAAAATAATTTTTTTTTCAAGGACCTTAAATGTAGATTTTCAAAAAAGAATTTTTTTCAAGGACCTTCATCGTGGGTTGTTACAGGTACTTTAAGGATTTATTTTTTTCAAGGACCTTCAACGTGGATTGTTAAAGATCATTTTTCAAGGACCTTCAAAGATATCAACGTGGATTGTTAAAGATTATTTTTTCAAGGACCTTCAAGGATATCAACGTGGATTTTTAAAATTATTTTTTCAAGGACTTTTAAGGATATCAAAGTGGATTGTTAAAGATTATTTATTCAAGGACCTTTAAGGATATCTACGTGGATTCTTAAATAATATTTCTTCAAGAACATTCAAGGATATCTACTTAAATTTCAAAAAATCGGAGGATTTTCAAGTCTATAAACTTAGATCCGTTGAGAATATTTTTTCAAGGACCTTCACTTAAATTTAAAAAAAATCGAAGGACATTCATTCAACTATCAACGTAGGTTTAAAAAAATTAAAGGACCTGTCACTAGGTAAATCTATGCACTGTGCCCCACAATACCGATGCATCACTAAGTACAGCAGGATGTGAATTTAATGCCAGCAAACGGGGTAGATGCACAAGAACAAAAAAACGAAGACATAAGTACAGGGAGATAAATAAAGAATAAAAAAAAAACACCAAAAACGAAGTTGTCTTCCTCTGCACACAAAACTCGAGGCACTCCAGTAACCTTCAGAAAATCTTTTGTTCGTGTATGTGTGTGTTTGTCCATAAAATGCATCTGAGCAGCAGTAGCAGCATCAGCACCAGCTCTGGGAGTCCCAGTGAACACGTGAAAGTGCCACAAAGGTGTGTGTGTGTGAGTTCTCGGCAAGCGTTTTCTAGGTGAATGACTAAAGGACGTTTGCTCAACCCATGGAAACACTTGGAAATGGTGGCGCTGCCTGTTTGCCTGCACATTCATGGTCAAACGTTTTGTGGTTCATATTTAAAATTTACTTAGAAAACTTTGTTTTTTTTTGCTTCTGCTGCTCTTCTGCATAGATTTTCACGTAATTTGTGTGCGGACGGACGAAGGGACGAACGGACGGGTGAGAGCTTTGGTACAGAGTGACGAAGACTTTTTTCACATTGTTGACATTGCTTTTCAGTTCCTTTGGTTGGTTTACTTAAGCTTCGAACGGCGAAGAAAGTGAGAGTTTGGCACAGTGGGCAATAAATTAACTTTGAGGGAGTGAAAGTTTATCATGGAGAAAAGAAAATAAAAATCTTAACGAATATTCAAATAGCTTGATCCGATAATGACCCTGAGAATAATATTGTCGAAAATTTCATGATGACCTTTCATAAAAATAATAAAACAAATCTTAAAAAAATCAAAAATCCTTAATTTTTTAATGGCCCTTGGAAACTTACGAAAAACAGGCCGATCATTAAAAAAATATTTAAAAATTTAGGATACTGCAATGTTCTCTGAAAAAATAATTTTTAAGAAATTGACGATCCTTGGATTGTCCTAAAAAAAAACTTTAATAAATCAACGATCTTTTAAAGGTCCTTAATATTTCTTTAAAATTTCAAAATCCAACTATGATCTTTCCATAAAATTCTTCTTGAATAAATATAATTTTAACCACCCGCGATCCTTTGCAGGACTTTGGAAAATAATATTTTAAAATCCGTGATGCTTCGAAAAATAATATCTTAAAACCCATAATACTTTAAAAAATATTTCTTAAAAATCGGCGACCCTTAGGTTATCCTTGAAAAAATATTGTTTAAAAAATACACCATCCATGTTTTAGATATCCTCAATCCTTAGATTATCTTTAAAAAACTATTTTTTTTAATCAAGGGATTACCGAAGATTCCTTAAACAAATATGTTTATAAAATTCAACAATCCGTCGCCTACCCTTGAAAACATTACTTAAATTAGCGATCCTTCGGATATCCATGAAAACATTTTTTTTTTGTAAAAATTTACGATCCTTGGGTTATCCCAGAAAAAATGTATTTTACAAAATCCACGATTCTTCGGTTTTTTTTATATTTTTTAAAAAATCCACGATCTTTGAAAAAATATTTTTTAAAAAATCCACGATCTTTGAAAAAATATTTTTTAAAAAATCCACGATCTTTGAAAAAATATTTTTTAAAAAATCCACGATCTTTGAAAAAATATTTTTTAAAAAATCCACGATCCTTGAAAAAATACTTTTCTAAAAAATCCACGATCCTTGAAAAAATATTTTTTAAAAAATCCTCGATCCTTAAAAAAATATTTTTTAACAAATCCACGATACTTTGGCTATATTTCAAAAGATATTGTTTGAAAACTCCATGATCCTTTGGTTATCCTTGAGAAAATATTTTTGAAAAAATCCAGGATCCTTCGGCTATCCTTAAAAGAATATTTTTTTTTTAAAAATCCACGTACCGCCAGTTACCCTTGAAAAAATGTTTTCTTAAATAATATACGACACTTCGGTTATCCTTGAAATTTTTTTTTAATCCACGATCCTTAGGTTATCCTTAAAAAATATTTTTTTAAACAATTTACGATTCTTTGGTTATCCTTGAAAGAATATTTTTTAAAAAATCCATGACCTTTGGTTATTCTTAAAAAATATTATTTTTTAAATCTACGATCCTTTGGTTGACCTTAAAAATATTTTTTAATAAATCCACGATCCTTTAGTTATCCTTAAAAATATTTTTTAAAAAATCCACGTTACTTTAGTTATCCTTAAAAATATATTTTAAAAAATCCATGATCCTTTGGTTATCCTTTAAAACAATTTTTTTTAATCCACGATCCTTCGGTTTTCCTTGTTCAAAAATGTGCTGAAAAAATCCATGTCCAAAAAATCCACGTTTGTACCTCCTTGGAAAAATATTCTTTGAAAAATCCACGTTTGTTGGTCCTTGTTCAAAAATATTCTTTGGAAAATACACGTTTGTTGGTCCTTGTTCAAAAATATTATTTAAAAAATCCACGTTTTTTGGTCTTTGTTCAAAAATATTCTTTAAAACTCTACGTTTGATGGTCCTTTTGGAAACATATTCTTTAAAAACTCCACGTTTTTTGGTCCTTGTTCAAAAATATTCTTTAAAATTCTACGTTTGATGGTCCTTTCAAAAAATATTCTTTAAAAAATTCACGTTTATTGGTCCTTAGAAAAAAATATTTTTTAAAAATCCACGTTTGTTGGTCCTTTAAAAATATATTCTTTAAAAAATTCACGTTTGTTAGTCCTTAGAAAAAATATTTTTAAAAAAATTCACGTTTGTAGATCCATTGAAAAAATATTTTTCATCGGTTGTAGGTCCTTATTCAAAAATATTCTTTAAAAATCCACGTCTGTTGGTCCTTGGGAAAAATATTATTTAAAAAATCCAAGTTTTGCTGGTCCTTGGGAAAAATATTCTTTAAAAAATCCACGTTTGTTGGTCGTTGGGAAAAATATTCTTTAAAAAATCCACGTCTGTTGGTCCTTTGAAAAAACATTATTTAAAAAGTCCACGTTTGTAGGTCCTTTAAAAAACATTATTTAAAAATACACGTTTGTTGGTCCTTTGAAAAAACATTCTTTAAAGAATCCACGTTTGTAGGTCCCTTGAAAAAATATTCTTTAAAAAATTCACGTGTGTTGGTCTTTAGAAAAAATATTTTTTTAAAAAAATCCACGTTTATTGGTCCATGTTCAGAAATATTTTTTAAAAAAATCCACTTTAGTAGGTCGTTGTTGAAAAATATTTTTTAAAAAAATCTCGTTTACTGGTCCTTGTTCAAAAATATTCTTTAAAAAATCCACGTTTGTTGGTCTTTGTTCAAAAATATTTTTTAAAATATCCACGTTTGTTGGTCCTTGGGAAAAATATTCTTTAAAAAATCCACGTCTGTTGGTCATTGGGAAAAATATTCTGTAAAAAAATGCACGCCTGTTGTTCCTTAGGAAAAATATTCTTTAAAAATCCCCGTTTGTTGGTACTTAAAAAAAAACATTCTTAAAAAAACCCACGTTGTTAGGTCCCTTGAAAAAATATTCTTTAAAAAATCCGCGTTTGTTGATCCTTGTTCTAAAATATTCTTTAAAAAATCCACGTTGTTTGATCCTTCTTCAAAAATATTCTCTAAAAAATCCAAAAAAAAGGAACAACAAGCTCCTTGGCAAAATATATTATTTTCAAGAAAATTCTCGATTATTTGTCCTCCTCCATCCCATGGTGCACGCAAATTTCACGTTCTTAGGTATAAATTTACAAAAATTTGTTTTCGACAAGCAGAAAGTTTTTCACCCATGGAAGTGTTATAAGCCATTCCTATTTTTTTTCTTCTTGGTTTGGAGCTGCCCTGTGACTTAGTGTTTGTACGGCTGTGGGTGACATTATTGCCAGCTATGGAGCATTAGAGGGTTGGTGTGTAAACTGAAAAGTAAGAGTGTGGGAAGGTGAAATGCTGCAAATGTTGATGAGAGATTTGTGGTTTGGTTTTTTTTCTGTTGTTGTTGTAAAATGTCTAATGGCTTCCAAGCTTAACTTTTCAAAAGTGCTGCTGTAATGGTGATGCCATACTTTACACATTCTCACACAGGATGCATATGACTCAAAATGATGTCAGTGCGGACGTGTGAAGGAGCATATCAAATTAATACACATCTGCAACACACACACCCACACGAATACATACACAAGCACTTTCTAATACAAACACGGATGCTTTTATCATCTGCACTCACTTACTTATCTTAAGCGTCGTCATATGCGTTTTCCAAGGAAACGGAAGTTTGTAAACATACGTCCGTCGATATACACATACTACCAAAATCCAAAGCACACACACGCACACACTCACATTTGCACATTTTTTGATAACGAAACTCTAACTGTTTTCGGAAAACGTCTGAGATTTCAACTCATACTCAAGTTTCACGTAATGTTCGGCAAATGTTAATTTAAATTTTTAATCGACTTTTTAAGTACTTCGTCAGCTGCATTAGATTCGGCTGCAGCAGGAACAGGAATGCCAGCAATAACAGTTCAAGCTTTTTATGGTCATGATAATGCACCACCGGAACCTTCTCTCACCCGAAATGAAGAGTGAATTAGATGATGTTGT
This sequence comes from Musca domestica, assembly GCF_030504385.1. NCBI lineage: Eukaryota > Metazoa > Arthropoda > Insecta > Diptera > Muscidae > Musca > Musca domestica. The sequence continues at coordinate 9,418,134 of NW_026712249.1, read as the reverse complement.
TTCAAAAAGTTGGATAATTGACAGAGAGTGTACGTTCGTTCGTTCATTGGTATCAATTAAAAGCTTATCACAAGTTAAGTAATTAAGAGCGGTGTTTTGTATATATATGTATGTGTGTGTGTGAGAGTGTGGGAAGTTTTTAATTCAAAATATAAATAAATGGTAGCAGTTTTGTTGTTTTGGGGATATGTTAAAGATTATTGTTACCAATGACCCACAGATATGGATAATCGTATTTTTTTTTTTTTTTGAGAGCCTACAAAGCTGGATCTTTTTAAAAATCTTTTTGAACAAGGACCAAAAAACGACGATTTTTTTAAGATTATTTTTCCAATTACATACAAAAAACTTGGGTTTTACAAAGAACATTTTTCAAGGGCCAACAAAGGTGGATGTTTTAAAGAATATGTTTCGCAAGAACCAATAAAAAGTGGATTTTCTAAAAAATATTCTACAATCCTTGATTTTCTAAAAAAATATTTTTTTTAAAGGACTCACAAATGTGGTTTTTAAGGTATATTTTTGAACACGGACCAACCAACGTGGATTTTTTAATGAATATTTTTCAAAGGATCTACCAATGTGAATTTTTCAAAGAGAAATGGATTTTTTAAAGAATATTTTTCCGAGGACTTAACAATGTGATTTTTTTCAAAAAATATTTTTGAAGTAAAACCTACAAACGTGGATTTTTTAAAGAATATTTTTTCTAAGGACCAACAAACGTGGGTTTATTATAGGATATTTTAGAACAAGGGCCTACAAACGTGGATTTTTTAAAGAATATTTTTCAATGGACTATCAACGTTGTATTTTCAAAAAATGTTTTTTCAAGAACTTACAAACGTGGATTTTATAGACAATATTCTTTTCAATTACATAAAAACGTGGACTTTTTACAGGATATTTTTTCCAGGGACCAATAAATGTGAATTTTTTACAGGATATTTTTTTCAGGGACCAAAAAACGTTAATTTTTTTAAAAATATTTGTTTTAAGGACCAACAGACGTGGATTTTTTAAAGAATATTTTTTCCAAGGAACGTGGATTTTTTAAAGAATATTTTTTCCAAGGAACGTGGAATTTTCAAAGAATATTTTTCCAAGGAATTTGGATTTTTCAAAGAATATTTTTCCAAGGACCAACAAACGTGGGTTTATTAAAGAATTTTTTTCAAGAACCTACAAACTTGGATTGTTTGAATATTTTTTTTCAAGAACCTACAAACGTGGATTTTTTAAAGAATATTTTTTCCAAGGATCAACCAAAGTGGATTTTTAAGAAAAGATATTTTTTTTCAATTACATAAGAACGTGGACTTTTTACAGGATATATATTTTATATTATATTCTTTCCAAGGACCAACAGTTGGATTTTTTAAGAATATTTTTTAAGGACCAACAAACGTGGATTTTTTAAGAAAAAAATTTTCAAGGGAACATCAAACTTGGGTTTTTATAAAATATTTTGTGGTTTAAGGATCATCTCTTCGATAGTGTTATATTTTCTTCGAATTTTTTGAAGGACCATCAGGGAGTCGTTCATTTTTTAAGGATATTTTTAAATGATACTTTTAAGGAACGTCAAAGGATTATGGACCTTTAAAAGATTATTTCTGCAAATATCATCAAAGGATTGTAGACTTTTAATGATTATTTCTTAAGGAGTATTAAAGGGTCGTGTATTTTTAAGGAATATTTTGGAAGACCATTGGAGGATCGTGGTTTTAAACAATTTTTTAAAGGATGATCTACCGATCGTACATGTTTTAAATACAATTTTTTCAAGGACTTTCGAAAGATCGAGGATTTTTTTGAAGATTATTTTCAAGGACCAAAGGCTTATAGAATTTTGATGATTATTTTTTAAGAAACATGAAACGGTCGAGGATTTTTAAGGACAATTTTTCCAAGGGCCGTTAAAGGATCAAGTATTTAAATATTCCTTCTCAAGGACGTAGATGCCAATCAAAGGATCGTGCATGTTTAAAGATTAGTATTCGAGAACTATTAAGGGTAGTGGGTTTAAATATTAGTTAACAACGACAATCAATAGATCGTGGATTTTTTAAAGATTAGTTTTAAAGGACCATCACAGGATCGTGTTTTTTTATTTTGCTTTTAAGGTCCGTCAAAGAATCCCGAATTAGTTTTATTTTATTTTCGTAAGGATTGACAAATTCGTGGATTTTTGAAAGATTAGACCAAAGGATCTTGGAATTTTCTAGTTATATAAAGTTAAGAACTATAAAATTAAGTTTTGCAATGATCATCGAGGGGTCATGGATCTTTTTCCAGGTTAATCAAAATGAGATTAACAATTATTTTCTTAAGGAAAATTATTTACGTAATGTCTGTCAAATTTGTTTTCAAGGATGATCAAAGGATCGCGGATATTTCAAATATTTGTTTTCAAGAACCATCAAGGGATTGTGGAGGAATGAACCATCAAAGAATTGTGTAGGACTGTCAAATTCCAGGATTTTTTAAAGATTAGATCAAAGGAACATTGACTTATCAAAGATTAGTTCTCAAGGGATCGCTGATTTTTCAAAGATTTGTTTCTTTCTGGATCTTCAAGGGATAGTGGCCCTTTAGGTTTTTTTTCGTAAGAACTATCAAAATCGAATATTTTTTAAATGTTAGGCCAAAAGACCTTGGTTTTGTCTAAAAATTAGTTTTGAAGGACCATCAGAGGATCGTGGATTTTTAAAGTTTATTTTCGTAAGTACTGTCCAATACTTGGATATTAGACCAAAAGATCTTCAAATCAAAGGATTTTGGATTTTTCAAAGATTGGTTTTCAAGGACCATCAAATTTCTGGATTTTTTTATGGTTGCATCAAAGAATCTTGGATTAATCAAAGATTCATTTTCAAAGACCACCAAGGGATTGTGGATTTTTCAAATATTTGTTTTGAAGGACCATCAAAGGATCAAAGGAAAAGAAGGACTGTCTAATTTGTGACAGGTTCATCAAAGGGTCGTGGATTTTTTAAACATTACATTGGTAAGGACAGTCAAATTCGTGGACTTTTTAAAGGATTACACCAAAGGATCTTGGATTTTTCAAGGACTAGTTTTCAAGGACCATGAAGGGATCGCGGATTTTTCAAATATTTGTTTTCAAGGACCATCTAAGGATAGTGGATTTTTATGTTTATTTTCGTAAGAACTGTCAAATTCCTGGATTTTGCAAGGATTCGAGCAAAGGGTTAGTTTTCCAGGAACATCAAAGGATCTCGAATTTTTCAACGATCAATATTCAAGGACCATGAAGGGTTCGCGGATTTTTCAAAAATTTGTTTTCAAGGACCATCTAAGAATAGTGGAGTTTTACGTTTATGTTAGACATTCGTGAATTTTTTAAAGATCAAAGGATTTTTGATTTACAAAAGTTTAGTTTTCCAGGATCTTAAAAAGAATCGAATTTTTCAAAGATTTGTTTTAAAGGACCATCAAAGGATTGTGGATTTATAAGTTAATTCTCGTTGCCAAAATCGTGGATTTTAGACCAAAGGATCTTGGATTTTTGAAAGTTTACAAATTCAAGTTTTCCAAGGATCATGAAGGGGTCATGGAGCTTCATCAAAGTATCGTAAATATTTAAAATATAGTTTTTCAATGACCTTCAAATTAAGTATGTATTTCAAAGATTAGTTTTACCAGGACCATCTTTGGGATTGTCAAAGAATTGTGGATTCGTTAAGTATTCGTTTAAGGATAGAGATATTCAAAGATAGATTTTTAAACAGTATTTTTTCAAAAATCATCAAATTGTTTGGTTTGGTTTTTTCCAGATAATTTTCCAAAGATCATTAATGGATCGTAAATTATATTAAAATGTTATTTTTCAAGTACCACCAAGGAATGGTATTTTTTTCAAGGTGATTGTTGGAGGTGTCTCGAAAAATGAGTTTTTAGTGGATTTTTTTTTTTTTAAATTACCTTATTAAGAACCATCTAAAAATCGTCGAAATTTTTATTACTGTGTTCTTGCATCTTGGATTTCTCAAAATTATTTTTTAATCCCCAAATTCCATAAGCGTTTCACAATAAATATAAATAATCCTAATCACTGCAATAAGTTCCTACATTGCCTCAAAATTTCATGCCACAATATCGCTAATCCAATTCCCAACACAACAATGGGCGGTTGTAAGTTATAAGCCGAATTCGATAAGGCACCAACTTCGTTAGCGTTCATTACTAACTTTTCCGACAAATGGCAAATGTTTGGTTGCATTTCCTGGATTTCCTGGTGGCAGCAATGGTTTTAATATGTTTTAGGATTTCCTCTTAGCTGCACTTTGTGTAGATGTATGCATAAAATAGCGCAAGGTAAGGGTGTGTGTGCAAGCTAGCTTATTGGTTCGATCCCACTCACATGCCTGCGAATTTTGTGTAAATCCAATATTCTTTAGAAATGTATTTTCTATCCCTTGAAGGAATGCACCGCCAACAACAACAACAACAAATACAAATATTACAATTGCCTTTGGCATTCTAATACAATCGTAATCATACGCACACCCTTCACACACACACATATATACTCAATGCAAATGCATTTACTTTATATCGCTGCTGTTTCAAATGTACTCTCACATACTATGTGGGGAATATTACCAACACACACACACAAATGTCGGTTCACCCTGTTTGCAGTTGCAACATTTCCACTCTGCTGATACATTTCAAATAACAACAAAAACACTTGTGTTTGGAATATGTAAATTTGAAGCAATTCTCATTACCATTATGTTGTAGTACAACACATTGTAGATACGTACAGATACAGTGGCAACATTAGCATTCGCTGACTTTAAACACGGACACACACACATAGAGACACATGCACACACACACAAATAGTTTTGGTGCATTTGAAAGAGAGAAAAGTATTTGCTTGCATAGATTTGAAGTATAGTATTTTCGAACTCAACAAAATCTTAAAAAATTCCACGATTGGAAAAAATAATATTTGAACCAGCAAGGAAAAGTCAAAAGTCGGGCGGGGCCGACTATATGATACCCTACACCACTTTTCATATTTAGTAGAGCTCCCGTAACAAAAGAACTTATTTGAAGTAGATCATACCACCTGTCAACATTTGTTTTAGAGCAGTTATAGTTTGGTTTCAAAGTGAACAAATATATGGGAGGTATATCCAATTTCGAATCGAGTTTCACTAAATTCTTTTATACCAAATAACATTGCTATAGAGTGCATGACATCACTTCGAGAAGGTTTATATTAAAAAAATCTGTATCGAAGTTGAGTTCTACAACATGGAAATGTACGTCCCGAAATTCATTCCATTTGTGCTGATATTAGCCATTATTTGCACAATAAACCGGAGATCGGATTAAGGATATATATGGGAGCTATATGCAAATCGGAAGCGATCTTGATACAATTTGGCAGAGGTATTTCCGAGCTCAATAAGATATCTGGTACAAAATATCATTGTTGTTTAGAATGTGATGGACTTAAACACCAAGTCGGATGAAACATATACAGGGTGAAATAAAAAAAACAACTGCAACAAAGTCAAAAGCCACAATTTTTACATTTTTTCTTAAATTTTATTGAATGAAAGAAAATTGCCGGAAATAGCATCAACTTTTAGAATAAGTTTAGATTTGTTCGAATTGTTCACCCTTGGCACGAATTATGGCCTTCAAACGGCCAATGAAACCATCACACGCTACCCGAAGCGCTTGCTTGAGGTGATCGACACTTTGGTATTTTTTAGTGCTAACCTTGCTTTCCAAAATACTCCAGACACAATAGTCTAACGGATTGGTATCCAGAGATTTTGGTGGCCATTGTGTGCTGGAAATGAAGCGAGGAACACAATTTTGTAACCATTTTTGGGTGGCGCGTGCTGAGTGCGATGGTGCTGAGTCCTGTTGGAATGTCCAAGTTCTGCGTCGATTAATACGAGCGGAGAGCGGCCATCGGCTGTTATAGCGGCCAACACCGCTTGAGTTCTGGTGGTCAACCGCAAGTGCACATTTTCAGCTGACCTCTTTGGCAAGTAAACACGATCCTTTTTGTTTGTTTACAAACTGCTGGACAACGAATATTTTCTTATCGGAGAAACCCAAATTCGGCAGTTCAACACTTTCGTCGAAGCGAAGCAACTCTTTAGCCCTTTTGAGTCTATTTCTCTATTCTTTCTGTTGCGGTGTAAGTTCTTGCAATATGAAAAGAATCAGTTTCAATAATAGTATCGGATTTAATAATCGTTTTTGTTATTCGAAACGTTGACTCTTAGTGGGGGAGTTACTAGAAGGAATGGTTCGACCTTTACCATCTTTATAACAGATTTTGTGTCGATAGAAATATTGAGATGTGCCAAGTCTGAATAGAATCGGATGGTAATTTCGCGTCTTATGAGCTTCATAGATATTCAAAAATTTTACCCTTTGTGTGGGAGGTACCTGAAGAAGTGGACCTATATATTTCATCTTCACACCAGATCTTGGATTAATAAAAATATTATAATGTGTGTAATTTGAAGACAATCGGACTCTTACATCACATTTTATGAGAGTTGTAATTATTTAAAATTTTGACCCTTTTTGGGGGAGGTACTTGATGGAGAGGACCTATATTATCCATTTTTGCACCTGACCTAGAACTGACGTAAATATTAAGATTTGCAAAGTTCTCTTTCTGTGCAAAAAATACATATTTGTTAAAATTTCGACCATTTGTGGGGTAGGTACCAGAAGGAATGGACCGATATATTCCATTTTAACATCAGACCTTGGGCTAACATAAATATTGGCATGTGTGAAATTTGAAGGCAATCGGACTCTTACATCACATATTATGAGAGTTGTAATTATTCAAAATTTTGACCATTTGTGGGGGAGGTACTTGATGGAGTGGACACTTGACCTAGAACTGACGCAATATTAGGACTTGCAAAGTTGGAGCAAAATCAGATTCTCGTATCTCTTTCTGAGCACAAAATATTTTTTGTTTGGAAATTTCGATCTTTTGTGGGGGAGGAACCAGAAGGAGTTGACCGATATTGCACATATCCGAACTCGATCTAAGTTTGACAAAAATGTTGCGATATACCAAGTTTGGATTAAATCGGATACTCCCTTCGAGTTTTATTGTGCGCACGAACCAGATTGAACAGAAACGGACGGACGGACATCCCTAGATCGACTCAAAATTTCCTGAAATGGATTTGGTCCAAAGAGATCTAGGTCTAAAACCGTTATTACGATGGGGCTCGTTTTGGCCGTATCAAATGATATATACCTTCTCTAGCCACATGGCTGAGTAAAAGACTTAAATACAAAGTTGGCATTTGAAGACGCCGAAGGCGACCCTTTTAATCATGTATGTGAACATGTATTTGTAACTTGCTAAGAATAATAAGGGATACTGCCCTAGACTTTTGTCTTCTTTTAACTCTTTGGAAATGGAAATCTGTAGCTTATCTATCAGTGTGACTGAAATAATATACTTTCCCTATTGTTCAACACTTCAACATGATGTAGAATCGGATCCATCCAAGACCAAAGTCATTCATGGAAAGGACATTCCTTTCTTGAATACAGTGGACTAGAACCAGGTCTACAGTTTCGTTTACCAGTATGCGTTTTTATTCATGCCTTTTTGATTCGATTCATAAGTTTCTGCATGGCCGGAGTATTAATAAAATATTTTTCCACAACTTTTTAGATTATAACTCTGGTGGTTCTTAAATATTCCACGTTTAAACCACTGTATCCCATATCGTTTCGATCCTGTGGGTAATTTTCACAAACAGCAACAGCAATTGGAACAAAACTTCATAAAATAGCAGTGGAAGTCATAAATGTTTAAAACTAATTTTAGTCGTGTAGGGAATGCTGCCCGAACGGAAACGCTGAAATTATAAATGTTCTTTGGGAGGAAGCCAATGTTCTACAGGAACCTGGGAGAGAGGTAAAGTTACTGTTTAGAATAATTTCGGAAGGCCTGTTGGATGATGATGGCGGCGGTGAAACAAACAAATTCAACAAATGCCTGTTGGCATCGAATGTGATGGAGAAAGAAAAAAACAGAAACGTGATTTAGGGTGGAGTGGAAAAAATAAGCACAAATACGGAATTTTGAAAACGCACAATAAAGAAGGATTAGAGAACAATAATTTTTAAATATTGTCCTATTACAGAAGATTCCTTTACTTGCAAATGAAAGTTTCTATCACTAATTTTTTGCTGGAGAGTAACCCCTACTTATTATTTTACTCAATCTACCCTAATATAATTTCATATCCATATTTTCCTCCTCGTTATGACTCTCAGCTCAGCATATGTTAGCTCCCCCCGAAAAAAGAAGAAAATAAAATAACATTAAAAACAATAACAGCTCATAAAAAATGGTAATTTGTGTTAGAAAAGTTTGATCAAAGCACATGTTTCAAATCTGCACAAGTTGAGGGACCAGGCGGGACTTGAAGTGTACGGGGAATTGTTTTTGTGTGTTGGAAGAGGAGACTACTGTAATCATCACCGAAGGCAATAAATGTTTTCCATTTTCTGTTTGAAGGTCAGTTGGCATATATACTTTTTGACAAAATATGTTTGGACAGCAGGAATTGGTGAGATGGACATTATCATCACGTGGAGTGGTAGATTTTCAATTCAAATACAATATTCTGATATTTTTGAAGAGTATATTTAGGAAATCCCCATTCCAAATGGGGTGACTTTACTTTACGAAATGTCAATTTTTATACCCTCAGTAATATGGCTACACAGGGTATGTAACATTTGATACGGCAAAAACGTGACTCGTTGAAAAAACGGTTTTAGGTCCTAGGTCTCTTTGGACCAAATGCGTGTCAGGAAGTTTGGAGTCGATCTAGAGGTATAGAGATGCCTGTTCCCCGTCTGTTCGGGTTGCTGGTGCGCACTCTTGAAGGGAGAATCCGATATGACCCAAGTTCTGCTGTTTAGATGGAATATATCGGTCCACTGCTTCTGGTATCTCCCCCATAAAAGGTCGAAATTTTGAATATCCATTAAGCTCACAAAACCCGAAATTAACATCCGATTGCCTTGGATAATCTGAGTATTTCTATCAACCCATAATCTGTTATAAAAACGGTAAAGATCGGATCATTCCTTCTGGTACCTCCCCCACAAAAAGTCAAAGCTTATAAAATCCGAAATAACCATCAGGTTTTCTTTATATTTCACACATTCCATTATTTCTACTAACATAAGATCTGGTGTGAAGATGGAGTATGTCGGTCCACTCCGTCTGGTCCCACAAAAAGTCAAAATATTGAATATTCAAGGAGATTCTAAAAGGTGAAATTAACATTCGATTCCATTCAGACTTGGCACGTCTCGATATTTCCATCAACTCAAGATGTGTTATAAAGATGAGAGAGGTTCTACCATTCCATCTGGTACCTCCCCCACGAAAGGTCAAAGTTTTGAATAACCAAAACGATCGTAAAATCCGAAAGAAGCATCCGGTTCTCTTCAATATTTACAAGTTCTATAATTTCTACTAACAAAAGATCTACTGTGAAGATGGGATATGTCGGTCCACACCTTCTGGTACCAAAATTAAAAAAAAAAAAAATAATACCAGGTTCCATTCGAACTTGATCTGTTATGAAGATGTTAGATATCGAACCATTCATTCTGGTATCTCCCCAACAAAGGGTCAACGTTTGGAATAACCTACGCGATCATAAAATTCGAAATAAGCCTCTGATTCTCTTCATATTTCACACATCCCATTATTTCTACTAACACAAGATCTTCTGTGAAGATGGGATACATCGTGGGGCAGGTACCAGAGGGCCCCACAAAGGTTCAAAATTTTGAATATCTATGGAGCGCTTAATATCCGAAATTTACACCCGATTCCATTCAGACATGGCACGTCTAAATATTTCCATCAACTTAAGATCTTTTATACAGATGGTAGAGATCGGACCATTTCTTATGGTACCTCCCCCACATATTGTTCAAGATTTTGAAAAACAAAACGCTCAACGAAAACTATATAAGCATCTAATTCTCTTCAAATAAACCCTCAGAAACTTGAGGCAAATTTTTTCTACAGAGAAAACCCTCAGAAAACTGAGGCTGATTTTTTTCTACAGAGAAAAAAATCCTCAGTGAACTGGGGCTGATTTTTTTCTATAGAGAAAAAATCCTCAGTGAACTGGGGCTGATTTTTTTCTATAGAGAAAAAATCCTCAGAGAATTGAGGCTGATTTTTTTTCTATAGAGAAAAAAATCCTCAGAAAACTGAGGCTGATTTTTTTTCTATAGAGAAAAAAATCCTCAAGAAGCTGAGGCTGATTTTTTTTCTATAGAGAAAAAAAATCCTTAGGAAACTGAGGCTGATTTTTTTCCTATAGAAAAAAAAATCCTCAGGAAGCTGAGGCTAATTTTTTTTTCTATAGAGAAAAAATCCTCAGAGAACTGAGGCTGATTTTTTTCTATAGAGAAAAAAATCCTCAGAGAACTGAGGCTGATTTTTTTCTATAGAGAAAAAAAATCCTCAGAGAACTGAGGCTGATTTTTTTCTATAGACAAAAAAATCCTCAGAGAACTGAGGCTGATTTTTTTCTATAGACAAAAAAAATCCTCAGAGAACTGAGGCTGATTTTTTTCTATAGAGAAAAAAATCCTCAGAGAACTGAGGCTGATTTTTTTCTATAGAGAAAAAAATCCTCAGAGAACTGAGGCTGATTTTTTCTATAGAGAAAAAAATCCTCAGAGAACTGAGGCAGATTTTTTTCTATAGACAAAAAAAATCCTCAGAGAACTGAGGCTGATTTTTTTCTATAGAGAAAAAAATCCTCAGAGAACTGAGGCTGATTTTTTTCAATAGACAAAAAAAATCCTCAGAGAACTGAGGCTGATTTTTTTCTATAGACAAAAAAAATCCTCAGAGAACTGAGGCTGGTTTTTTTCTATAGAGAAAAAAATCCTCAGAGAACTGAGGCTGATTTTTTTCTATAGACAAAAAAAACCCTCAGAGAACTGAGGCTGATTTTTTTTTCTATAGAGAAAAAAATCCTCAGAGAACTGAGGCTGATTTTTTTTCTATAGAAAAAAAGTATTCTGAAGATTGAGACAATTTTTTTTTTCTATAGAGAAAAAATCCTAAGAGAACTAAGGCTGATTTTTTCTATATAAAGATCTGTTGTGAAGATGATATATATCTGTAATAACCAGAAATCTGAGATGAAAATGGAATTTATGATATCGCATAAAATTGCATATAAATGTTCGATTTTTATGTAATTTGACCCATACCTATATTTTTCCGTATTAGATTAAGTGTGAAAATGGAATACATCGGTTGACTATACCTAGGCCTCAATTCTTTTCATTTCATATCTTCATAGAAGAAGGATCCAGGCTCTGGTACCTCACGCATATTTTAATATTTTAGGGAACATATAAAGTGAAGGAAGTAACCAGTATGGTCCAAACCTGGCATGTCGCAATATTATATATCATATTTCTTTAGGTCCGATACGAAGTGGACATCATTGGTCCACATTTTTGGAACCTTCCCCATAAAGGGCTCAATTATTTGGATAATCATAACTCAAGTAAATATATGGTTAAATAAACGAACAGCGACTGAGGGTATACATCTGTCGGTAGAACCTTTAGATACTTTTTAACTTGTTTTATCTGTATTGAATAAAGTATGAAAATGGAATACTTCCTTCAACCTCTGATACCTCTCGCATATTTTAACATTTTCTAAAAATGATCACATATATCTCAAGAAGTAGTCGATATAGTTCAAACCTGGCACGTCGCAATATTTATATCATATTTACTTAGGTCCGATACGTAAGGAACACTATTGACCTATTTCTTCGAAACCTACTCCACAGAGTTTCAACAATTTGAATACTCTTAACAGAAGTCAAAATATATTTAAATAATCGAACATTGACTGAGGGTATACATCTGTCGGCAAAATCGACTGATACTTTCCACTTGTTTTGTTTAAACTCAATTGGGTGTGTTCATAACAATAAAACTTACATGTGAGTATCGATATTCTCTGTCACTCCCTTGCTCTCCCTCTCTCACTACCAAACTTGAGATTCCAACACACAACGAACTATCTCTATCTCCTCGATTGTTTGCAAATTTCCAACATGTTTGAAACACTTTTTAAGCTGCTCTTTTTTTCTATCTCTCTTTCTGTGGTTTTATATTGGATTAGACGCAGATATTTTATTCTTCTTTTCCATTCATCTGGCCATGCATTTCTGTGGCGGATATGAAAATTCTGCACCGGAAACAAAAGATTCCTTTTGGTTCTTTTAAAACTTACAACAAATGACAATGACTGACGAACGAAGTTAAATGGTTGTGGTTACAGATGTACAGATGGTATGGATGAAATGGATCTTAACCGGAAGTATAGCATATTGTGTGTGATGAATATAGTAATAAATGGTCTAGTATGTCACTTAGACATGGAGAGAGAGAGCAGATGTTGTACGTTACTGTCTAAATTGTATGGTCCAGATATTACTTCCATATAATGGTGTAGGTTATATAAATTGTTGAGCAGGACTTAAATATCTCAGACGTGTTTCTTTAATTTGTCTATGATTCACGATCCTTCTATCGTAAACAAACAGCTTCACACCCGTGTGTGGGTGTCTTGAGAGTACGGCAAAACGCTTAGCATATTGAAAAGCTCAAGTGAATTTTAATCTCGACCTACAGACTTCAATGTTTAAGTCCCAAAATTGTTATCTTGTTTCCAATTATACAAAATATTGAATTCATAATTTATCAGCTTCATACAAAAAATCTTATATTACTTCATGCATCGGTCGAGAATAAGACAAAGGGAAAATTGATCAAAAAACAAGAAAAATAGTATCAGTCGGTTTTTCCGACAGATGTATACCCCCAGCCTTGAATTATGATTTTTTAAATCTTTGGCCATTTATGGGGGAGGTTCCGGAGCAGTTGGCCAATATTGACCAATTCATACCTGACCTAAGCCCGATACAAATATTACAACATGCCAGATTTCGACAATATCGACTACTTCCTATTCATTATATGAGCTATGTGCAAATTTTTGGAGAATGTGCAAATATGCGTGAGATGCCAGACATAGTAGACCGAAGTATTCCATTTTCGTACATCATGTTATACAGATAAAAATATTGGTATATGGAAACTTTGAAGTATATCTTATTACGATATCTTATTATATTCAATTTTATTTTACTATATATTATATTCAATTTTATGCGAAATCATAAATTCCGATAAATTACATATTCATATCAGATTTTTAGTTAAGAGAAATATTTGGAATTATGACAGAATATTAGCACTGGAAATTGTGACCCTTTGTGGGTGAGGTAGCAGAAGGGATTGGCAGATATATATCATCTTCACAACAGATCTTATAGCAGAAAAATATTTGGATGTGCGAAATTTGAAGAGAGTCGGTGGCTTATTATTTAGCTTTCTTTGAGCGTTTTCTTTCTCAAGTTCATGACCTCCATGTTGGGGAGGTACCAAAAGAAATGATCTGATCTCCCTGTGTTGATAGAAATATTCAGATATGTCAAGTCTAATTGGAATCGGATGTTAATTTCGCGTTTTATGGGCTTAATGGATATTCAAAATTTCGACCTTTTCTGGGGGAGGTACCAGAAGGAGTGGACCGATATATTCCGTCTTAATACCAGATCTAGGGTTCATAAAAATAGTAGGATGTGTGAAATTTGAAGACAATCGGACTCTTGCATAATATTTTATAAGACTTAGAATTATTCAAAATTTTGACCGTTTCTGGGAGAGGCGCTTGATGGAGTGGACCGATATTATCCATTTTTGCACCTGATCTAGAACTGATGCAAATATAAGGATTTCCAAAGTTAGAGCAAAATTAGATTATTCCTTCCCTTTCTGTGCAGAAAATATATATTTTAGAAAATTTCGATCATTTGTGGGGGAGGTACCAGAACGAGTGGACCGATATATTCCATCGTAACACCAGACCTTGGGATGTGTCACATTTGAAGACAATCGAACTCTTACATCACACTTTAAGAGTTGTGATTACTCAAAAATTTTACCATTTTCGCACCTCACCTAGCACTGATGTAAATTATAGGATTTGCAAAGTTGGTCGATATAAGTTTGACAAAAATATTACGATATACCAAGTTTAGACCAAATCGTGCACACCAGCCAGACAGACAAACGAACGGACGAACAGGCATTGCTAGATCGATTCCAAATGTTCTGACACGGATTTAGTTCAAAGAGACCTAGGGTCTAAAACCGTTATTTCGATGAGGCATGTTTTGGCTGTATCAAATGATGTATACCATCCCTAGCGATATGGCTGAGGGTATAATTAGGAAATATCTCGGCCTTTTTGGACAACATTGTTGTAAATATTTTCTTCATATATAATGGAAATAGAGATTTTGTTATATCCTATACTACACTGACGTACGTCCAAACATTGAGAAGGAAATGAAAAATACCCCTAGTAAGTTTTGATGATGTTCATAGAACCATATTGTGGCTAGATTTAAGCATGTCCGTACATCCGATAGAATGAAATTTTCCACAAATTATTTGTTTGGCTCAAGGTCTAATAAAACTGAAATTGGTGAGAATTGATCCAAATATGTTACCAGACATCAGATGCGGCCCAGAAATACATCTGACAAATTTCATCGGGATCAGATCTTCATCTGGCATGCCGGTTATTGTGCACCAAATGGTTAATATCGCCCCAAATGGACTGGATTTTTGCACAGAGGACCTAATTAAACCTAGAAGCAAATACTTCAAAGTTGATGAAAATCGGTTCAGATATTGCTTTTTCTCCCAAATATAAGTTTCATCCGATTTGGTGTTTAAATCCCTCACATTTGTTATATGCAACCTAAAATAAAACAAGTTAAAAAGCTGTAATTTCGACCGGGCCGAACTTTGAATACCCTCTACCATTCGGTAAAAATTTGGCAATTTTCAAAAAAAAAAAAAAAATCCGTTACAAATTCTGTTAAAATCTTTATAATACCGAATGTAGCCGTTATATTAGGGTCTATACGTTGCATAGGCTACTTTTGTCACAAGCTATTACAATATTCAAATGCGAAACTTGAAAAAAATATGTTTATAATGTAGCTAAAATTATCAAAATACCGAATATAGGGAGGTACCATGGGGGTTATAAAACGTGGACATGCAGAGGCAATTTTCTGGCATAGGCTGTAGTATCCATTACGAACAAGTTTTATCGAAATTTGAAACAATTCCGGTAAATAATGTCGCTAAAATCATCAAAATATCGAATATCGGGGGGTACCGTTATATGGGGGCTATACGAAGACGTGGCTCCCTACATGGCTCGTTTTTTGTCTTAGGATGTAGTATCCATTACGAACTTCAAGTATCAACTTTGAAACAATTCCGGTAAATAATGTCGCTAAAATCATCAAAATACCGAATATCGGGAGGTACCGTTGTATGGGGGCCATACAAAGACGTGGACCTACATGGCCCATTTCCTGAGTAGAATTTTATCAACCTACTTCATTTCGTTCAGAAGCTAGAGTGATTTCCACAGACGGACAGACGGACGGACATTGCTAAATCGACATAGAATATTATGCTGATCAAGAATATATATACTTTGTGGGGTCTAAAATGTATCTTTCGGGTTGTTACAAACGGAATGAAAAACTTAATATACCCTCAATTCTATTGTGGAGGGTATAACAATGATATTAATACCAGATATCTCAGAGTGCCCAGAAATACCTTTCCAAATTTTATCGAGAACAGTTCAGATTGGAATATAGCTTCCACATATATCTTTGCCCGATTTCAAATTTTTTTCTGCGCCAAATATGTAATATTCATCCAAATAGAATGTATATCGCCACATCCGACCGAATTCAGCCTAGAAACAATTATGTCCAATTTGGTGAAAATCGCATCAGGTATAGCTATAGCTCCCATATATACGTTTCATCCGATTTGTTATTTTTTTCCTTCACAGGGGTATTTGACCCTTTGTTTTCTTCACTTTACAATATAAACTTATATTTTCAGCTCTTCTTTCGTAATCTCTCAGATTATCTTGTTCTTTTTTATTTTTCGTGTTTCGCGGTTTCATCAACATATTCGAAAATTAAAGGTGTCGGTGTTAAGGGGTTATAAACCTTGACCGAAATTTCTCATTTTCAATCGCATGAAACGTGCATAACATTATGACTTTGAGCATAATACTAATGTCGGCCCTTCAGATCGGACAGAATGATAATAAATCGTCTCTAAATTTTACACTAATCAAGAAAATGTGAAAATGAAAATTATGATGGTAATAAATCCCAATATTGCAATCCTACGCCCATCAGATTTTTTATGATGAATGAAAAAGCAATTCGAATTGTAATCACCATAAGCCTAATTGGAAAATTGGCCATAATTTAAAAGAACCCTCCTCCAGCCTCCCCCAATTCATTCATTCATCGAAATGTGTAGATAATGACTAAACAGAATGTTTTTAATGGGTTTTAAATGGAAATTTATTTCAAGCGTTTTATGAGACGATGACGACGATTAACGATAAATTTTGATAATATCAAAATTTATGTAGCGTAGTGAACAGCACACATTTAAGAGGGCTTGTTAAAAAATTTATTTAATTTTAGAAAACTATTTGTTTGAAATATAAAAAATAATAATAATTTAATATATAATTCTTAAAAATTAATTTTAGAAATTTGCAAGTTCCATCTCTGTGACTGAAGTTTTTATTTACAAACAAGTAAAAAAGCTATAAGTTCAGCCGGGCCGAATTTTGAATACCCTCCACCATTTGGAACGATTTTGGCAATTCTCAAAAACAATAAAATCCGTTAAAAATTCTGTTAATATACCGAATGTAGCTGTTATTTTAGGGTCTATACGACGACATGGATCTGCATAGGTAACTTTTGTCATAAGCCATCACAATATTCAATTGCGAAACTTGAAAAAATCGGTGAATCATCAAAAATATGAATATCGGGAGGTACCGTCATATGAGGGCTATACGACGACGTTGACCTGCACAGACAATTTTTTCTCTTAGGCTGTAGTATCCATTTCGAACTTCAAATATCAAGTTGGAAGCAATTCCGGTGAAATTTGTCGCTAAAATCATCAAAATACCGAATATCGGGAGATGTCGTTATATGGGGGCTATACGAAGACGTAGATCTGCACAGACAAGTAGGATGTAGTATCCATTACGAACTTCAAATATGAAACGATTCCGGTGAATAGTGTCGCTAAAATCATCAAAATATCGAATATCGGGAGGTACCGTTATATGGGGGCTATACGAATACGTGAACCTACATGGCTCATTTTCTGTCTTAGGCTGTAGTATCCATTTAGAACTTCAAATGCCAAAATTTGAAATAATTCCGATGAATATTTTCGCTCAAATAATCAAAATACCGAATATAGGGAGGTACTGATATATGGGAGCTATACGAATACGTGGACCTACATGGGTCATTTTCTGTCTTAGGCTGTAGTATTCATTTAGAACTTCAAATACCAAATTTGAAATAATTCCGGTGAATAATGTCGCTAAAATCATCAAAATATCGAATATCGGGAGGTACCGTTATATGGGAGCTATACGAAGACGTGGACCTACATGGCCTATTTTCTGTTTTCTGCTGCAGTATCTATTACGAACTTTAAATACCAAATTTGGAACGTTTCCGTTAAATAATGTCGTTAAATTAATCAAAATACCGAATATCGGGGGGTACCGTTATATGGGGGCTATATGAAGACATGGACCCACATGGCTCATTTTTTGACTTAGGATGTAGTATCCATTACGAACTTCAAATACCAAATTTGGAACGTTTCCGTTAAATAATGTCGCTAAAATCATCAAAATACCGAATATCGGGAGGTACCGTTATATAGGGGCTATACGAAGACGTAGACCTGCACAGACAATTTTCTGTCTCAGGCTGTAGTATCAATTGCGATCTTCAAATACCAAGTTTGAAACGATTCCGGTAAATAATGTCGCTAAAATCATCAAAATACCGAATATCGGGGGGTACCGTTGTATGGGGGCTATACGAAGACGTGGACCTGCGCAGATAATTTTCCGTCTTAGGCTGCAGCATCCATTTCGAACTTCAAATACTAAATTTAAAACAATTCCGGTGAATAATGTTGCTAAAATCATACAAAATTCCGAATACCGGGAGGTACCATTATATGGGGGCTATATGAAAACGTGGACCTACATGGCCTATTTTCTGTTTTCTGCTGCAGTATCCATTCCAAACTTGTAATACGAAATTTTAAACAATTCCTGTGAATAATGTCGCTTAAATCATGAGTATTTCGAGGAGTTACAAACGGAATGACAAAGTTAAT
The DNA here is from genome assembly GCF_030504385.1 of Musca domestica. Taxonomy (NCBI): domain Eukaryota; kingdom Metazoa; phylum Arthropoda; class Insecta; order Diptera; family Muscidae; genus Musca; species Musca domestica. The sequence continues at coordinate 9,399,660 of NW_026712249.1, read as the reverse complement.
ATACCCTCCATAGTATGGTGGAGGGTATACAAATCCGAATATTTAGTATTAAAACAATGCTCAGCTTTAACTTAATTAATTCAAGTATGTTACATGAAAATTCTACCAAATATTAATTAATTTATATAAATTTGTAAATATTCATATATTACGTATTTGCATAATTTAATGAAGCTGTCTAACTTCCAACCCTGATCTTGATACTGCCACTGTGGCTGTCACAAAATATAGGTCAATTCTGGAAAGTCAAAATATCTAAATGTCGAAAAACACACGGAAGCGTTTCATTTGGCCCATTGTTGCATTCAAAAGGACCAACAGCAACAATGCAGACAATGAGCTGTTGATGCTGATGCCGCTTCTGCAGCTGCTTACGATGGTCGTAACAACTGAACTGATACAACACGACTGGACAACATTTAAATATTTCCTTTTGAATTGGAATTGCTGAGTTCTGATTCTGTTTGAATTTTTTAGTTTCATCCACCCATCCCCTTCATGCTCATGTTTAACAAATGCTTGCCCCCCAGAAGGGCAGTGTCATCCAATTGTCCACTAAATGAATAAATAAATATTTGGAAAGGGTAATCAATTACCTGGTGATTTGGCCTTAAACAAATTTAGCTTTTAAATATTTACAAATTTGAAAAAAAATAAATATTTTTAATTTCATCAATTAGTTGTGAAGCGAAATTTAAATGGAAATTATCCTAAGCCAACCGCAGAATATTAGAAACGTTTACGTTTAATTGAATGGTTAAACATTTGCTAAAATTTTCCAAAAGAGTTTTTTCGAGAGTGTGTTCGCTACAGCACAATGCTGGCGAGGCGTAATTCGATAGATCGATATGAGGGGTCCTCAGACTTTTGAGAAAAAAAAAAAAAAAATACAATGGTGAATAATGAAACTAAAATCATCAAAATACCGAATATCGGGAGCTGCCGTTATATGGGGGCTATACGAAGGCGTGGACCTGCACCTACAATTTTCTGTCATAGGCTGTAGTATCTATATTACAAACTTCAAATACCAAATTTGAAACATTTCCGGTGAATAATGTCGCTTAAACCACCTAAATACCGATACTAGGGAGGTTCCATAAAATGGAGGCTATACAAAAACGTGGACCTACGTGGCTCATTTCCTATACCAAAAGTCCTACAGACATTATATACATTTGAGTTAAATTTTATCAAACTACTTCGTTTCGTTCTGAAGCTAAAGTGATTTCCATTGACGGACAGACTTCTCTAAATTGACATAGAATTTTATGCCCCTCAAGAATATAGAGGGGCGATAAAAACTGCAAAACTGCAACAAAGTCAAACGCCATAATTTTTAGATTTTTTTTTATTTTTTTTTTTTTTTTTGAATGAAAGCAGAAAATATCGGAAATAGCATCAAATTTTAGATAAAGTTTAAATTTGTTCGAATTGGTCACCTTTGGCACGAATTGTGGCCTTCAAACGGCCAATGAAACCATCACACGCTTCCCGAATGTTGCTCTGCGGCATTTTGGCCCATTAACGGCGAAGCGCTTGCTTCAGATGATCGACACTTTGGTGTTTTTTAGTGCCAACCTTGCTTTTCAAAATACTCCAGACACAATAGGCGAACACATTGGTATCCGAAGATTTTGGTGTCCATTGTGCGCTGGAAATGAAGCAAGTAATTTCATTTTGTAACCATTCTTGGGTGGTGCGTGCTGAGTGCGATGGTGCTGAGTCCTCTTGGCATGTCTAAGGTCTGCCGCCAAAATATTTGCGTGCCCAAGGCTTTAATACACCCTCCAGAATATTTTCGCTATAATATCCGGCATTTATTCTTATGCCACGGTCGATTAACACGAGCGGTGAGCGACCATCGGCTGTTATAGCGACCCACACCATCACCATGGTCGGCGCTTGAGTTCTGGTGGCCAACCGAAGGTGCACATTTTCAGCTGACCTCTTTGGCAAGTAATCACGATAATTTTGTTTGTTTACAAACTGCTGGACAACGAATGTTTTCTCATCGGAGATAATTAAATTTGCCAGTTCACCACTTTCGGCAGTTCACCACTTTCGGCCAAGCGAAGCAACTCTTTAGCTCTTTTGAGTCTATTTTCTTTCTGTTGCGGTGTAAGCTCTTGCACATTTTGGAATTTCAATGGCTTTACCTCAAGCTCATTTTTCAATATTTGCTGAATGGAATATTACGATATATTCAGCTCACGAGCCATTTTTCGGCCAGTTTGACGTGGATTTCTTTACTTTTGGAACCATTTCTGCTGATGTTGATGTTTTTTTCCGTCCACTTCCTTGACGTCGGGCTACGCTACCAGTATCACAGTAACAAGCGATGGTACGAGACACAAAACATTCACATTTACATTTAAATGCTGGAGTGCTCTAACGATAGCCACTTGTGGTTTTCCAGTCAATTAGGAAAAAATCACACTATCACGCTTAAATTCCATCACGAAGAACTTTTTTTCTGGAAAATTCTCACCAAAATGCTTTCGTACGCTTGTAAACAATATAATGAGCTGTCACCGGAATAAATTTCACAGCTGTCGGACGAGTGGCTTAGAAATGACAGCAGTCTGAAGTTGGTTGCAGTTTTTTTTTATCTCACCTTGTATTGTACCAATTGTTCTATGTATCCCATATCCTGGCTATCAATATCACTGTAGTGGTTAGAAGTGACCATTTAATATTTTTGGGATTTGACTGTGTTTAAAACAAAAACGCGGTTTAGTGGAAATTTTCGTATTTTTTTTTACATAAAAGTAATTTTTTATTTTGCCTTCTAAATATTGTCCGATGATCGTATAAATTGATATGCTTCTGCCCAGCCCTAAGGTCTAACATCATGCTAAATTCCGCGAGGATTGGTCTATAACTGTGTTCTATGACTGTGGCCTGTAGAGCAACAGCGAAATCATGAAATTTTTCAATTTTTGGTGCATTTTAACTTCTAAATATTTTCCGACCATCTTCAAAAATAATAATCTTCTATTCTGACCCTATCCCCACCACAATTTCCAATTTAGTGAGAATCGGGCCATAATTACCAAGGTTACATGGACAGACGAATTGACTGACATACTATACTTAGGTAGGTCGACTCAGCTCGGCGTGATAGGAAGATCCATACATAGTTGCCAATATCGGAAGCCAATATTTCGAAGTGTTACATAATTCTTGGCCCACTCAAACTTATAAAACCCCCAGCACATAGTGTTGTAGTGTATAACAATTAAAAAAGTATCGGTCAGTTTTGTCGACAAATGTATACCCTCAGCCAATATTCGATTATCTTAAAATATTTTGACTTCTGTTATGATTATTCAAACGTTTAACCCCTTATGCAGTAGGTTCCGAAGAAATTTGCCAATATTGGCCATTTCGTATCGGACCTAAATAAATATGGTACAAATATTGCGACGTGCCACGCTTGGACTGTGTTGTGTTGATGGAAATATTGGGATTTACCAAGTCTTCAATGGAATCGGATGTAAATTTCGCTTTTTATGAGCTTCATGGTATTCAAAATTCTTAGCCTTTGTGGGGAAGGTACCAGAAGGAGTGGACCGATATATCTCATCTTCACAACGGATCTTTTGTTAGTGAAAATAATGGGATGTGTGAAATATAAAAAGAACTAATGCTTATTTCGGATTTTATAAACGATTTGGTTTTGACCCTTGTGGGGGAGGTACCAGAAGGAATGGGCCGATCTCTACCTTTGTGGGGGAGGTACCAGAAAGAGTAGACCGATATATACCATCTTCACACCAGACCTTGGGCTAATAAAAAAATTTTTGTATGTCTAGTTTGAGAAGAGAACTGGATGCTTTTTCGGATATTATGACCATGTTATTTATTCAAAACTTTCACTCTTTGTGGTGGAGGTAACAGAAGGAGTGGGCGGATATATTCCATCTTAACACCAGACCTTGGGTAAATAAAATTATTAGGATATGTGAAAATTGAAGCCAATCGGACTCTTACATCAAATTTTATAAGAGTTGTAATTATTTAACATTTTGATCCTTTGTGGGGGAGGTACTTGATGGAGTGGACCGATATTGTCCATTTTCGCACCTGACGTAGCAGTGACGCAAATATTAGGATTTGCAAAGTTGGAGCAAAATCGAATTATTCTATATCTTTCTGTGTAGAAAATATTTTTTTTGAAAATTTCGACCTTTTGTGTGGGAGGTACCAGAAGGAATGGACCGATATTGCCCATCTCCGAACTCGATCTAAGTTTGATAATAATATTACGATGTACCAAGTTTGGATCAAATCGGATACTCTCTTCGTGAGTTATTGTGCGCACCAGCCACACAGAAAGACGGATATCGCTAGATCGACTCCAAATGTCCTGAAACGGATTTGGTCCAAATAGACCTAGGGTCTAAAACCATTATTTCGATGTGGCACGTTTTGGCCGTATCAAATGATATAAATCCTTTGTAGCCACATGGCTAAGGGTATAAAAATGTATAAAGGACTCTTAGATACTGTTTACCACAGTCGACCAGGCTCATTATGTTCCTTGCTCGACCATTTTTTGTTTCTGCATATTTACAAATGATTATTGCGGATTTATCAATGATTAGTAGTTTGTTGTGTTGGTGTGTGTGCGTTGGTGTTGGTGTTTGCGTACCTTTGATTTGTCAATAAATATTTTAAAACACATGAAATTATTATTAAATGCTGATTATTTTCATTTAATTATTTTCGCCAAACCCGTTATGGTGAAATAATTTCGCTAGGATAACATTTAAGGTAAACATAAAAATTTCATAATTTTCAAATGCTCTTAATTACAATATTTATTTATTTAGTTTTTCATAATTTTTAATATTGAAAAGTAATTTTTGTGTTTAATTAGCTGATGTTCGGCAGTGTTGATATTTGTCGGTAAATGCCAGGTAAGTGGATGGGGCGGCGGTGAAAAGGTCAATGTGCTATCGCACATGGCAGCGAGGAGGTGGATTGTGAAGTTTTAAAATGGAGGTGGATGAATTTAAATTCAAATAGACTTTGGTACAGATTTTGGAGATCATAACTAATTTTAAAGGTCTTGATTTCTAAAAGGATTACTGTTCCCTTTAAATACCCTACACCACAAGATGGTCAGGGTATTATGACTTTGTGCATTTGTTTGTAGCAGTAAAAAGGGAACGAGACAGACCCATAGTTCCTTTTGACGATCTGCATAGAATCACATTCTGAGTCGATTTATGCATGACCGTCTGTCCGTCTGTCTGTCCATGTACTTTGTAAACAAAGCACAGTTCGCATTTATTACCCGATTCAGATGAAATTTTGCACAAATCATTTGTTTGGCCCAAGGACGAACCCTATTGAAATTGGAGATAATCGGTAAAAATTTAGATATAGCTCCCATATATATCTTCGTTCGATTTGCCTTTTATTGTGCACCAAACTTGTAATATCAGCCCGAATAGAATGGAAATCTGCACATACAACCAAATTAAGCCTGAAAATAAGTATACCAAATTAGATCGAAATCGGTTCAGATATAGCTATAGCTCCCATATATATCGTTCATCCGATTTGTTATTATTGTCCTCCGCAGCCGTAATATGCACTCTGTAACAACAATATTTGGGGAAATATATCAAATGCAGCTCAGAAATACCTTTGCCAAATTTTATCGAGATCGGTTCAGATTCGGAGATAGCTTCCATATATAACTTCGTCCGATTTACCTTTTATTTTGCACCAAACGTCTAATATTTGTCCAAATGTGGTGGAATTTGGCACATACGACCGAATTGAGTGTAGAAGCTAGTATGTTAAATTTAGTGAAGATCGATTCAGATATAGCTATAGCTCCCATATATACTGTTCATCCGATTTGTTACCCACAGCCGTAAAATGCACTCCTGAACAACGATATTCAAGGAAATATATCAAATACAGCTCAGAAATATCTTTGCCAAATTTTATCGAGATCGGTTCCGATTTGGATAAAGCTCCCATATATATCTTCATCCGATTTCAAATTAATTGTGCACCAAATGGGCAATACAAGTCCGAATTTAAAAGAAACAAATGCTTCGGCATATTTAGTCCTTTGAACTTTAAATTATAATTATAATCATAGCGTGCATGATTGAATTCTCCCATAAAAACTTTTAATTGTTATGCGGAGCTCTACTTAATTAGCAAAGTGGTGTAGGGTATCATAAAGTCGGCCCCGACCGACTTTAAGGCTTTCTTTACTGGTTTAATCATCATTCTTATGCCAGTGTCCTTTAGGCTCATATTGTCAATGACCATCAAAGAGACTTAGATATAGCCTCTGTTCCGCTATTCCACTGTCACCAATTGGAAATCATGTTCATCCTTAGACAAGAGAAATGTCAACACCCTATTCCCAGGGAGATAAATACCTCCAGTGGCAGTTACAGCAGCACCAGCTTAACGTGTAACAACAATAACTGCTGCTGCTGCTGCTGGTGCCACTGCTGCCACGATGATGATGGCGGCATGCTGGAGCAGCATCTGCATCAGCATTTGTTTGCCATAAGAAATCTAATGCCAAACTCATTTGCATTTATTTAACTTCAGTCGGTGCATTACAATTTGCTCTGCCACAAATAAACATACAGGCGGCACGCACACAAACAAACGTAGCAACTTATATTTGATTGTTGCTGTTGTCAATGTTGCTATTTGATGAGCTTACATGTGTAGTTGTGCGCGTGTGTGTGTGTGCGTGAGGGTGAATGTAGTGGAAAAGTACATTAGTATTTGTTCTTTAAACTATTTCGAAGCAAGAACATTTACATTTCAATAGCAATGAGTTTTGCTATGATTCTCCACCCCCTCTCCTCGCCTTGAAGCTTTGCCGCTTCCATTCTTTAGGAACGTTTATTCTCGGCAATGTTGCCATATCTTATCAAATGTGAAGTTTACTATTTTTATAGAGATTTAGGATTTTTGTTGTTAAATATGTTTTATTCGAAGTTTGCTAATCCGGTTCTAACTTCAGTTTCAAAAATTCAGCTATTTTCATCAGCTGTAACCAGATATGCATTGAAATAAGTGGAGTAGGTTTGCCAGGTCAATTAATAAGTTGCAGTATATTGCAAACGCCGGGCAGACGTTTCGCACACCTTCGCTAATTCGTATCCAATACGAATTGAGACAACTACGCTATTCTAAACGTAATTGCGTCAAAACTGCCCTCTTTTGTCTAGGCAGTCAACGTTCCTCAGCTGCAATGGATGGGGGGTTAGACTCCGAGGACGGCATTAATACTGCAACCAAATATGTCAGAATTGGATTACCAGACAAAAGTTCTCAACCTGTCGTTAGCCCCCCAAATCGTTCCGCTACTAAAGCCAGGTAAGGATACCAGAAAAAGAGAATTATACAGGTCAATTTCACTTTTGTCGCCAGTAGCAAAGTCTCTTGGGGCATTACTCCTCCCCAGCATAAGAGTAAGCTATCCAGTTGCCAACTAACATCACAGACTTCCTCCAGACTTAGGGGCTATGCTTATCTTCATTACGGCAAAGTAATTTTTTCTTAGGGTACCACTCACTTACTCGACCCGAATTTTCGGATTTACCGGATGGGTGGACAAAATAGTTATTATTTGAAAGTTTATGGAAATACCTATCCAACAAGTGATCCGTAGTAATACAAAATTTTTTTTTACCAGAAAATTTTTGTAAAACCCTTAAAAAGTCGAAAATTGATCCATTGTGGCGTATTGAGATCTACATATTACATTATATAGCCTTTCCAAAATGATGACAAATGTGCTGATATTTCTTTCAGGTACGAAGATATTATTGATAAAAATCATGAAATTTAGATTTTCTCCCGAACTTTCGGGTCGAATAACCGTGTAATTAGGTTAAAATACTTTTATGTGATAAAAATTTCAGGTCTATTCGAGCATAGCCTTTAAACTCAACCTAGGCCGATATTTAATGAGTTGCATAATCGTGAATATTTTAAGGTGATATTCGAGGTGATTTCGAGGTCTATTTCAAGGATAATATAATCGGATAATTCCATATGAAATCGTGGCTATTTAAATAATTAATCGTGGATTTTTCAGGGAATAATCGGGTATACTTCAAGGACGAATTGTGCATACTAAAAGGACTAATGGGGAACATTTCGAGGACTATTATTTTAATGGCAAATCGTAGATATTTCTAGGACTTTTACAGCAATAATCGATAAGTTTAAAAAATATTTTTTCCCGGACCAATACAATAATAGTCGTCGATTTTTATACCCTCCACCATAGTATGGAGGTATATTAATTTTGTCATTCCGTTTGTAACACCTCGAAATATACATTTTAGACCCCACAAAGTATATATATTCTTGATCAGCATAAACTTTTATGTCGATTTCTGGAAATCACTCTAGCTTCCGAACGAAATTAAATAAGTTGATAAAAATTTACTCAAATGTGTATTATGTCTACAGGACTTTTGGCATTGAAAATGGGCTATGTAGGTCCACGTCTTCGTATAGCCCCCATATAACAGTACCTCCCGATATTCGGTATTTTGATGATTTTAGCGACATTATTTACCGGAATTGTTTAAATTTTGGTATTTGAAGTTCGTAATGAATACTAAAGTCTATGCCAGAAAATTGTCTGTGCAAGTCCACATGTTATAACCCCCATGGTACCTCTCCATATTCGGTATTTTATTTATTTTAGCATCATTATAAACAGATTTTTTTCAAGTTTAGCATTTGAATATTATTATAGTTTATGAAAAAAGTTGCCTATGCAGGTCCACGTCGTCGTATAGACCCTAATATACGGCTACATTCGGTATTTTAAAGGTTTTAACAGAATTTTTAACGGATTTTATTTTTTTTTTTTTTGAAAATTGCCAAATGTGTACCAAATGGTGGAGGGTATTCAAAGTTCGGCCCGGCCGAACTTACAACTTTTTTTCTTGTTAAATAATATATTTTTTTAAAATAATCGTGGATACTTCAAAGCCAAATCGGATATATTTCGAGGAGTTTTTTTTTCTAGAGTTAATCGTGGATATTTCAATGATATTTAACGTACTATGAACGTGAATATTAAAGACTATCAGCATTAAAACAATGGATATTTCAATGTCTATCATCGATATAACCCAAAATATTACAAGGACTTTCACAGCAATAATCGAGGAGTTTAAAAAAACAAATATTTTACTTCCAGGACCCTCATAGTAACAATCTCGGATTTTTAAAGAATATTTTCTACTCCAACAGAACTATAATCGTGGATTTGGAAGATGATTTTTTCAAGGACTAACAGGACTGCAATCGTGGATTCTTTTCAGGTCCGATGGGTGGGATAATCGTTAATTTTTAAAAAAAAATTTTAAGGACCAACAGGACTATAATCGTAAATTTTAAAGAATAAATTTTTACTCCAACTGGACTATAATCGTCCATTTTTAAATAATGACTAATAGCACTATAATCGTGGATTTTTAGAGAATTATTTTAAAGTCCAATAGGTCTATGATCGTGGATTTTAAAGAAGATTTTTTCAAGGACACTTCAAGAATACTTCATAAACTAGTCGGTAATATTTCGAGGACTATTATGTTTAGGGCTACTCGTGGATATTTCAAAAAAATTAACGCAATATGAAAGGACTACGAAGCCGATCAGCGATAAAATCCTGGATATATCAATGACTACTAGATATATAATCTTAGCAATTTTAAGGATTATCAAAGCTAAAATCGTTAATATTTCAAGGACTGTCGTTAATATTTCAAGGACTATATCATCGTTCCAAAGGCACAGAAATGTATTTTTTTAATTTAGTCTTTAATGACTATTTGACCAAGGATTTTTTACAAAAATAATTCTCATGAATTATTGAGTCGTGAATTTAAAAACAAATTTAAAAGGAAGCCCCTATGTAATAATGTAAGGGGTGGAATCAGCGAATTGTAGATAGATATATAAAAAAATGTTTAAGGACCATCGGAGGGCTATCTTTTTCAAGGATATTGAATTTTAGAATAAAAAATGTGAGTGGATGTTTGAAATCTCATTTCTTTCCGAGATTAGACTTTTGAAAGAATATTTTTCGGAACGTCTTATTAACATCAATATTGCCAGGACTTCCAGCTCGTAGATTGGCAAGGCTATCGAATCTTAGATTTTTTTTGAAAATCATTTTGAAAAATTATCGGAGAACCTTCTGAGAAGGATATTTCCCTCGGATCGAGGACATTTTCCAGGGTCTTTCAGTCCGTGAAATTTAAAAAAAACATACTTCCTAGGACTTTTGGATAATGGGTGTTTAAAAGGGTATTTTTCAAAGACTGACAGTGGGTTGATTTTTAGGACGATACGTTATTTAAAAAACAGTATTACGAGGACTGTCAGTTCGTGCAGTTATTAATTTACCAAAATACCAAAAATAAATATTTAAAGACAATCGAAGGAATATCTGTAGGACTATCAGGTTACGCATTTTAGAAAGGATATTTCCTTAAAAGACTTTCGTTTTTATAAGGACATTTTTCAAGGACCTACGGAAAATCCTAATTCAAGGACCTTGAACCATTTTTCATGTACTTTCAGATTGGTGATGTTTTACGGGATATTTTTCAAGGACTTTCGGATCGTTCATTTAAAACCAAGCTCGTGGATATGTTATTAAAATAATTGTAGGACCTTCAAAAAAAAAAATAAGGATCAATGAGTAGCTTTTAGCGAATTTCGGGAAGGCCTTTGTTTTTGAAAACTATCGATGATTTTTAAAAAGTACATTTTTACATGGGAAAGTATATATGGATCTTCTTATCTCGCCGAGCTGAGTCGATCTAGCTACGTATGTCCGTCCGTCTGTTCATGTTAATTTTTAATCACACTACAGGTCGCAATTATGGCCCAATCTTTACGATATTTAGAATGGAGGTGGGGATAGTGTCAGAATAGAAGCCTATTGCTTTTGGAGAAAATCGCAAAATATTTATGGGTTGAAATTAACTAAAATCAGAAAAAATACTTGATCACACAATTGAAGCCAATCGACACGCCTGAGAAGAGAGTTAAGGACAGGGAAAAATTATAGCATTTTGGATGACCATTGGATTATATTTAGCTATAAAATGGACCATAATACCTAACAGCACGACGGAGTGTTTAAATATTGGGTAAATGTCCCTGGTCAAAATGCTAAGGGTAATACCTGGGCAGTGCTCCGTGATATAATTTCAAAAGCGAAATATTCCAAAATGGATTTGGACATAAAGGGGCTTCTAACATATTGTAGTGTTGTAGGGTATCACATGTTCGGCCCCGCACGCCTATAGCCTTTGCTTACTTGTTTTATCTTACCCTGTATAATTACAGAGTTTTTAAATATGCTTTGCAATGACTATTAGTGCTGTTTTCTAATAAATATTTTTCTAGGATTAATATTCTGAATTTCTCAATATAGTTTTCGAGGCTATCTCCATTGATTTTTTACAAAATCATATTTATTAATTTAATTTCGTAAACAAATTGGTAACACCGGTAATTTGTGCAATTTCTAATGTGGAATTAAATGTGTGTTTAAATATCTGTGTATGTTTCTGTTTGTGTAGCTTTATACGAAGTCCTAGTCTTAAAGCAAGGGGGGAAGAGTACACAATTGAAGAATGCAGCGTAGCGACATAATTTGTGTGAATACCGAGCGGCGTTGCATTCGCTTCGTTTTAATTGCAACTTAAGGCCCAAGAATACTAATGACTCTCTCTGACTCTCTGTGAGACTTGTAAATACACCATTTGGCCCTGCCCCAGCAGTTAGTCCGACGTTTGGCGGTATATTAAAAATGTGTTAAAACCGCCCAAAATTAGCATAATTTTCACATATATTTAATTCTTCAAACATGCACGTGCATGCGAACATTTTTACACTGATTTCGAATTTGAATATTCTTTGCCTCTTTTCGTTAAATGTTTTTTTTTCTCTCCGGTTCGTTGATGCTTGAAAATGTTTGTATGATGATGCACTACACATATCAAACACTTGCCTTTTACAACTAATTGTTTTCCTAAAACTGTCGACATGTTGATGTTGGAAATTTTGGATATTATTCTTTAAACATTGGAAATGTTATGGAAACTCAAAAGTTAAAATATTTGAATATTTTTAAAAATATTATTGAAGCCTTGATTATGAAGGCGATGAACCTGGAGTTGTTAGGTATAATTTATAAGCCAAGAATGGCGGATTTTTAAAACATTCATCATCGTGAAGTTTTAAAGAATTTTTTCAAGGACCAATAGGGCTATAATTTTTTCAAGGTCCAACAGGACTTTAATCGTGGATTTTTAAAGAAGACTTTTTCAAGGACCAGCCCTACTATAATCGTGGATTTTTAAAGAAGATTTTTTCAAGGACCAACAGGACTATAATCGGGGATTTTTAAATAAGATTTTTTCAAGGACCAACAGTCTCTAATCGTGGATTTTTAAAGAAGATTTTTTTCAAGGACCAACAGGACTCTAATCGTGGATTTTTAAAGAAGATTTTTTCAAGGACCAAGAGGACCACAATCGTTGATTTTTAAAGAAAAGTTTTTCAAGGACCAACAGGACTATAATCGTGGATTTTTAAAGAAAAGTTTTTCAAGGACCAACAGGACTATAATCGGGGATTTTTAAAGAAGATTTTTTCAAGGACCAACAGGACTATAATCGTGGATTTTTAAATAAGATTTTTCAAGGACCTACAGGACTATAATCGTGGATTTTTAAATAAGATTTTTCAAGGACCAACAGGACTATAATCGTGGATTTTTAAAGAAGATTTCTTCAAGGACCCTCACATCAATAATCGTGGATTTTTAAAGAATATTTCTTCAAGGACCCTTACTGCAATAATCATGGATATTTAAAGAAGATTTTTTCAAGGACCAACAGGACTATAATCGTGGATTTTTAAAGAATATTTTTTTCGAGGACCAACAGGACTATAATCATGGATTTTTAAAGAAGATTTTTTCAAGGACCAACAGGACTATAACTATAGATTTTTTAAATAAGACTTTTTCAAGGACTAACAGGACTATAATCGGGAATTTTTAAAGAAGATTTTTTAAAGACCAACGGGACTATAATCGTGGATTTTTAAAGAAGATTTTTTCAAGGATCAAAAGGACTGTAATCGTGAATTTTTAAAGAATATTTTTTCAAGGATTAAAAGGACTATAATCGTGGATTTTTAAAGAAGATTTTTTCAAGGACCAACAAGACTATGATCATGGATATTTAAAGAAGATTTTTTAAAGACCAACGGGACTATATTCGTGGATTTTTAAAGAATATTTTTTCAAGGATCAAAAGGACTATAATCGTGGATTTTTAAAGAAGATTTTTTCAAGGACCAACAGGACTATAATCGTGGATTTTTAAAGAAGATTTTTTTAAGGACTAACAGGACTATAATCGTGGATTTTTAAAGAAGATTTTTTCAAGGAGCAACAGGACTATAATCGTGGATTTTTAAAGAAGCCTTTTTAAGGACTAACAGGACTATAATCGGGGATTTTTAAAGAAGATTTTTTCAAGGAGCAACAGGACTATAATCGTGGATTTTTAAAGAAGATTTTTTCAAGGACTAACAGGACTATAATCGGGGATTTTTAAAGAAGATTTTTTAAAGACCAACGGGACTATAATCGTGGATTTTTAAAGAAGATTTTTTCAAGGACCAACAGGACTATAATCGTGGATTTTTAAAGAAGATTTTTTCAAGGACTAACAGGACTATAATCGTGGATTTTTAAAGAAGATTTTTTCAAGGAGCAACAGGACTATAATCGTGGATTTTTAAAGAAGACTTTTTCAAGGACTAACAGGACTATCATCGTGGATTTTTAAAGAAGATTTTTTCAAGGACTAACAGGACTATAATCGTTGATTTTTAAAGAAGACTTTTTCAAGGACTAACAGGACTATCATCGTGGATTTTTGAAGAAGATTTTTTCAAGGACTAACAGGACTATAATCGTTGATTTTTAAAGAAGACTTTTTCAAGGACTAACAGGACTATCATCGTGGATTTTTAAAGAAGATTTTTTCAAGGACTAACAGGACTATAATCGTTGATTTTTAAAGAAGACTTTCTCAAGGACAGAACTATAATCGTGGATTTTTAAAGAAGACTTTTTCAAGGACAGGACTATAATCGTGGATTTTTAAAGAAGATTTTTTCAAGGACTAACAGGACTATAATCGTTGATTTTTAAAGACTACATTCCAAGGATTTTTTAAGGCCCAATAATGTATATTTAGATATTATTTTTTCAAGGACCAACAGGACTATAATCGTGGATTTTTTAAGAAGATTTTTTTAGGACTAATAGGATTTTTAAGATTTTGTCAAGGACTATAATCGCGGATTTTTAAAGATTTTTCAAGGACTATAATCGTGGATTTTTAAACATTTTTTCAAGGATCAACAGAACTGTAATCCTCAATTTTTAAAGAAGATTTTTTCAAGGATCCTCACAGAAATTGTCGTGGATTTTTAAAGAAGATTTTTTCAAGGACCAACCAACCAACTATAATCGTGGATTTTTTTAAGGACCAACAGGACTATGGTCGTAGATATTTTAAGAAGATTTTTTTTAAGGACTAACAGGATCTTGGATTTTTAAAGATGATTTTTTCAAGGAACAATAGGACTATAATGGGGATTTTAAAATAAGATTTTTTCAAGGACCCTTACAGCAATAATCGGAGATTTTTAAAGAAGAATTTTTCAAGGCCCCTCACTATAATATTTGTGGATTTAAATAATTTTTTTTTTTTTAAAGACCAACAGGACTATTATCGTGGATTTTTAAAGAAGATTTCTTCAAGGACCAACAGAACTATTGACGTGGATCTTTAAAGGCGATTTCTTCAAGGACCAACAAGAATATAATCGTGGATTTTTAAAGAAGATTTTTTCAAGGACCCTCACTACAAAAATTCTGGGTTTTTAAAAAAAGTTTTTTAAGAACCCTTACAACAATAATCGTGAATTTTTTTAAGAATATTTTTAATAGACCGACAGGACTATAATAGGGATTTTAAAAAAGTGTTATCAAGGGCCAACAGACAATCGTAGATTTTAAAAGATTATTTTTGAGGATCAATAACTAAGCAATTTTTTCAAGGAATTTGAAAGCAAAAATTGTTGAATGTTTTAAGCTTATTTTTCAAGGAACCCCACATTAATAAATGCTGATTTTTAAAGAATATTATTTGAAGGATCTTGACAGCAATAATGGTGGATTTTAAAAAAATAATATTTTTTCAAGGACTTTCACAGCAATGATCGATGAGTCGAGTGGGTTTTTTAAGAATATTTTTTCTCCGCAATAATCGGGGAGTTGTATAGGCAATTTTTCCAACCCTTGCAGGCGTAATCGAGTAGTTTTAACGAATATTTTCCAAGGGAATATTGACAAATACGAATTTTTTAAGAATATTTTTAACGACTTTTATGGTAATAGTCGTGGATTTTCAAGGAATATTTTTTGATTTTTAAAGGATATTTTGAAAATTTTCAATTTTTCCCCATCTTTTGTCTACATCCCAAATTTCTGGGTCTTCCTTTCATGCACGTAATTGCATGTTCCAAAACAAAACTGAACAAAATAATTTGCCAAAATGCCACACGGAACGGTTAGAGGATGGAATAGAATTTTACGCAGGATTTGAATTTGTTTCCGCCGACAAAATAACTTCGTCGTCTGTTTTTTGTTCTTCACTCCCACCAATTGACGATTTTACACAGCCAAACGCCTGCACGCAAATACTCACACACACAAATGCACCTTTAAGAAACGCAATTGAATTAAGATAACGGAAAACGAGTTAAAGTTGCACGTTTTTCCTTTGTATTCATAAAATGTACCAATTTCCTTACAAAATGCAATAACAACAGCAAACACCATTAAGCTAAACAAGAAGTGACGGAAAAGAAACACAGTTTTCGTTTGAAAAACTCCTTAAAAGGAAACATGAAAAAAAGTGGAAAATTCTAGTTTTTCATGGAGATAATCATAAAAATATTTTCTTCGTCTTTTTTTTTTGAAGCGACGAATGGGATATATGGGAAAAGAGAACATTTTTGTGTGAGTGGTTGGGTGAACATTTTGCATTTTAGGTTGGGTGGATTTAAAGAGGGAGACCAAAACAAATATATTGTAAAAACTAAAAAAAATATTGGGTGTAGTTTAATAAATCATTATTATTACTCATCCAAACAAACACAGTGCTTCTCATGTTATCTTCAACTACTTTGTCTGGACTTTCAGTAAAATATTCCTGGAACTTGAGTTTAAAAGCTTTTCAACCTCTTGATAGTAGTACTAAACACCGACATAGTCGGGGTAAATGGTAATTTAGTATATCATTTTGCTTGAAAATGTAATTTAAAGATCTCTACCAAATTTTCAAAATTTTCCCTAAAATATTGAGTATAAAGGGAGATACGTGTAAAATTAACATTTAACAAGTAAATAGTATCAGTCGGTTTTTCCGACAGATGTATATCCCCAGCCTTGAGTTATGATTATTCAAATTGTTGACCATTTATGGGGAGGTTCCGAAGCAGTTGGCCAATATTGACCAACTCGTATCTGACCTTAGTCTGATATAAATATTACAACTTTCCAGATTTATATCGACTACTTCCTCTATATGAGATATGTGCACATTTTTGAAACATGTGGAAAAATGCTTGAGGTTATATCTGGTACCTCAAGCATGCGGACCTAATATATATTAAAATATAGCTATATGCAAAATCCAATTTTATGCGAAATCATTGATTCCGGTAAATTACATATTATATATTCATATCCTATTTCTGGTTAAGAAATATATTTAGATATAACAAGATGTAAATAATCGCCCAAGTTATGACTAGATATAAGTATTAAAAATTGTGACTCTATGTGGGTGAGGTGGCTTGGCGGATGTATATTATCTTCACAACAAATATTGTTTTAGCAAAAATGTTTGTATGTGTGAAATTTGAAGAGAGTTGGATGCTTATTTCGCTTTCTTTAACCGTTTTGTTTTTCAATATCTTGAATCCTGTGTGGGGAGGTACCAGAAGAAATGGACCGATTCTGACCATCTATATAACATATCCTATGTTGATAGAAATATTGAGATTTGCCAAGTCTGAATGGAATCGGATGATAATTTCGCGTCGTATGAGCTTCAGGAATATTCAAAATGTTGACCCTTTGTGGGGGAGGTACCAGAAGGAGTGGACCGATATATATTGTAATATGTGTGATTTGAAGAAAAATTGGACTCTTACATCACATTTTATAAAATGTATAATTATTCAAAATGTTGACCCTTTGTGGCGGAGTTACTTGATGGAGTAGGCCGATGTTGTCGCACCTGACATAGCACTGATTTAAATATAAGGATTTGTAAAGATGGAGCAAAATCGGATTATCTTTTCCCTTTTTGTGCGGTAAATTATTTTATTTCGAAAATTTTGATCTTTCGTGGGAGTGGTACCAGAAGGAATGGACCGATTTTGCCCATCTCCGAACTCGATCTTAGTTTGATGATAGTATTACGATTCACCAAGTTTGGACTAAATCGGATACTCCCTTCAAGGGTCTTCGTGCGCACCAGACAGACAGATAGACGGACGGACGGACATCGCCAGATCGACTGCAAATATCCACAAACGGATTTGGTCTAAAGAGACTCAGGGTCTAAACCCATTACTTCAATGAGACACATTTTAGCCGTATCAAATAATATATACCGTCCTAGCCATATGACTGAGGCCATGAAAAGTGTTGACTCGCCTGATGGTTACATGTTTCGGAAAAAATATTCCCCATTATTTTACAAGCAATATTGCCGAGGACACTATATATCTTAAATGCACGGATTCCGAGGAAACTTAATCCGAAAACTCCTTCTCAATATTGGCTATTCTTCGATGTAAATTTTCCAAACGCCGATACACGTCTTCTTCTTTTTACACCCTCCACCAGTAGGGTATATTAAGTTTGTCATTCGGTTTGTAACGCCTCCAAATATACATTTTAGACCCTGCAAAGTATATATATTCTTGATCGGCATAAAATTCTACATCAATTTAACGAGGTCCGTCTGTCTGTCCATCTGTGGAAATTACTCTAGCTTCTGAACGAATTGATGTAGGTTAATAAAATTTTACTTATATGTGTGTTTGGTCTGCAGGACTTTTGGTAATGAAAATGGGCTATATAGGTCTACGTCTTCGTAAAGTACCTATATAACGATACATCCCGATATTCGGTATTTTAAAGATTTTAGCCACATTTTTCCACAGATTTATGTAAAAAATTGGTATTTGTAGTTTGTATTGGGTTTTAGCTCCGGTGACGGAACATTGTATAAACAGGTACACGTTTTCTAAAGGCCTTCAATAAAAGTACCTCCCGAATTGTTTCGAATTTCGTATGTGCACTTCGTAATAAGCACTACAGCCTGTGGCAGAAAATTGTCGTTGCAGGTCCACGGTGGAGGGTATTCAAAGTTCGGCCAGGTTGAACTTTCTGCTTTTTTAGTTGTTTATACCCTCCACCATACTATGGAGGGTATACTCATTTTGTCATTGCGTTTGTAACTCATCGAAATAATGATCTTAGACCCAACAAAGTATATATATTCTTGATCAGCGTAAATTTCTAAGACGATTTAGCCATGTCCGACTGTCTGTTTGTTTGCCTGTCTGTCTGTTCGTCTGTTGTAATCACGCTATTTTTCGAACGAATTGAGATATAAGGTTAACATTTTGCACACAAGTTTATTTTGCCAGTAGGCAGGTTAAGTTCGCAAATGGGCCATGTAGGTCCACGTTTTCATACAGCCACTATATAACGGTAGCTCCCGATGTTCGGTATTTTGATGATTTTAGCGACATTATTCACCGGAATTGTTTCATATTTGGCATTTTGAAACTTGGAAATGGATACTAGAGCCTAAGACAGAAAATTATCTGTGCAGGTTCACGTCTTCGTATAGCCCCCATATATCAGTACTTCCTTATATTCCGTATTTTGACGACTTTAGGTACAATACTCACCGAAACTGTTTTAGATGTCGTATTTGAAGTTCGTAATGGAAGCTACAGCCTGTGACGAAAAAATTATTTATGCAGGTCCAAGTCTTCGTATTGCTCCTATATAACCGTATTTTGATGATTTTGGCTACATTATTCACCGTTTATTTCAAGTTTCGAATTTGAATATGGCAATGGCTTGTGACAAACAATGCCTATGTAGGTGCACGTCGTGCAGACCCTAACATTACGGCTTTATTTGGTATTTTTAAAATGTTAACAGAATTTTTGGCGAATGTTATCTTTTTTGAAATTTTTCAAATTAGTTCTAAATGGTGGAGGGTATTCAAAGTTCGGCCAGGCCGAACTTAATGCTTTTTTAGTTGTTTTAAATCTACTTTCATAATCTGCTGGACTTTCGCCGTAATTATTTGTCTTAATTAACGAATTAAATTTGGAATGAGGGCACAAATTGGGATATCCCTATAAAATTTAAAAAACGCTTACTCTCAGTTGGAAGGATACGAAAACGTCCACCTAAGTTGTTTTTTTTAAGAATTTCAACCAAAATATTTATATTAAAGCTCAAGCATAACTATACATTACTATGTATGTAGAACAATATTATGTGTATACGCATCCGCATACCCTGCCCCCATACATACACCTACCCCTCGGTTGGGCTCCCTTGATATATTTACTTGATGGATGAGCCCCAGAGCCATATATGGCATAGATTACATTAGAATTTCATATTGAGAGGGATTTGCTGAATGCATACATGCATGTGTATTAGGGTGTAATGGGAGATCACAATTATTAATTTCCTATAAAAAAAATTCAAAATGTTCATAGCGAAGATAAAACTGGAATCAATCTTTCTCTCCCCTGTAAAACGCTTACAAATTTCCGTTTATGTCCCACCCCACTAAATACATGTTTCACATCCTCATAAAGCTGTTGGGGACAGTGTACACATATTCTTAGGGTACGACTGCTGACTGACTTTCCTCAGCTTCCTGAACAGCACTGACAGTTTGTACTGCATTGGCATTATGACACGGGAGACTTTCGAATACGTTCTTCTTTGAGGAGTGTCATTAATTTTCTTAAAGCAACTTCTAAACTCAATGTAAGTAGGTCTTTATGCATGTCTGTGACACACTCGCACACCCTGCCATGCAACATCCAACCAAATGATGTGAGTAAACTTTGTCTTTTGGGCTTAGACGCCCAAGATTAGAAATAATTGGCAACAAAAATGCAGACATCAAAACTGAAAACTGGACACCAGAGCACACGACAATACAACATCTCAGTCCACCCAAAAGGCATTTTCCAAACAAAGCAACAACCCCCCTCCACCTCGTTCTGGCAACCCCAAAAAGGCCACACCGGAAGAAGACTTATGGAGCACAAGATATGGGACTTTTCATCTAAGAAAGGCTACGTTGAAAGATTTCTTCGTATTTCGTCTTAATTTGGTAGACCAATAATTGGTGGGGTAGTGGGCATTGTTCAGATAGACCTCCATCTCGGTAACAGCAGGAGCTGAAGTAGCAGCAACAACAACGAGAAATAAATTTAAAATTCTGCTTGTCTGATTGTGCGAAAATCTTCATTAACGTATTAGGAGAATTTTATTTGGCACGAACAGTTTAGTTGAGCCGGTGAAAGGATTGTTGCCTTGGTCGCTTTTGGGGAGGGTATGGAAAGGAGTGGATTTATTTGGATTTGCCTGGAATTGAATTACATGATTTCATCGACATGAATAGTCAATAGAAGGGATTGGTGTGGCAATCCTACCTGGGAGTAATTTTAAGACATCATCGATCATCATTAGATGAAATTAAATGAATTTACATATTCTACGAATATACGTACAGAGTAATATTATGTAAGGAGGGGTTGGCTGTTTGAGACGAGGATTTTTGGGAGATTTATTCCTCTGGCTAAAAGGCTTTATATTACGAAGAATATTAATTATTTTGAATATAAGTAAAATTTAGTGTATAACCTAATTATATTGGCAAGTAGTATGGTATCGAAAATGGAATATTTCGGTTCCATGTTTTAATATAGCCCCCCCACAGGAAGGTTACTCTGATTTAGAGTCATATTTAAATCATTTACGACCTTTGCTAAGAAATTTGGCTACAAATTGGAAAATGATGAAAATACAATAGTTAAAGGGAAAATTCAGCAGATTGTGAAAGTAGATCTAAAACAAGTAAAAAAGGGAGCTAATTTCGGCCGGGCCGAACCTTTAATACCCTCCACCAATTGGAAGGATCTTGCAAAATGTTAAGAAAATTTCGTCGAAAAATACCTTTTAAATGAAATACGTTATATGTGGGCTATACGAACGAGGACCTGCATACTAAATTTTTTAGCATTTTTTACGATTGAATAATGTAGCTTATATCATCAATATACCGAACAAGTAAAAAAGCAGCTAAGTTCGGCCGATCCGATCTTTTTATACACTCCACCATTCTTAGGGATCTTGAAAAATTTCAAAAAAGAATTCCGTCGGAAAATACAGCTTAAATAACAAACTTTATATTGGGGCTATATGAAGATGTCGTGTTGGATAAGTAATTTTCTGTCATCGGCTGTAGTAACGATTCCGAACTTAAAATACGTAATTCAAAACAATTCTGGTGAACACTGTCGCTAATATCATCAAAATACCGAATAAAGGGAGATACCGTTGTATAGTTGAAGTACCCACTACGAATTTCACATACGAAATTTCACGCAATTCCGGTGAATAATGTCGGGAAAATCTTGGAAATACCGAATATCTCAGGGTAGCATTATATGGGTGCTATACTAAAACATAGACCTATATAGACAATTCTCCTCCATGAAGTAAAGTACTCACAAAGTAGTACTTTCAGACTATTCTATTGAAAAATGTGCCTACAATCATCAAAATACCGAGTACCGTGGGTGCCAATCGATATCGTGGACCGATATAGCCCTTCTTCGAATTTGACTTGCCTGCACACAAAATACTAATTTGTGATAAATTTTAGCTTCCTATCTTAATTAGTTTTGATAGACAAACGGACAGGGCTAAATCGTCTTAGAATTTTAGGCTGATCAAAAATATGCAGAGTGAGATGAAAACTTCAGACTGCTGTCATTTCAAAGCCACTCGTCCTACAGTTGTTAAAATTATTTCGGTGACAGCTCATTATATTGTTTACAAGCATACGCAAGCATTTTGAAGAGAATTTTCCAGAAAAAAAGTTATTTGTGATGGAATTCAAGCGTGATAGTGTGATTTCTTTATATTTACCTGGAAAACCACAAGTGGCTATCGTTAGGGCGCCCCAGCATTTAAATGTAAATATATCTTTTGTGTCTCGTAGCATCGATCGTTACCGTGATACTGATAGCGTAGCCTGACGTCAAGGAAGTGGACGAAAGAAAACAGCAACATCAGCAGAAATGTTTAGAAAAGTAAAGAAGCGATTTGATCGAAACCCGCGTTGCACTGGCCGAAAAATGGCTCGTGAGCTGAACATATCGCAATATTCCATTCGGCGAATATTAAAAAATGAGCTCGGGGTAAAGTAATTGAAATTCCAAAAAGTGCAAGAACTTAAACCGCTACAGAAAGAAAATAGATTAAAAAGAACTAAAGAATTGTTTCGCTTGGCCGAAAGTGGTGAAGTGTCGATTTTGGCAGAAAACATTCGTTGTCCAGCACTTCGTAAACAACCAAAAGAGGTCAGCTGAAAATGTGCACCTTCGGTTGGCCACCAGAACTGAAGCGCCGGCCATGGTGATGATGTGGGCCGCCATAACAGCTGATGGTCGCTCTCCGCACGTATTTATCGACCGTGGTATCAGAATAAATGCCAAATATTATAGCGAAAATATTCTGGAGGGTGTATTTAAGCCTTGGGCACGCAAACATTTTGGCCACAGACCTTGGATATTCCAACAGCTCGCGCACTCAGCTCGCGCCACCCATGAATTGTTACAAAATGAGGTTCTTCGCTACATTTCCACCCACCACAATGGCCACCAAAATCTCCGGATACTAATCCGTTGGACTTTTGTGTCTGGAGTATTTTGGAAAGCAAGGTGGGCACTAAAAAATACCAAAGTGTCGATCACCTCAAGCAAGCGCTTCGCCGGTAATGGGCCAAAATACCGCAGATCAAGATTTCAAGACTGTTTGAAGGTCATAATTCGTGCCAAGGGTGACCAATTCGAACAAATCTAAACTTATTCTAAAATTTGATGCTACTTCCGTCATTTTTTACTCTAATGAATTAATATTAAAAAAAATTAAAAATTATGGCATTTGACTTTGTTGCAATGTTTTATCTAACCCTGTAATTGTTCGAAATTTACTAATTGGCACTAAGTTGGGTATTGGGTACAGGGGTAGATCTGGAAGTCTGAAATTTCAAATGAGGTCCATGTTGGTTTCTGGAAGTGGGATATGAAGGTGGTTTCCGATATGCGTACTATATTTGTACTAAATGGTACTCAATTGGGCAATGGGGGAAATTATAGAGCTAACATTTCGAGGTAATATTATTTGGAAATTTTGTCCAATAAATACCGAACAAATTGTGCATTTTGAGTACTAAAATTAAGTGGTGGAACGACTCAACAATTTTAAGCTGGACTCTTTTCTGACGAAGTAGCCGGAACATGCTATTATTGTTATATTTCATTTTGAATTTGTAATATTGCTTCCAGGATTGTTAGTGCTTAAGCCGATTTATCCAAGTTCACGTTTTGGTATAGACCTTAAAAAATTTAAGGTATACCTGAGCTATCATTTGACATTTCGTGTCCTCCAAATATATATACAATTTTTTGGGTATGACCCTTTTTAATAAATTCCTACTCATTTTCGATATGCCGAGTATTTCTGTGAAATGTTAAAATTTTAATTTAATATTGCATTTCAGGTTTACCTTGTATGAAAATCCGCTCTTTGAAATTATTTCAAAATCGGCCAAGTTTAAGCCTTATTCTAGGGTACCTGTTGATTTTATATGTTCCATAGGTTCTTGCAAAATTTTCCGGTCAAAGTGTTCCCAATTAAATATTTTAAAACCTTAATACGTCGTATTAAAGTATCATTAACGTTTATTTTTAGGATCTCGAGGGTTGAACAACCCTTCAAAAATGTATGTCACTGTCATTTCCTCTTGCTCCACAGCATTTAGACAATTATTTCCAACATTTTCAATTAACCCAACAACTTTTTTCATCTTTTTTAGTTCCAACTTCAAAATTATGCTCCATTATTAACAAGGCTTTAATTTAAGGGAACTTTGACCTCTGGTCATACCTCATGTGTGTGACCTCTTTTACTAACGAAAATTACTAATTATCGCCGAGATTATTTACATTCTGTCCGCAAAACATATTTTATGTCTGTTGCGTATTGCAAAGGTCGGAGAGTACGATGGTGGGGACGAGGACTCCGACGACCAAACTATATTGCAATAAGTGTAAATTTGTGTTTTGGGTTATGTGAGATGTGCGTGCGTATGTCTGTGTGTGTGTTCTACATAACAACCTAACAAATGTGGCCCAAATGATTATAATATGTATGGCTAGTTGGCGTGTGTGTGTGCGACCACATCTTTCCCCCATTTGGGCGTGTGTGTGTTAACTAACATCAAATGTCCACCATAAAATACGACAACATATGGCCATTCGTTCGCCCTACCACTGTAGCTGTCGTCCATGGCCAGTTATTTGATTCGGCCATTTGGTCTGTCGGCCAACTGGTCTCAAAAACCCAACATAAAACTGTGATTTTTCTTTCATTCATTTCATTATTTATTGTCCCGCAATAAATGTTTGTTTGTTGGTTCGCTTGTTTCTGTTTGTTTAAATGCTTTACCGCTTTTTCATGAATAGACACTCTCCCCCTCCCCACCCAGGCGATGGCCGGGGGCTATGGACTACAACAGCTTATCGTTTGAACACTAACATTGACATGTGGCCACCACAAAATAGACTTAGATTAAATTGAAACGATGGCAAAGAAGAAAGTTTCCCAAGGAAATGTAGGAAAAAAAAAACTATTAATTTTTGAAAGGATTTCCATCGAAATGAAATGAACGTGAGGCGAATGCCATAATCTGAGATAACCGAGAGATGTCATCTCTCAGGAAAGATAAAAGGTATTTCCATAAAGTCTCTGCACACATAAATAAGCTATTTAATTTTATTTTATTTTAATAAATGATGATAAGGTAACCTCGTAACCTTTGGGTGATGGGTATTGAAAGAGGCACCAAAACTGATGGGGGATAATTTCATTAATACCGGCCAAGAAATTCTTGGCCATATTATTGTGTCCACAGGCCCAAATGTATTAACAGAATGAATTATTATTAATATTTTTATACCCTCAGCTATCATTTGATACGGCCAAATTTGCCTCATAGAAATAACGGTTTTAGACCCAAGGTTTCTCTGGACCAAATCCGTTTCAGGACATTTGGAGGCGATCTAGCGATGTCCGCCCACCTGTCTCTCTCTCTCTCTCTGGCCCAAAACTTGGTATATCATAATATTATTATAAAACTAAAATCGAGTTCGAAGATGGCCAATAACGGTACAGTCCTTCTGGCACCTCCCTCACAAAAGGTCGAGATTTGCAAAAATAAAATAAAAAATATTTTGCTGCTCAGAAAGAGAAAGGATGATCCGAGCTTGCTCCAACTTTGCAAATCCTAATATTTGCATTAGTGCTAGGTCAAGTGCAAAAACGGGCAATATCGGTCCGCTTCATCAAGTAACTCGCCCACAAAGGGTCAACATTTTTAATAATTATAACTCTTATAAAATGTGATGTAAGATTTAATATTTTTATTAACCCATGGAAAATTCAGTGCTTTGAATAACCTTAACGATTATATAATCCGAAATAATCATACGGTTCTCTTCATATTTAACACATCCCACACATTATTTTTACTAACACAAGATGTGCTGTGAAGAAGGGATATATCGGTCCACTCTTTCTGGTACCTTCCCCACAAAGGGTCAAAACTTTGAATATCCATGAAGCTCATGCAACGCGAAATTAACATTCGGCTCAATTAAAACTTGGTCTTCTAAACATGACGGACTGAACCGATAGTCATCATAATCCATCGAATTTTAGTTGATATTACGATTTTAAAAGTTCAATCGGATGAAGACATATATAAGAGCTATATTCAAATCTGAACCGATCTCTATACAATTTAGCATAGGTATTTCTATGATAGCTGGTACAAAATACCGTTGTTAGGGGGAAGAACTTTACAGGTGTGAGCGATTTAAATAGAAAATCGGATGAAAGATATATATGGGACCTACAGCTTTAACTGCATCAATTTCCACTATATTTGATACACTTTCTTCTAGGATTAATTCGTTTGTATGTGCTAAAATCCATTCAAATCGGTCTTATATAAACCATTTGGTGCACAATCAACTTGAAATCGGATAAAGATATATATGGGAGCTATATTCAAATCTGAACCGATCTCAATAAAATTTGGTAAAGGTATTTCTGAGCTGTTTTTAATATATTTTTCCCAAATATCGTTGTTACGAAGTGGATATTAGGGCTGTGGAGGACACAAATAACAAATCGGATAAACAATATTTATGGGAGCTATAGCTAAATTTTGACCGATTATCTCCAATTTCAGAATGGTTCGACCTTGGGCCAAACAAATGATTTGTGTAAAATTTCATCTCGATCTGAAAATAAATGCTTTTTATACCATTCACCATATTATGGTATATTAAGTTTGTCATTCCGTGTGTAACACCTCGAATTATACACCTGGAATCGGTGCGAATGTTAGTCTGTCCCTCTGTGGAAATCACTCAAGCTTCCAAACGAATTGAAGCAGATTGATAAAATTTTCCTCAAATGTTGTAACTGGGTTTTCTCGTCAGTAATCAGGGTCTCCATAAGGACCCACTAAACCTTATGAAAGAATAAGAGTAGATTTCTCCCTTTCCTGGGGGTAAAATCGGATCTTTTATTGATATTTAATACTAAATGACAATCTACTCGGGTTGAAATACGACAAGATAAATATGAAATATGGAATGGCGAATGGACTTCGGAGATGTTCGGGAATTCGTCTGCGTCTACCCGTCTCGTAGACAAAAAGGTGATCAACTCATGGACACTAGGAATAGGTGATGTTGTTCAGAATGGGTACTCGGGTGGTTTGTTGTGAAGTGTGATTAGCTGACGGTTCGGAGGTGATCGGGTACTCGTGGATGACCATCTGGTGTTGATTGATGGGGAAGATCGAGAATTACGATGTTGTGTTCGAGCTACGCTGGCGTTGACTATTTGAAAGTAAACGGGAACTTGTGGTGTGGATTGCCGACGGTTTAACTGTTATCAGGATTAACGGTGTTTGTATTCGGGTAATGTGGGGTGTTGACGAACTTATGGTCTTCGGTTGTCGACGATTTGTCTATTGCCTGGAATCACAATGTTTGTGTTCAAGTGATGCTGGCGTTCGGGAATGTTAACTATTTGAAGATAATCGGGAACTTCATTGAGTTTACGAGCGGTTAACAATTGGGTTAGGTAGTTGGGATGTTGACGAGCAGGTCTTCGGAGGCGGATTGAGAACTTGTGGTATGAACGTTAGCAATTCTCTGTGGAGATACTCGGGAGCAGCTGCCCAGAACTTCGTAGACGGATTGGGAGTCGCCCGGGTTTGGCAGTTCACTGAGTGTTGTATCGGCAACCGATGGCTAGGCCTTTTTGGATGGATAAGAAATCGTTCGGGTTCGGCAGCTCACTGTGGCGATGTTCGGGCTTAGCTGGCTAAGCCTTTTTAGATGGATAGGGAATCGTTCGGGTTCGGCAGCTCACTGTGGGTATGTTCGGGTTTAGCTATTCAGGTCGCCTACAACAGTTAGGTAAATATTGGAACTAGCGTTACGGTTAATAACTACCTCGACTACTCTACTAATAATATTGGAATATGATACGAAACAGCGAGCCCAAGCCATTGTGTAAATAAATTACCGGCCAATCAACTTGAAAAAGTTATTCCCAGCCAACGCTTTCGGCAAATGATTCGGTACCATTTTATTTTCGGTATTTTGATGATTTAAGCCGGAATTGTTTCAAATTTGGTGTTTAAAGTTCGTAATGGTTATTACAGCCTATGTCAGAAAATTGTCTGTGCAGGTCAACGTTTTGGTATAGCCCCCATGATATGGCACCTCCCTATATTCGGTATTTTTATGATTTTAGCTACATTTTTTTCAATTTTTTTTTTCAAGATTCGTATTTGGATATTGTAATGGCTTATGCCGACAGTTGCCTATACAGCTCCACGTGTGGTATAGACCCTAATATAACGGCTACATTCGGTATTTTAAAGATTTTAACAGAATTGTTAACGGATTTTTATACCCTACACCACAAGGTGGTCAGGGTATTATGTCTTTGTGCATTTGTTTGTAACAGGCAAAAGGAAACGAGATAGACCCATAGTTCCTTTTGATGATCTGCGTAGAATCACATTCTGACTCGATTTATGCATGTCCGTCTGTCCATGTATTTTTGTAAACAAAGTACAGTTCGCATTTATTGCCCTATCCAGATGAAATTTTGCACAAATCATTTGTTTGGCCCAAAGATGAACCCTATTGAATTTGGAGATAATCGGTCAAAATTTAGATATAGCTCCCACATATATCTTCGTCCGATTTGCCTTTTATTCTGCACCAAACGTGTAATATCAGCCCGAATAGTATAGAACTTTGCACATACAACCAAATTAGGCCTGAAAATAAGTATGCCAAATTTGATCGAAATCGGTTCAGCTATATCTGAACCGATCTCCCATATATATTGTTCATCCGATTTGTTATTTTTGGTACTCCGCAGCCGTAATATGCACTCTGTAAGAACAACATTTGGGGAAATATATTAAATACAGGTGAGAAATACATTTGCTAAATTTTATCGAGATCGGTTCAGATTTGGATATAGCTCCCATATATAACTTCGTCAGATTTACCTTTTATTGTGCACCAAACGTGTAATATCTGTCCGAATTGGATGAAATTTGGCAATTACGACCGAATTAAGTCTAGAAGGTAGTATGTCAAATTTGGTGAAGATCGGTTCAGATATAGCTATAGCTCCCATATATACTGTTCATCCGATTTGTCATATTTGTTACCCACAGCCGTAATATGCACTCCGTAACAACGATATTCATGGAAAAAATATCAAATACAGCTCAGAAATGTCTTTGCCAAATTTTATCGAGATCGGTTCCGATTTGGATATAGCTCCCATATATATTTTTATCCGATTTCAAAATAATTGTGCACCAAATTGGCAATACAAGTCCGAATTTGAAAGATACAAATGCTTCGGCATATTTAGTCCTTTGAACTTTAAATTATAATTATAATCATAGCGTGTATGATTGAATTCTTCCATAAAAACTTTCAATTGTTATGCGGAGCTCTACTAAACTAGGAAAGTGGTGTAGGGTATCATAAAGTCGGCCCCGCCCGACTTTAAGACTTTTTTTACTGGTTTTAAATAGTTATTTGTCCCTCTTACAGCAAAAGTATAATATTCCGATTTTAAGATAACAACTTGCAATAAAAACCAATATTTCATTCAAATCCACACTTGCCTTACAAAGGAAAAGCTAACAATCAGCCTTCCAATTTTTTTTCATCCATTCCATATGATACAAAATAAGCAAAAATATTTGTTTTTCAAGTGTCAGATGTATGTGGAACAAACTCTGCACATTTATCTGACCAATATTAGCACCGATCACCGCCTCATCATCATCAACACAATATTTGTTCGCCGTTTTTTTTTTCAATATTTGTCCAAGTCTCCCCTCGGTCATTTTGGGGTTTGTCATCACAACTTCAGTGGATGGACCACAAAACACTTAACCGCAATATTTGAACTCAGAAAAATATGGACAATATTTGTTAGGCTTCGCTAAAATCTGTTATCAAATTGTTGAATATTCAACAATAATAACAACGACAACAACAAGGCTTAATATATTCAATATAAAATCCCATTGATATCAATTATAATTAGCGGGGCAAATGTATGGTGTTGGAGACCAGCGTAACACATTTAAAGCTACAATTTTATGGATCGGAATTTTTTCACTAATTTCGTTACAACATTTGCTCGTTTTTTTGTTGTTGTCTTCCTCTTTCACAAAATATCCTGGTTAAACTCATTATAGGCGTGTTGTTGTTTTTTTTTGCTGTTGCCGTTGTTGTTAATATCCATTTAGTCATTAGGGGCTAATGAAATTGATATACGCACATGCACACACACTCACATGTCTATAGATATTTTTATAGGTTTTTATAGATCCAACTATGAAACAAAGAAGATAAACGCTTCTGCCAACCTCAAAACGGACGGATACACAATCGTGGATTCTGATATATATAGACAGTAGAGAGATAAGTTCAGAGTCGCAGCATATCCTCATCGTTTTTGTGTTAATGCCTCTTTTGCTCCCTCACCCCCTCTCACTCGCTCGCTATCTTCGTAATCACATTAGAATTTTGTATTGAAATCGAATGAATGCCGGAACAAATGAAGAACACAAACGCTTTTTAAATTACCAATTATTATGGCTTATGAAATGGTATAGAGATAATGACCTAAATGATGATGACGATGGTGCAAAATTTGACTTTAGCTCAAAAAAAAATTTTTTTTGGTTGTAAAAATGTTTAACAGTGAAACATAATGAAAGCTAATCTATGGGGCTAAGGGGAAATTTTTGAATTATATTAGGGCTTGGTTTAAGACAAAATAATGGGTGGGGAGCATCCGTATAAGGAAGACGTTTACCCTAAATTTGAGTTAAATTGAGAAGTATTAAAACAAATCAGACTCTATTACCAATTTTTTGGGAATAATTTTCAACCAAAATTGTTAAGTTAAAGTTAAATGCCAGTTAAAGTTAAATGCCACAAAACAAAATCTAATCTGAGCAAAGGCTATAGCCGTGCGGGGCCAACCATGTGATATCCTGCAACACTGCAGGATATAATCCTATAGTCATCCCTACCCTTATGAAAAATTTTGCGAGGATCGTACGATAATTGCAATTTGTGTATAATAACCCCAACCTGTGTTGTAAGGTGAAAACATATTACAAAATATACACTTCAATATTATCAGTCAATTTGAAAAAATCGCATGCGATAAAAATGTGAAAAAAACAAGTAAGCAAAGGCTTTAGCCGTGCGGGGCCGACCGTTGAATACCCTACAACACTACAATAAACGATACAGTTTATATAGGCGAGATACTCGAAAGAATTCCACAAGATATTGTGACAAATAATAAAAGAAAACCATCAGATTTAGTTCTCTAATTTTTAAACTAATTTAAACTAATTTGCTCATTTCCAATTTATTGGTAGATGTTGCACGTAAAAGACCTATAATCAATGGACTTCCTAGATCTGGAACCAATATTTCCCAAAGACCCATAATCTCTCAGAAGTGGCAAAACACTACAATAAATTAGAAGCCCCCTTATGTCTAAGGGGGCGCCACAATATCGTGCTTGAGTGGTCCATTTTACGCGTTGCCGTGTCCCCTGGCTTCTAGTTGTGACCTTTTAAACGGCTGCAAAATCAGGAAAATTCTTAGTTGTTGGTCTATTTCAACCCCTTAATATATAGCTGACATCTTTAAAAGCAATAGGCCTAGCCCTTCTGAGCCTAACCCTACCCTTATGAAAATTTTCATGAGGATCGGACGATAATTTCAATCTGTTTATAATAACCCCAACCTGTGTTGTAAGGTGAAAAAAATATTACAAAATATTATAAGTCAAATTGAAAAAATCGCATGCGATAAAAAAAATAAAAAAATGTCACAAAATACTACAAAATCTATATTAACATCATTATTGGCATATTTCTCTGCGATTTTTTTTTTTTGGATTTTATACTTTTATGTCAAGAGGGCATTCTGAATTAAAAAAAATTGTCAAAATCGGCCTAGCCATTCTGGAAATGTAAGCATTCTAGCTAACATCCCCTTCCTTTGCGATATATTTACTATCGGCATCTACGTAACGGTCAAAATTGACCTGTTCGTCTATTTGAGATTTCGCTGGGATTGAAAATATTCGCGGTTTAATGTAAAATTTGACTTTTATTTAACACAAATGTTATCATATATTTCACCCACTAAACATTACCCAATGACCATCAAAATTGGAATGTTTCTGCACAGCCCTAAGCTCTAGCCCCATGCTAACTTCCGTGTCGATTGGTCTATAATTGCGACCTGTAGAGCAACTGCAAAATCAGGAAATTTTAAAGTTTTTGGTCCATTTCAACCCCGAAATATTATGTGATCATCTCCAAAAGCAATAGGGTTCTATTCTGGCTCTAGCCCCCCCTCCATTCTAAATTTCGTGAAGATCGTGCCATAATTGCGACCTGTAGAGTGATTACAAATTAACATGGACAGACGGAAAGACGGAAAGACGGACGGACGGACATACATAGCTAGATCGACTCAGCTCGGCGAGATAGGAAGATCCATATATACTTTCCTATGTTGGAAACCAATATTTCGAAGTGTTATATAATTTTTGGCCCAATCAAACTTATAATACCCCCAACACATAGTGTTGTAGGGTATAAAAAAATCCGAGTATATTACCATTTTTTTTGAAAATAATAATAGATATCGAACACCAACTGTGGCTGGAAAACCACAAGTGACTATCGTTAGAGCACTCCAGCATTTAAATGAGAATAAATCGTTTGTGTCTCGTACCATCGCTCGTTACCGTGATACTGATAGCGTAAAGCGAAAGAAAACAGAAACATCATCAGATACGGTTCGAAAAGTAAAGAGGCGACTTGATCGAAACCTGCGACGCAGTG
Source organism: Musca domestica (assembly GCF_030504385.1). Classification (NCBI taxonomy): domain Eukaryota; kingdom Metazoa; phylum Arthropoda; class Insecta; order Diptera; family Muscidae; genus Musca; species Musca domestica. Next base: position 9,366,610 of record NW_026712249.1, on the reverse strand, counting down.
GCCGAAAAATAGCTCGTGAGCTGAATATATTTTAATATTCCATTCGTCAAATATTGAAAAATGAGCTCAGGGTAAAGCCATTGAAATTCCAAAAAGTGCAAGAACTTACAGCGCAACAGAAAGAAAATAGGCTCAAAATAGCTAAAGAGTTGCTTTGCTTGGCCGAAAGTGGTGAACTGCCAAATTTGGTTTTCTCCGTCTTCGATGATAAAACATTCGTTGTAAAGCAGTTTGTAAACAAACAAAATGATCGTGTTTACTTGCCAAAGAGGTCAGCTGACAATGAGCATCTTCGGCTGGCCACCAGAATTCAAGCGCCGGCCTTGGTGATGATGTGGGCCAGCATAACAGCCAATGGTTGCTATCCGCTCGTATTATTGGACCGTGGCGTAAGAATAAATGCCGAATATTATCGCGAAAATATTCTGGAGGGTGTATTAAAGCCTTGGGCACGCAAACATTTTGACCGCAGACCTTGGACATTCCAACAGGTCTCAACACCATCGCACTCAGCACGCGCCACCCAAGATTGGTTGCAAAATGAGGTTCCTCGCTTCATTTCCAGCGCACGATGATCACAAAAATCTCCGGATACCAATCCGTTGAGCTATTGTTTCTGGAGCATTTTGGAAAACAAGGTTGGCACTAAAAAAATACCAGAGTGACGATCACCTCAAACAAGCGATTCGCCAGGAATGGGCCATAATACCGCTGAGCAACATTCGGGCAGCGTGTGGCGGTTTCATTGGCCGTTTAAAGGCCATATTTCGTGCCAAAGGTGAGCAATTCGTACAAATCTAAACTTATTCTAAAATTTTATGCTATTTCCGACATTTTTTGCTTCATCCAATAAAATTGAAAAAAATGTGAAAATTATGGCGTTTGACTTTGTTGCAGTTTTTTTTTTTATCTCAGCCTATATAATTTGATACGGACAAAACGTGCCTAGTCGAAACAACGGTTTTATACCCTAATTCTCTCTGGACCAAATCCGTTTCAGGACATTTGGAGTCGATCTAGTGATTCCCGTCCGTCCGTCTGACTGGATGGCTGTCGGGGGTGAACGATAACTCTTGAAGGGAGTATCCGATTTGGTCCATGCTTAGTACATCGTAATATTTTTGCCAAACTTAGCTCGAATTCAGAGATGGGCAATATCGATCCACGCCTTCTGGTACATCTCCCACAAAAGGTCGAAATTTTCAAAACAAGAAAGGATAGTCCGATTTTGCTCCAACTTAGCAAATCCTAATATGTGCGTCAGTTCTACATCAGTTGAGAAAATGGACAATGTCGGTTAATTCCATCAAGTACCTCCCCCACAAAGGGTCAAAACTGTGAATAATTACAACTCTTATATAATGTGATGTAAGAGTCCGATTGTCTTCAAGTTTCACACATCCCAATATTTTTATAAACCCAAGATCTGGTGTTAAGATGGAATATATCGATCCACTCCTTCTGGTATCTCCCCCACAAAATGTCAAGTTTTTGAATATCCATTAAGCTCATAAAACGCGAAATTAACATCCGACACCATTTAAACTTGGCACATCTCAATAATTCCATCAACACAAGAACTGTTATAAAAATGATGGAGATCCGACCAAGCCTTCTGGCACCTCCGCCACAAAGGGTAAAAGTTTTGAATTACAAATGCGGTCATAAAATCCGAAATAAGCATCTGGTTCTCTTCAAATTACACACATCACAATATCTTTAATAACCCAAAGTCTGGTGTGAAGATTGGATATATCGGTCGACTTCTTCTGGTATCTCCCCCACAAAAGGTCAAGATTTTGAATATCCATTAAGCTTATAAAACGCGAAATTGACATCCGACACCATTCAGACTTGGCACATCTGAATATTTCTATCAACGCAAGATATTATATAGATGGTGTAGATCAGATCATTTCTTCTGGTACCTCCCTCATTTTCAACATTTTGAAAAACAAACGCTCAAATAAAACGAAATAAGCATCCAACACTCTTAAAATGTCACGCATACAAACATTTTTGCAATCACAGATCTGTCAACCCCTCACCCACGAAGAGTCACAATTTTCAATACTTACATCTGTCATAAGTTGCAAAATTAAGTCGGCAATTCTTTACAACTTCCTATATCTTAATATTACTCTCAACCAAAAAACCTGAGATTAATATGGAATTTATGGTTTCGCATAAAAATAAACATATCTGTTTAAATTCCGTATAATTTTGCCCATACCAATATTTTTATCTATATTAGATGTAGTATAACAAGTAAAAAAGCAGTAAGTTCGGCTGGGCCGAACTTTGAATACCTTCCACCATTTAATTTAGACTGAATTTGAAAATTTTCAAAAAAGATAACATTCACAAAAAATTCTGTTTACATTTTAAAAATACCGAATATAGCCGTTATATTAGGGCCGGTGCGACGTGTACCTACAAAGGCATTGTTTGTCACAAGCCATTACCATATTCAAAGTTGAAACTTGAAATTAACGGTGAATAATGTAGTCAAAATCATCAAAATACCGTACATAGGGACGGTACCTCCCTACATAGGAGCTATACGAAGATCTGGACATGCATAGACAGTTTTCTGTCACACGCTGTAGCTTCCATTACGAACTTCAAATACGACATCTCAAACAATTTTGTATTGTACCTAAAATGGTCAATATACCGAATATAAGGAGGTACTGATATATGGGGCCTATACGAAGACGTGGACTTGCGCAGACAATTTTCTGTCTCAGGCTGTAGAATTCATTCCGAAATTCAAATGCCAAATTTGAAACAATTCCGGTGAGTAATGTAGCTAAAATCATCAAAATGCCGAATATCGGGAGGTACCGTTATATGGGGGCTATACGAAGGCGTGGACTTGCACAGACAATTTTCTGTCTCAGTTTGTAGAATCCATTTCGAACTTCAAGTGCCAAATTTGAAACAGTTCCGGTGAGTAATGTAGCTAAAATCATCAAAATGCCGAATATCGGGAGGTACCGCTATATGGGGGCTATGTGAAAACATGGTCCATTTACGAACTTAACCTGCCTATTGGCAAAATAAACTTGTGTGCAAAATGTTAGCCTTCTATCTCAATTCGTTCGAAAGATAGTGTGATTACAACAGACAGATAGACACACAGACAGACAGACGGACATGGCTAAATCGTCTTAGAATTTTACGCTGATCAAGAATATATATATGATGAGTTACAAACGGAATGACAAAATGAATATACCCTCCATAGTATGGTGGAGGGTATAAAAATGGAATACTTCGGTCAACTATATCTTGTACATCACGCAAATTTCAAAATTTTCTAAAAATTATCCTATGTCTCATATAAAATGATCGAAGTAATCAATATAGTCCAAACCTGGCATGTTGCAATATTTATTTAGGTCCGATACGAAATGGAAAATTCCTTCAGAACCTACTCTAGAGAGGCTCACAAATTTGAATAATCATAACACAAGTTGAAATATATTTAAATAATCGCACATTGGCTGAGGGTATACATCTGTCGTCAAAACCGACTGATACATGTTAACTTGTTTAGTTCTATTTGGAGCTAGGTGAGAATTGCGCTTTCAATAAAAAAATTATTTGCAAATCTGATTCCCATTCAAAATAGTTGATAAGATGGTTTTTGGATTGAGGTTTTATTCATATACCCCTCTCATATAATGATGTGATTCGATTAAAGTGACAAAAGCTTTTATCGCAGTTAATTTAACAATAGTTCATTGTTAATTTCATTAAAAAAACACAATTGCATTCATTTAACAATGCATTCACAACAACTAACGCAACGTAACGAAATAATGCCGTTGATCCCGGCGTATACGTGATATCAATTAAATATGTCAGTACTCATACGCCAACTTAGCCTCACAGTTCCCCAATGGTTATTTGGCCGCGCTCAGCCTTACCACAATAACTCATTTCTCTCTCTCTCTCTCTCTCTCTCAACTCCACATAATTTTTGTATTTTTGCTCTCGTGCACATTTATAATATTATCTTCTCCCCATACCGCCAATATCGAAAATGGTATTAAATATTTCCATATCCAGTCGTCACTGATAATTGAAAAAAGAAATGCAAACGAAAAAAAAATCAACCAAACCAAAAACAGAATAATGTGGAGAGGGAGAGAGAGAAAAAAAGTTGGACAATTGTTTGGCCAAATTACACAGAAAAATGGACAAGCACGGCCATGCAAACATGTCAATGTGGGAGCCACCACAACGGCAATGAAACCACAAAACAGCAACAACGGCAAACAATGTGTGGCGAGAAAAAGGGCAATACAACATCATCATCATCATTACAGCCAGCACTAGCACCACCACCACCACAACTATCGCCAACCGGTATGAACAAACAGTGCCAATGTTGGATGTTGGGTATTTGTGTCTGTGTGTGTGTGTTTGTTGGCGAGTCTGGCTGTGTTTTGTCATATTTTTAGCCATTATTATGCTTATTGTTTTTACAACAACAGAAAAAATGTCATTTATGAAAGCAGAAAGCAGGCAGATGGTGGACAAGAAGCAAATATCTTCTTCACCTCCCCCTCCCCCAACCTCTTTCTAGCAAAGGAAAAACGTAAAAACATTAGCGGAAATCACCTATTTTTGCCATATTAATTTTGTGTCTCCATTATCTGCTGCCGTATAAATCATGACGATAAGAAGTTAATTACAAAGCGAAGCATGAACAGCATCAGCAGCCGTAGCATGACCAGTGTGATAGTGTAACCGGGGACTCCTTGCTCCCCCTCCTCCTTCTTCTTCATCTCCTTTCTGATCCTTGTTACTGCTGTCTGTATTTCTAAACGGTTCATGCAATTTTCTTTCACTAATAAAATGTTTACACAATAACAAATGTCAGTCTAAGCGACAGCATAAAATAACAATAACAAGAAGAACAACAACAGCAGCAGCAGCAACAACAATAGTCCTGTGAAATAAAGGATGAAATAAAGAGGACCAGTGAATGCCTTGTTCTAAGTAATGAAAATGTTAGATATTTAACAAACGGTCGCCAGGAGTTGAGGAGTAAATCGCAAATAAGCTACAGTGATTCGGAAGGATGACATATTTTTTAAAGAAAATTTTTTAAGGACCAATATGAACGAGGATTTTTTAAATAATATTTTTTCAAGGATCAACAGGAACGTGGATTTTTTCAAGAATATTTTATCAAGAACCAACAGGAACTTGGATTTTTCAAAACTTTTTTTCCAAGGACCAACAGGAACGTGGATTTTTTAAACAATATTTTTTCCAAGGACCAACAGGAACGTGGATTTCTTAAAGAATATTTTTTCCAAGGACCAACAGGAACGTGGATTTTTTAAAGAATATTTTTTCCAAGGACCAACAGGAGCGTGGATTTTTTAAAGAAAGTGTTTTTTCAAGGACAAACAGGAACGTGGATTTTTTAAATAATATTTTTTCAAGGACAAATAGGAACGTGGATTTTTTAAATAATATTTTTTCAAGGACAAATAGGAACGTGGATTTTTTAAATAATATTTTTTCAAGGACAAATAGGAACGTGGATTTTTTAAATAATATTTTTTCAAGGACAAATAGGAACGTGGATTTTTTAAATAATATTTTTTCAAGGACAAATAGGAACGTGGATTTTTTAAATAATATTTTTTCAAGGACAAATAGGAACGTGGATTTTTTAAATAATATTTTTTCAAGGACAAATAGGAACGTGGATTTTTTAAATAATATTTTTTCAAGGACAAATAGGAACGTGGATTTTTTAAATAATATTTTTTCAAGGACAAATAGGAACGTGGATTTTTTAAATAATATTTTTTCAAGGACCAACAGGAACGTTGATTTTTCAAGGACCAACTGGAACGTGGATTTTTTAAATAATATTTTTTCAACGACAAATAGGAACGTGGATTTTTTAAATAAGATTTTTTCAACGACAAATAGGAACGTGGATTTTTTAAATAATATTTTTTCAAGGACAAATAGGAACGTGGATTTTTTAAATAATATTTTTTCAAGGACAAATAGGAACGTGGATTTTTTAAATAATATTTTTTCAAGGACAAATAGGAACGTGGATTTTTTAAATAATATTTTTTCAAGGACAAATAGGAACGTGGATTTTTTAAATAATATTTTTTCAAGGACAAATAGGAACGTGGATTTTTTAAATAATATTTTTTCAAGGACAAATAGGAACGTGGATTTTTTAAATAATATTTTTTCAAGGACAAATAGGAACGTGGATTTTTTAAATAATATTTTTTCAAGGACAAATAGGAACGTGGATTTTTTAAATAATATTTTTTCAAGGACAAATAGGAACGTGGATTTTTTAAATAATATTTTTTCAAGGACAAATAGAAACGTGGATTTTTTAAATAATATTTTTTCAAGGACAAATAGGAACGTGGATTTTTTAAATAATATTTTTTCAAGGACAAATAGAAACGTGGATTTTTTAAATAATATTTTTCAAGGACAAATAGGAACGTGGATTTTTTAAATAATATTTTTTCAAGGACAAATAGGAACGTGGATTTTTTAAATAATATTTTTTCAAGGACAAATAGAAACGTGGATTTTTTAAATAATATTTTTTCAAGGACAAATAGAAACGTGGATTTTTTAAATAATATTTTTTCAAGGACAAATAGAAACGTGGATTTTTTAAATAATATTTTTTCAAGGACCTACAGGAACGTGGATTTTTTAAAGAAAATATTTTTTCAAGGACCTACAGGAACGTGGATTTTTTAAAGAAAATATTTTTTCAAGGACCTACAGGAACGTGGATTTTTTAAAGAAAATATTTTTTCAAGGACCTACAGGAACGTGAATTTTTTAAAGAAAATATTTTTTCAAGGACTAATAGGAACGTGAATTTTTTAAATAATATTTTTTCAAGGACAAATAGAAACGTGGATTTTTTTAATAATATTTTTTCAAGGACTAATAGGAACGTGGATTTTTTAAATAATATTTTTTCAGGGACTAATAGGAACGTGGATTTTTTAAATAATATTTTTTCAAGGACAAATAGGAACGTGGATTTTTTAAATAATATTTTTTCAAGGACAAATAGGAACGTGGATTTTTTAAATAATATTTTTTCAAGGACAAATAGGAACGTGGATTTTTTAAATAATATTTTTTCAAGGACAAATAGGAACGTGGATTTTTTAAATAATATTTTTTCAAGGACAAATAGGAACGTGGATTTTTTAAATAATATTTTTTCAAGGACAAATAGGAACGTGGATTCTTTAAAGAATATTTTTTCCAAAGACCAACAGGAACGTGGATTTTTTAAATAATATTTTTTCAAGGACAAATAGGAACGTGGATTTTTTAAATAATATTTTTTCAAGGACAAATAAGAACGTGGATTTTTTAAATAATATTTTTTCAAGGACAAATAAGAACGTGGATTTTTTAAAACATATTTTTTCAAGGACAAATAGGAACGTGGATTTTTTAAAACATATTTTTTCAAGGACCAACAGGAAAGAATACAAAGAATATTTTTTCAAGGACCAACAGGAAAGAATTAAAAGAATATTTTTTCAAGGACCAACAGGAACGTGGATTTTTTAAATAATATTTTTTCAAGGACAAATAGGAACGTGGATTTTTTAAATAATATTTTTTCAAGGACAAGTAGGAACGTGGATTTTTTAAAGAAAATGTTTTTTCAAGGACAAATAGGAACGTGGATTTTTTAAAGAAAATATTTTTTCAAGGACAAGTAGGAACGTGGATTTTTTAAAGAAAATATTTTTTCAAGGACAAATAGGAACGTGGATTTTTTAAAGAAAATATTTTTCAAGGACAAATAGGAACGTGGATTTTTTAAAGAAAATATTTTTTCAAGGACAAGTAGGAACGTGGATTTTTTAAAGAAAATATTTTTTCAAGGACAAATAGGAACGTGGATTTTTTAAAGAAAATATTTTTTCAAGGACAAGTAGGAACGTGGATTTTTTAAAGAAAATATTTTTTCAAGGACAAGTAGGAACGTGGATTTTTTAAAGAAAATATTTTTTCAAGGACAAATAGGAACGTGGATTTTTTAAAGAAAATATTTTGTCAAGGAAAAATAGGAACGTGGATTTTTTAAAGAAAATATTTTGTCAAGGACAAATAGGAACGTGGATTTTTTAAAGAAAATATTTTGTCAAGGAAAAATAGGAACGTGGATTTTTTAAAGAAAATATTTTGTCAAGGACAAATAGGAACGTGGATTTTTTAAAGAAAATATTTTGTCAAGGACAAATAGGAACGTGGATTTTTTAAAGAAAATATTTTGTCAAGGACAAATAGGAACGTGGATTTTTTAAAGAAAATATTTTGTCAAGGACAAATAGGAACGTGCATTTTTTAAAGAAAATATTTTGTCAAGGACAAATAGGAACGTGGATTTTTTAAAGAAAATATTTTGTCAAGGACAAATAGGAACGTGCATTTTTTAAAGCAAATATTTTGTCAAGGACAAATAGGAACGTGGATTTTTTAAAGAAAATATTTTGTCAAGGACAAATAGGAACGTGCATTTTTTTTTAAAGATTTTTTTAAGGACCAACAGGAACGTGGATTTTTAAAGAATATTTTTTAAGGATCAACGGGAACGTGAATTTTTTTAAAGATTTTTTAAGGATCAATAGGAACGTGAATTTTTTTTAAAGATTTTTTTAAGGATCAATAGGAACGTGGATTTTTTTTAAAGAATATTTTTTAAAGGACCAACAGGAGCATGGATTTTTTTAAAGAATATTTTTTCAAGGACCAACAGGAACGAGGATTTTTTAAAGAATATTTTTTCAAGGACCAAAAGGAACGTGGATTTTTTTAAGAATATTTTTTCAAGGACCAAAAGGAACGTGGATTTTTTAAAATAATATTTTTCAAGGACAAATAGGAACGTGGATTTTTTAAATAATATTTTTCAAGGACAAATAGGAACGTGGATTTTTTAAAGAATATTTTTTCAAGGACAAATAGGAACGTGGAGCGTTAAAAGAAAGTTACAAACATTTTGAAAACGCCTGAAATACTAAAAAAATATAAGAATTCTGAATATAAGTTTTTTTTTTCAAAATCACGATATTAACTCGTCCGGTTCTTGAAAATATATCCTTTTTCCCAGCAACACTTACCTTGACACCATTTTGCTTGCAGTTCTAATATCACTTTGATTGAAGTTAATCCTCGACGTTAGGAAGTAGAAAAGAGTTTAACGAAATTTATTCCTGGAAGCATTAATTGTTGTTGGTATTTTTAGCAGACCACCAACAGTCCACCTTAATGATAACGATGTCCCATTATCATTACTGCGCTGGAAGACAATCATTTACTTGTAGTTGGCATTTCTTGGATTTACAATTTCACAGAGAAAAGAGCGAGAGAGAGCGAGGGTGATGAGGGAGGGAAAGCTACTTGTGTGTGCATGTTGGCTGCCTGGCTGGTTAGTTGGTGGTCTTAGAATGTAACTGTGACAGATTGTTACGCTTTTCGTTAAAGCGTTTGGTATTTGCCTTGAAGCTTACTTAGCCAACACTATCACATTCAAGGCATAGCATGCCTGTCAAGGGTAGGATGAGAGTGGGGGGATTCATTAGAATACATTGTTGGATGGCTGGCTGCCTGGTTTCTTCGTTGTCTGGTTGTTATCATTAACGTCAGGGGTTTGTCGCGCAATGCTGGTCGTCTGTCTTTCTCTCTCTCTGTTTTGCGTGGGCATCTGCTGTTGCCTGGTTTTTGCATAAAAACAGGGGAGATTGCCGGAGAAATATGTCGCTATGATACAACAAGACCAAGAACATCAACAACATCCCCATTACCATTGAATTACTTGGAATCTGTGAAATATATCTCACATATTTTGTGGCTGCTAAGCCACTATCCTTTTGCGATAACCAATTTTCTTGTGTGTCTTCGTTTTTTTCTTTTTTTTGGCAAGGCAAAAGCTGTTGATAGCAAGTGTAAAGCAATAAAGGATATGTTGTCCTCCGCGCACTGAAGCGCACTTAGAGTGGGTTGGATGGTAATTGTTTTTCGTAGTTTCATATTTCGGCTTTGGGCTTCTCACTATGGTTCTTTTGCTCAGTAAATAGTAATTTTTGGAGGGGGATATTTTTTTAATGGTATCCCCTCTCCCCTCACATAAGTGAGTGCGGTTTGTTTAATTTCTTTGGTTATTTTCTGAAAGCATTTTTTTCCATAGCTGTTGGTAAATTATGATTATTTTTAGTTTCACTTCGAATGTGCGGCCAATGCTGGGCCGCGCATCATAAAAGCAATGATGCCCAAGGCTAAGCCTTTCCAAGCAGCCAGCAAAACAGTTGGGGAAACTAAAATTGCAGTTAAATTATTTTGTTTTTTTTTTTCGAAAACAGAAAGGGAGCTCTTTAGGCATAATATAGCTGTGAATGTAGAGATCGTAGGGAAATAATGTTTGCTTTGCCATTTTGCCATAATAGGTAAACGAAATGCTGAATTTAAAACACAACTTTAAATCATCTCAGAAATTTTGTTAAGTCAGACAAATTACTTGGAAATTGATAAAATAAACTAGTAAGGGAAGGTCAAAAGTCGGCCAGACTATATGCTACCCTACAGCATTATGCGTTTTTAGTAGAGCTCCCGAAAAAAATGTATATTTGAAATTTATGTGAAGTAGATCATACCAACTATGAACCTTATTTGAATGCGTACTATGGCTTTAGAGTAGTCACAATTTGGGAATTTGACTATTGACTCTTAACCGATTTTCCACAAATTTTACGAAGGCTTTTGTACCTCTAGTGCCAAATAATATTGCTATATGATTTCAATAAGAATTATTGAAAAAAATATTTATTGGAACAATAGATATACCGGACCGAGTTTCAATAAATGGCAAAATTTGTTTAAATATGAAAAATGTATTCAAAGTGGGCACATACAATGGGCAATAACCGTAAAGATGTATATCGAAGCTATATAAAAATCTGAACTGATCTTGATAAAATTTGGCAAAGGTATTTCCGAGCTGCATCCGATACCCGGTATCAAATATTATTATTGTGGAGTGCATACTACGTATGTAAGGGACTTAAAACACAAAAAACGTATGAAACATACATATGGAAGCTATAGGTATATCTGAACCGATTTACACCAAACTTGATGTACTTGATGCTAGACTGAATTCGGTCGGATGTGCCAAAATTCACTACATTTGGTGCATAATTAATCCGAAATCGGTTGATTTACGAATGATATATTTCATATATCTTGACAAAATTTTAAGCATTTATTTCAGAGCTGTATCTGATATCTGGTACCAAAGATCATTGTCATGGAGTGCATATTACACCCGTACGGGACTTAAAACCCCAAGCCGGATGAAACATATACAGGGTGAGATGAAAAAACTGTAACCAACTTAAGACTGTAGCCACTCGTCCGACAGAGCTAAAGAGTTGCTTCGCTTGGCCAAAAGTGGAGAACTACCGAATTTGGTTTTCTCCGATGAGAAAACATTCGTTCTTCAGCAGTTTGTAAGCAAACAAAATGATCGTGTTTACTTGCCAAAGAGGTTAGCTGAAAATGTGCAACTTCGGTTGGCCACCAGAACTCGAGCGCCGGCCCTGGTGATGGTGTGGGCCGCCATAACAGCCCATGGTAGCTCCGCTCTGTATTAATCGACCTTAGCATCAGAATAAATGCCGAATGTTATCGCGAAAATATTCTGGAGGGTGTATTAAAGCCTTGGGCAGGCAAACATTTTGGCCGAAGACCTTGGAGATTCCAACAGAACTCAGCACGCGCTACATAAGAATGGTATTTCCGACATTTTTTGCTTTCATTCAATAAAATTTAAGAAAAAAATGTAAAAATTGTGGTGTTTGACTTTATTGCAGTTTTTTTTTATCTCACCCTGTATACCCTCTCCAGCCACATGGCTGAGGGTATAACAGGTAAAAAAGCAGCTAAGTTCGGCCGAGCCGAAATTTCAATTTCACCAATTTCAAGAAATGTGACAATTTTCAAGAAAAAAAAAAAAAAAAAAACAAAAAAAAAAAAAAATGAAAAAATACCGTCCAAATATGGGATCTATAAGAAGACGTGATACTGAATAAGTATTTTTTTGTCGTAGACTGTAGTCTCGATTTCGAACATCAAATACGACATTTAAAACAATAAAGTCGCTAATATCATCAAAATACCGAATAAAGGGAGGAAATGTGGTATGGTGGACGTGGACCTGTATAGACAATTTTCCATCATAGGTTGTAGTATCCATTACGAGCTTCAAATTTAAGACAATCCCGGTGAATAAATTCGCTATAATCATAAAAATACCTAATTTCAGGAGGTATCGTTACATGGCGGCTATACGAAAACCTGGACCGACATGGTCCATTAATGAACTTAACATGCCCACTTGACAAAATACACATTTGTGCCAAATGACAATTTTTTTTTATCAATTCGTTCCAAAGATAGCGTGATTACAAGATACAGACGGATAGGCAGACACACAGATAGACAGACTTACGAACATCGCTAAATCGAATAAGAATTTTACGCTGATCAAAAATACATATACTTTGTAGGGTCTAACTTGAGTAGTTCGAGGAGTTACAAGCGGAATGACAAATTTACAGTATTTACATCATTTTGTGCAAACACTTTTGGCCCACACTGTTTACCTTTAGCTGACAACTTTTCACATGTAGAGTAAACACTGAACCAATACACCCTTACACACGAATAAAAGACGGCAAATTTTGTTGCAATCGACAACGACACATGAAATATCCACGAAAGACACAAAAACATTCTCCAACAACATTTTCCTACACCTACACTTACATACATACATCTATGCACAAATTGGCAAAGAAATTTTATTTTATTATTTTTATTGTTTTTTTATCCTTTTTTGTTTTGTTCAATTTTTCTTTTGTCTGTATTTTTTTTTTCTTATTCAGCTACTATAACTACAACTACTGATGCCTGCCATTACTACTGTCACTGTTCCTACGCCAAAAACTTTCTTCATTTGTAAATACAAACAAAACAAAAGAAGAAAGAACTTTACTTCTTTTGAAATATAAACACATTCATTGAGACAATCATACATTTGAACAGACATTCATGTGTATGTATGTATGTATGTATGTACATATGTGCGAATACTTGCCTTCAACAAAACAAATGTGAAAAATATTTACAAAACAATGCGTGGTAATGTTGTTGAAGTTAAATCTACAAATGAGACAACAATGTTGAGAGGGGGAGGGAGAGAGAGAGAAAGAGAGAAAACAAAAAAAAAACAGAAATCGAACGGGAAGATGAAGCAGAAATTCCTTGAATTTGTTATAAAGGAATACGCACGCATACCAAAACGCACACACGCACACACTCACTTTAACACTTAACTGTTTTATTTGGCATGTGCGAATGTAGGTATGTATGTCGGTTTGACATACATGTGCATGTAATGTGAATGTTAAAGCCATGTTGTGTGTGTGTGTGTGAGAGTGCGTCTGTATGCAGTGCTGCTGTCGCTGCTGCTGCCTCAGTTCTTTGCCACAATTTAGTTCACTGTGTCAATAGGGCGTAACAATTAATAGAAGAACAAGACGATGGTCACATAAACACACTCAGACACACACACGCACACAGTGAAATTCTGTGGCAAACAAAATCAAACCACAATCGACGAAGACAGACCATAAACGAAGGGAAACTGACGATGTCTAGAATGGTAACGGTACGACAATGACATGGATGCCATGGCGCTCCATATCACAACTGATGGTCTTCTTCGTTATTTCGAACTCGGTTTGGAGGAAAATGAAGCAGCCAACCAACAACAAACACAAGTAAACGACAACATTTACGACCTGCAACATCAACGATGTTATTGTTGCTGATGTTGGTCGTCATCGTCGTCGTCGTAAATGTTTGTTCATTTCGTTACCCCAACCGACAATGTCGCGCTCACAGTTGATCATCACAGTGGGGTTGCAAAGCACACACAGCCAGACACACACACACACACTCATGTTTACACTGACATTTTGGACTTGCACTCATTGTGAGATAATGGCAATTAAATGTTGGTACAACTACTGCTACTGCTGGTACTGCTACTGCTGTTTTTGTTGTTGTTCTAACGCATATTGACTTAAATGGGGCTTTAGGGCGACAGACATTTCCCTGCCCTCGTCTTTTTGCAACACAACTCTATATATCTCTGTGTATGGGTATGTGTGCATGTGAGTAGCAGGCAGTGAAGTGAACAATAACAACATCACGGCACTTAGCATCAAGGGAATGTAAACAAACAGCATGCAAGAACACATAAAAAAAGTAGGTAATGAATGAACAGCTGTTTCCTATATAATGGAGTTAAGGCTAAAGCTTTTGTAGCGACTCTTATCTCATGGAAAGCTTTTACTCTAAATTCGCATTATTTTTTTCTCGCTCTCTCTCAGTCGCTATGTTGTTATGCAGCATCCGTTTGCTCTCTGTTGAAATGGCTCTGTTATGTTGTTATGTTATTCTCCCCGAGTACTACTCTCAGCTGTTAAATGTTAGCTCTCCCCTTCTCTTGGTTTGTTTATGCGATTTGTTGTTACGACTTCTCTGTTAATATTATGCGCACTATTTTCCCATTTGCAATGTTTGAAAGTAAACATGTGATGTTGTCTGCAAGAAAGTTTGAGTGCGGGCGTTTATGTTTTGATGCGCTACGACATAAAGTGATGGAATGTTAAGTTAAAATGGGTTTTTGGAACAACGGAAAGGTTTTAATGAATATTGTCCAGCAAAACTCAGTAATATGTTTATACAGGGTGATATAAAAAACTGCAACAAAGTCAAACGCCATAATTTTGAATTTTTTTTTTTAAATTTTATTGAATTAAAGCAAAAATTGTCGGAAATAGCATCACATTTTGGAATAAACTAGATTTGTTTGAATTGGTCAGCTTTGGCACGAATTATGGCCTTCAAACGGCCAATGAAACCGTCACACGCAGCCCAAATGTTGCTCTGCGGTATTTTGGCGCATTCCCGGCGAAGCGCTTGCTGCAAGTGATCGACACTTTGGTATTTTTTAGTGCCAACCGTGCATTCCAAAATACTCCACACACAATAGTCCGGTATCCGGAGATTTTGGTAGCCATTGTGCGCTGGAAATGGAGCGACGATCCTCATTTTGTAACCATTCTTGGGTGGCGCGTGCTAAGTGCGATGGTGCTGAGTCCTATTGGAATGTCCAAGGTCTGCAGCCAAAATGTTTGCTTGCCCCTTTGCTTTTAATACACCCTCCAGAATATTTTCGCTGTAATATTCGGCATTTATTCTGATGCCACGGTCGATTAATACGAGCGGAGGGTGACAATCGGCTGTTACGGCGGCCCACACCATCACCATGGCCGGCGCTTGAGTTCTAGTGGCCAACTGCTGCACAAAAAATGTTTTCTCATAGGAGCGGAGAAACCCAAATTCGGCAGTTAAACACTTTCGGCCAAGCGAAACAACTCTTTAGCTCTTCTAGGTCTATTTTCTTTCAGTTGCGGTGTAAGTTTTTGCACTTTTTGGAATTTCAATGGCTTTACCCCGAGCTCATTTGTCAATATTTGCCGAATGGAACATTGCGATATGTTCAGCTCGCGAGTCAGTTTTTAAAAAATTCCCTCTGCATTGATGGTCCTAAGCTAATTTTAAACGAATCCAATATACTTTTATAAGTTCAAAATATTTAAAGTCACGATTCCTAAGGGAAATATTTCTCAAAAAATCAACGGTCCTTTAATAATCCTTAAAAGGTCCACGATCCTCGATGTACCTTGAAAAAATAACATCTAAAAACTACATAATTTTTTATGGTCCTTAAAAAAATTTTAAAAAAATCTTTTGTTGGTCCTTGGAAAAAATATTCTTTAAAAAATCCACGTCGTTGGTCCTTGGGAAAAATATTCTTTATAAAATCCACGTTCGTTGGTCCTTGGAAAAAATATTCTTTAAAACATCCACGTCTTTAGGTTTGGAAAAAAATATTCTTTAAAACATCCACGTCTTTAGGTTTGGAAAAAAATATTCTTTAAAACATCCACGTTTTTAGATCCTTGGAAAAATTTTCTTTGAAAATCTACGTCTTTAGGTCCTTGGAAAAAATATTCTTTAGAAAATCTACGTCTTTAGGTCTTTGGAGAAAATATTCTGTAAAAATCCAAATCTTTAGGTCCTTGGGAAAAATATTCTTCAAAAATCCACGTCTTTAGTTCCTTGGAAATAAATATTCTTTAAAAAATCCACGTTCGTTAGTCCTTGGAAAATATATTTATTTAAAAATTCACGTCTTTAGGTCCTTGGAAAATATATTTATTAAAAAATCCATGTCTGTAGGTCCTTGGAAAATATATTTATTAAAAAATCCACGTCTTTAGGTCCTTGGAAATATATTTATTAAAAAATCCACGTTCGTTGGTCCTTGGAAAAAATATTCGTTAAATCTCCACGTTCGTTGGTCCTTGGAAAAAATATTCGTTAAATCTCCACGTTCGTTGGTCCTTGGAAAAAATATTCTTTAAACAATCCACGTTTGTTGGTCCTTGGAAAAAATATTCTTAAAAAATCCACGTTTGTTGGTCCTTGGGAAAAATAATCCTTAAGAATCCACGTCTTTAGGTCCTTGGAAAATATTTATTAAAAAATCAATGTTTGTTAATCCTTAGAAAAATTATCTTTAAAAAACCATGTTTGTTAATCTTTAGAAAACACTCTTTAAAATATCCACGTTTGTTAGTCCTTAGAAAAATTCTCTTAAAAAAATCCACGTCTTTATGTCCTTGAAAAACTATTTTTTTAAAAAAGCCCACGTCTTTAGGTCCTTGGAAAAATATTCTTTAAAAATGCAGGGCTTTAGGTCCTTGGAAAAAATATTCTTAAAAAATCCACGTTTCTCGGTCCTTAGAAAAATATTGCTTAAAAATGCACGTTTTAAGATTATTGGAAAATATTTTTTAAAATTCCACATTTTAGATTCTTGGAAAATATTCTTCAAAAAATCCACGTTTGTGGGTTCTTGGAAAAATGTTTCTTAAGAAAATACACTTTTGCCAGTACTTTGAAAAAATATTGATTAAAAATACATATTTACATATTTGTTGGCTCATGCTTATAACAGTCTTTAAAAAATAGTTTTTAAAATTCAAGTTTGTTGATCCTTGGAAAAAATATTATTTGGAAAATCCACGTTTGTAGGTCCTTGGAAAAATATTCTTTCAAAATTCGCATTTGTTGCTCTTTGAAAAAAAAAATATACTTTAAAAAATCAGGTCCTTGCAAAAACGTTTCTTTAAAAATGGTGGCTACAAATGGTCCTGGATACCTGTTCCTTAAAAAATTAAATTTTGAACAGACCTTGGAAAAAATATTCTGGAAATGAACTTTCACTGAAAAGAAAACCCTCAGTGGGTTTATATAGCATATAAACCATTCACAGGTCTTCTAAGGAAAATTTGGTCTTCTATAAAAAAAACTGCTCCTAGTGGTTTTCTATGGAAAAAGACTCCTCTATGGAAAAAAAGATCAATAGACAACTTCGATCAAAAAAAAATAATAATAATAATAATAATAATAAATAAATAAATGAAATAAAAAAAATAGCAAAGACCTTTAATGAGAAGAAGACTCGCCGAGGTCGTTCTATAGACAAAAATATCCCAAGAGAGAAGGATATCCCAAGACCCCAGGAGGACATGTAACTCATACATAGCTTTTTTCCGGACGCTGTTGAATAGTCAGTTCCTCAGTAATATCTTTTCTCCTTCTTGAAGTCTCATTTTGTCTTTAACGGCATAGACCAGGCCAAACCAATTCGTTAATAGCGACTACAATTCGACCGACCATGCCTTCATTTTCTCACTGATGTTTGTATACAACATCGGTGCGTACTCGACAAACAGACACATTGGCCGACGGACAGACAGACAAACATATGATGTTGCCTCTTATGTTGTTTCTGTTATTGTTATTCCAGGCGATGTTGTAATGTTATCCTGTGTGCGTGGGCTAACAGTGTAAGACACACCTACTCTTTCTCTGGAGTGCCATGACATGGCATGGCATGGCCAAGTCATTGATAGTTTCAAAATTTGTTTTAACAGCATCTGTGCATTGTACTCATGCCGCATGATGAGAGTATGAGAGCCAGAGTGTGTGTGTGTGCGAGTGCGAGTGCTCTTTGTGGTTTGTTACATTGCTCTGCTAATGATTTGTTATCCTTGAAAGTCATGTGACAGACAGTTTTCATTGGAAGCAACGAAGGTAGGTTGGTTGGTTGGTAGGTGTAGTGTAGTGTGTGTGCATAGTTGTTTAGAACACAGCACACACAGACGAACACAACAAAGGCGAAGGCGGCAACGATGACAACGTAACGAGTCGTGTTTTTTTTTCTCTGTGTTGCTGTTGTTTTGTTTCATCTATGCGGCGGCATTGGCCAAGAGATAACATAGTTTGCTCGTTTCGTTTGTCTGTTCGTGTTTTAATTTGTGTGTTGAGAATGCGACACACACAAACAGGGCGAGAGAGAGAGAGAGGGAGATTTTTTATAACATTAAATGTGTGAGAGCCAGAGAGTGTGTGTGTTGTATAGAGAGGGAGAGTGCTTTGCGCCTTTATGTTGTGTGTGCGATGTGACTGTGAATTTTCTGGCCAACTGCTATGCGATGCTGCATTGCATGATTTTAGTATGAAATAGGACTCATTTAAAGACGGTACGAAAAGGTGTTAACCGAATAAAACACACGTGCGCATCCTTTTCTTCTAAATCTCTAATATGAAACAGTTTAGTGTTTGTTGTTATTGTTGGTCTAAATAATAATAATAAAAATCTAATAATGAAGATGATGATGATAAAAGTGATTATGATGAAGCTAATGATGATGGCGATTTTGATGGCATAGCAAGAAAATGTTACAAAATTATGCATCAAAAAAATAAAATGTTTTGTTAAACCTAAGAAAATGCAATATTGGAAAAAATATTGAATAAAAAAAATTAAAACCGAAAATATTTGCCAAGGAAAAGCCAGCGAAAAATATAAATTGTGAAATATAACAAAAGGGCTAAGAAAAGTGTTAAATATAACAACAACAAAAATAGGTGGAATTTGTGTAATATTTTCCTTTTGGCAAAGAAAAATTTAAATCGAAATAAAAAATTTAAAAATTTAAAGTGGATCCTTAAAATAGGAGTTTTGAAATTCAATCTTTACAAAAAAAAAAAAGAAAATTTAACAAAATTTATATTTTGTTTTCCCTTAAAAATTGTCCTGGCATTATGCTGCAGTGGTAGCAGCAGAAATAGCATTGGATTGACATTAGTTTGGAAAAAACACAAAAACAACAACAACAACGACAACGGTAAATAGGAGCAGCAAAAGAAGTAGTAGTTCTGTGTTTTCCTTTTTTCGTTTTTTTTGGACTGGTCCTTCGTTGTCAATGCCACCACCAGCACCAACGACAGCATCGTCGCCGTCGTCGTCGGCGCCGTCATCATCGTTGCCGCTGCTGTTCCAGTAGTTCGCCAACATCATCACATCGCTCGCTCGCATCGCATCGCATCGCCATAGCATTTTTCGAAAGCTGCAAAAATAATTGTCTATGCGAAACATCATCTTATGTAAGAAGACCAAATAGAAAATTGCGTTTTGTTTTTTGTGTGTCAAAGTCGATTTTGTTGTTTTTGTTGTTATCGTTTTGTGTTTTTTGCTGTGAGTGAGCGAGTGAGTGTACCACTGTGTGTGTGTCTGTGTGTATTTCAGTGTTATGTGTTGAAAACGCCAAGAAGACAAGAGTAAAAGCAAAGTCTGGCAAAAAAGGATATAACACAAGCAACAACAACCAACACGTTTCCAAGAACATAAACAACAACAACAATAAAAATAATAATAATAATAAAAACAACAGCAACACTAGCCAATAACAACTTTAACAGGGAGAAACAGAAAAACAAAAAAAAAATAAAATAACACAGGCAGAAATCCTTTAACAAAAAGTAAAACCGAATACCAGCAAACTGCAGCAGCAGCTGGAAACAACAACAATAACAAATCATGGAGTTTAAAAATTTGCTCGGCTCAATGGAATAAAACTGAATGAAATGTGAAAAAAGTATGTATGTATGTGTGTGTATGTTAGCAAGATAAAATAATAGCTTCCTAGGACAGAAACAAAAAATGTAAGAAAAAACTGAGAGCATCAAAGAAAGGTGGTTTTTTTGTGAATTTCCAACCTGAACTTTGAGGATTTCAATTGTTGGGAATATTGATGTAAATAATTTTGAGTGTAAAAATCGTAGAAATTTTTTGTGAAAGGAAAACAACATTTCCAAGGAGTTTCTAATATTCAAAATTTGAAACACAACTATAGGCCTATCCTGTAACTTTTATCAATAAAAACATTGTTAAATTTTTTTTTTGTTTTTGTAAAAAAAAAAAAAACAAAAAACAATGAAAGTAAAATTTAAAAAGTTACAGAATAGGGCACCTGAATTGACATTTTTCGCCTTTTTCGACAGAAAAGGGATATTTGAATTAAAGACAACGATCCTCCAAAAATATTTTGGCTCACTGGATCTGTCCATATTTTTTTTATTTTTTAATGAGATACTAACAAAGCCACACCTGCGTATGATTAATTAATTATAATTTTAGAGATATTCATCATACGCCAGTACAAACAGAAAAACTGAGGGCATCAAAGAAAATTAGTTTTGTTGTAAATTTCCAACCTGAACCTTGAGGATTAAAATTGTTGGAATTTTTGATGTAAATAACTTTGAGGGTTAAAATTGTAGAAATTTAAATTTAGGTCCTGTTTCTGTGAAAGAAAAACAATATTTCCAAGGAATTCCTAAAGATTTTGGATTTGTTTGCGAAAAATTTATCAAAATTTAAAAAACAAATCTGTAGACCTATTCTGTAAATTTTATCGATGGAAACATTGTAAAATTTCGTTTGTTGTTGCAAAAAAAAAAAAAAACTTTTTGAAAAATAAAATATGAGTAAAGCTTTAAAAAGTTACAAGTCTTCGTAGATCACCAAATTTCATTCCTTATTTATTTTTATTCGGATTAAATAATTTGCAACAGAAGTTTTGGAGGGTTTTATCATAAAATGTCAATAAAGCCACACCTGCGTATAATTGATATATTTCAATTTTTTTTAATATTACTCATACGTCAGTAGAGACCTAAGGACCTAAAAGGGTACCCAGTGTAATGAACGACAGAAATGGGATATTTAAATTAAAGACCACGATTCTCCAAAACATTTTGGCTCACTGGATCCGTGCAAATTTTTTTAAATGAGATGCTAACAAATCCCCACCTGCGTATGATTAATTAATTATAATTTTAGAAATATTTATCATACGCCAGTACAAACACAAAAAAAGAAAGCAAGATAAAATAATAGCTTCCTAGGACAGAAACAAAAATGTGAAAAAAGGTGAGAGCATCAAAGAAATTTAGTTTTTTTTTTTTTCGGAAATATCAACCTAAACCTTGAGGATTTAAATTGTTGGGAATTTTGATGTAAATAATTTTGAGCGTGAAAATCGTAGAAATTTTAATTTAGGTCCTCTTTCTGTGAAAGAAGAACAACATTTCTAAGGAGTTTCTAATATTTTGGATTTGTTTTCGAGTTAAATTCAAAATTTGAAAAAAAAAACATTTGTAGGCCTCTTCTGTAAATTTTATGGAAAGAAATTTTGTAAAATTTATTTTGTTTCTGTAAAAAACCAAAGGAAACAAAGCTTTTGAAAAATAAACAATGAGTAAAGCTTAAAAATTTACAGAATAAGGCCCCTAGATTTACGTTTTCTTTTTCTTTCGTGCCAAAAACATGGCATATTAAGAAATATTCAAGTCTTCGTAGATCACTAATGTCCTTCCTTTTTTATTTAAATTAAATAATTTGCAGAACAGTGTTGGCAAGTTTGTTCGGGATACCATAGTATTTTGTTGTTGCAAAATAGCCAGGCTTAATCCCATTGCTACTGTTTTTATAAAAACAAAGTTTGTTTATTAGTGGCAGAAAATACCTAGGTTTCGGAAAGAGCAATCAATCCTCATCATTTCTCTTGCTATACCCTCCACCATAGTATGGAGGGTATATTAAGTTTGTCATTCCGTTTGTAACACCTAGAAATATACATTTTAGACCCCAATGAAATTCTATATCGATTTAGCGATGTCCGTCCTTCTATCCGTTGGTCCGTCTATAGAAATCATCTAGCTAACTTCTGAACAAATTGAAGTAGATTGATAAAATTTTACTCAAATATATATTATGTCTGCAGGTCTTTTGGTATTGAAAATGGGACATGTAGGTCCACGGTTTGGTACAGCCCTCATATAACGGTACCTCCCGATATTCGGTATTTTGATGATTAAGCGACATTACTCAGCGGAATTGTTTTAAATTTGGTATTTGAAGTTCGCAACGGATACTACAGCGTATGCCAGAAAATTGTCTGTGAAGGTTCACGTCTTCGTATAGCCCCATACAACGGTACCTCCCGATATTCGGTACTTTGTTGATTTTAGCGACATTATTAACCGGAATTCTTTCAAAATTGGTATTTGATGTTCGTAGTGGATACTACAGCCTATGACAAAAAATTGTCTGTGCAGGTCCAGGTCTTCGTATAGTCCCCATATAATTGTACCTGCCGATATTCGGTATTTTGATGATTTTAGCTTATTATTCACCGATTTTTTTAAGTTTTGGATTTGAATATTGTAATGGCTTATGACAAAAGTTCGTATGATTTATGAATTTTGATTTTTCAAAATATATTCCTCATACGTCAGCAGAGACCTAAGAAAAGGGGAAAAGGTAATGGATGATAGTAAAGAGATCTTCGAAATAAACTAAGATCGCCTAAAAAATAATGGTTCACTGTATCCATGCATATTTTTAATTGTAATTTTTAATTAGATGCTAACCTGTGTCTGATTTATTAATCATAAATTTGAATATATTTATCATACGCCACTCAAAAAGTGAGAGCAAAAATGGGAGTGATTGAAAATATATATGCAAATAAAATTAACATTAAATAACATTCAACATTTTTCTAATCTTGTTTTTATTAATATTTTTTGTGTATTTTTTATAAAAACATAATATATTTGAACTGTGCCAAAAATTCATACTCTTTATACCAGGGCTAGGCAGAAAAATTCAAAACTATTTTATGATTGTGTGTGTGTTTTTTTTAAACAATATATATTGCTTTTGCCTCTCTACACATCGATATATTTTGTTAGTTTTTATACCCTCAGACATATGGCTATAAAGGCTTATATATCATTTAATACGGCCAAAACGTGCCACATCGACATAATAGTTTCAGACCCTAGGTCTCTATAGATCAACTCTATTTCAGAATATTTGGCGTCTATCCAGCGATGTCCGTTTGTCAGGCTGGCTGGTTCTCACGAGGGAAATATCTGATTTGGTTCAAATTTTCAACATCGAAATATAATTACAATCTTAGATCGAGTTCGGAGATGAACAATATCGTCCACACCTATAGGTACCTCCACCAAAAAAAGGTCGAAATTTCAAAAAAAAAAAAAAAAAAAAAAAAAAAAAATGCTGCACAGAAAGAAAACCGAAAATCCAATTTTGCTCTTACTTTGCAAATCCTAATATTTGCGTCAGTGCTAGGTCAGGTGCGAAAATGGACAATATCGGTCCACTCCATAAAATACCTCCCCACAAAATTTGGAATAATAACAACTCTTATAAAATGTGATGTAAGAAACCGATTGTCTTCAAATTTCACAAATCCCAATATATTTTTTTAAATAAATATCTGGTATTAAGATGGAATATATCGGTCCACTTCCGCAAAAAAGCTCGAAATTTTCAAAAAAAAAAAAAAAAAAAAAAAAATAATAATAATAATAAATAAATAATAAATAAAAAATATATATTCTGCACATAAAGAAAGGTTAATTCGATTTTGCACATTCAAATATTTGCATCAAGGCTAGGTCAGGTGCGAGAATGGACAACATTGGTCCACTCCATCAAGTACCTCCGCCACAAAGGGTCAAAATTTTAAATAATTCTAACTTTTATAAAATGTATTGTAAGGGTTCCATTGCCTTCAAATTACACACATCAGAATATTTTTATTGCTAACACAAGAGCTGTTGTGACGATGATATATATCTGCCAACCCTTTCTGCTACCTCACGCACAAAGGGTCACAATTTCCCATACTTATATCTGTCATAACTTGCGAAACAAATCGGCGATTCTTTACAACTTGCTATATCTAAATATTTTTCTTAACCAGAAATCTGATATGAATATGTATTTTATCGAAATTTATGATAGTCCAAATCTGGATACGAGTTGGTCAATATTGCCCAAATGCTTCGGAACCTCCCCCATAAATTGCCAACAGTTTGAGCAATCATAACTCAAAACTGGCAAAACCGACTGTTACTTGTTAGTTTTGATCTTGTTCTACGGAAGAAAATTACGAAAACCTTTTAATATAAATCGCTGTACAGTAAATTAAATTTCTGTAAAATACTCAAATGCTAGTCCACCCCACCTCTTCCTACTTTCCAAACACATATATTTACTTATTTATTTCGCATTATGTATTTATTTAAAAAATTGATTTTTATGTCAAACATTACTTTTGATTTAAAACAATCAGGGAAAAAATTGAGTAATTTGTCACACAAAAGTGTTAATTTTAATTTTGTATTTATTTATTGTTAATCGAATTGAAATTATTAAATATTCATTATTTTCATTAAAGTAATCCAAACAAAACAGTGGTGGTGGCCTCACTTCTTCACCGAGTACCTATGTACAAATGCATGTATGCATGTATGTGTGTGTGTCTGTATCCCAAACACAACAAATTATTTTTTAATTGTTCAGCGTAAGAGGTCACTTTATCATCGTCAACAATGACAACAAAATCAACAACAATAACATCATTAATAATAAAATAAAAATAAAAATAATTAAATACAAAATTTGAGAGTCGTCATCATCCACTCCCTTGTCGTCGTCCTCATCATCAGCATCAACGCAAGCATCAGTAATGGCAAATAATTCAAATATTTACCATGAACATAACATTGATGACGACAACAACATCAACAACCAGTGCTACACCAACAACAACAACATCAATGAAAAACAACTACAACTATTTTTACACACCAATTAAAGTACCAGCAAATGACAATTGTGCGGTTTTACAAAACATTTTCGTTTATTATTTTTGCCGATTTCGGGGCAATCTATTGCTAAATATTTATATCCGTGTGTGTGTGTGTGTGCGAGAGAGAGAGGGGAGAGAGTGCATAGGCGAATGCGTTTATATTTAATCATGTTTATTTGTTATTCCCTATGCCAGTAAATCGAAAGGATTATAATATTGGTTTGATCCAACCGTTGGTTGCACATGGATTTAATATTTGGTAAATGTGAGACAGTATTGGGGTTTAGGGGTGTCGGATGAATAGTTTCAAGTGTGAATGGAAAGAGAACAAATTTTTAATGTTTTAATTAAGAATTGAATTCATCTAGGAACATGTCGGAACATTAAAATTGCATTTTTAGACAATTTTGATAGCTAGATATTTGGAGATATTAAATAAATTTAATAGGAAAATTATTGATGAAAGACCTGGGGTATGACCTAATATTCCTAACACGGCTCTGTAGCATACAACGTTTATTTGAGAAGAAGATGATATTACAGGCATTCAATTGAAGTATGAGCACGCTTACAACCGGCCTTATTGCTCGTGGGTACGGCATGGGTTCGAAACTTCAATGCCTTCTCTTCAGCTACGGTAATTATTTTAAATTTATTCGTGCTCATTGGGTGGAGAATTTTAAATAAATAGTGAAGAAAATCCTGGTACATTCCTATAAGGCATCATTTTAATCCGAGACCACTGGTGTATTTGTGTCCGGCATGCCCTCCCAACCTAATCACTAGATGTGCCTTCCAGGCAACGGAAACAATAATTGTGTCTTGATTCCCAATTTCATAATGCTAGTCCAAGTCTACCAAATCATGGAATCAAACAGGCTAAGGTTTTACTCTATGCAATTCATTTTAGTTTTATTTACAACAAAAAAATTTTACCATTTTCTTAAAATATTCATGAATTTCATTTAAAGAATCCTATAAAAGTTGAAGGGAATAATTTCCTTAACAATAATATTACATGCATTAGAATTAAGCTTATATTCTTCATAAACGCAAAAATTAAAAAAAATATATCTAAACTATTTATTTAAAATAATAGGGAAAAATTATAAAGAGGAAAAAAAATGTTACCCACTTTAATGTGGAACCTTACATCAGATACATCATGTTGATGATCAAAAAAAAAATAACGAAAGCAGAAGGAAAAAACAAAACCAACAGTTCTCACCACGTATAATTACAATAAGAGACTATAAATTTTAAGAGATTGTATATTTCTCACTTACTCACATTATATGTGCTGGCTCCCACGACGAAAGGCCTTTCGATGTGTATGGCTGCATCAAGTAGGTGATAATGTAAAGAGCACTGCTGTCAATGTAAAATGTTGTTTGTTCGCTCATCAACATACATGTTGCTAGATGTTTAGCAACATAACACCTGCAACACGCTTGCAAATTTAATAGCTTATGAATACCAGATATATTGCATTAACATTTAGTTAAGTACAAAACCAATTTTGTTAAGAAAGAATAGGGGTATTGTATGTATGTAATGACTTTGAAGTATATGAATATGTGAAATTGTTTGTGTAACTAACTATGCGTTGATCATTTAAAATGAGAAATAGAAGTTCACAGTAATTCTTACAAATGATTTGCACAGTGGGGACGGTAAAATAAAAGGGTTACAAATTAATTTAGCTGGTGGTTAATTTAACACATAATGGTAGTTGTTACTTTAATTCTTTGGATAAATGAATGAACGAATGAAAATTAAAATCAATATTTTCATAAATGTTTAAAACAAAACTCATATCACACAAGCAAAAATATCACACCAGCCTCGTAACTCTTTTATAATTACCATTTTTTTAGTTTCAAAAATAAATCTTAAAGTAAACTTAGATAATCTCACTCCTTTAAGACTGCTGGCGATTGTTGGTGTTGTTAAAATATCAGCAGCTTCGGCTGTTAGATTAGCTTCATAGATATGACTTTTGAACAAAATTTGAGGTTCCTCCACATGATTTTTAATTTAAAGGCCTCTGATATTAATTTCACATTTCTTTACGGCAAATATTTAGGCACTTTTAGGACATTTCCTTGCGTTTTAATTTAATATAAATTTTAGCACTTCTGTTGTTGGGAAAAATAACTCTTCTTCTTCTAGGGCACTAGCTCGATATAACAAAGACAACGGGTAGTTTGTGATTAAATGAGCTGGATTGTTGCAGAGGCTAGGTAGGTAAGTGAGCAGGCTCTCTGATAGAGAAGAACCGGTATTTTTATGATTTGCTTGCTCATTTTGTCGACGTCTGTTAAAAGCTATTTGGTGCCAAATCTAACAAAGAAGATAGAAAAAAAATCAATCTCATTTAAAATGAGATTATGAAATCAAAAAGCAATTGCTTACCGATTGATCGAATTGGCACCAAAGTAGTTAATTTAAAGATGTTCGAAAATTGATGAATTAATGAAAAATGCGTTGACAAACAAACCAGTCTATCAATCCAAATATATTTTGCGGTAGAAATTGTCTAAAGATTGAAAACATATTCTATCAAAAATGATAGGGGCATTTCTTCAATATTTTAATTGAAACTTACCAAAAAGCAAAAATTTGTGAGATATAAAAATTGTTAGAGTATACAAATTGAGTGTTCGATAGACAAATTTAAGGTTAACTTTGTACCTTAACTTATGATAAGATCACTTTTTAATCAAGTTACTCTGGTAATAGACAGCGACAAAATGGTCGAGAAACGTGATTTTTAACTTCACCAAACCTTTTCACGAAACTAAAAGTTTCATATAGCTACTATAACTGATAAATAAACTTAGTACAAATAACCATAAGCTGATACATAAGGATCTTGTAGGGGCTAAACTTAGGCTATAGATGGCGTTGCGATAATTAAATCCAACAATAGAAATTTGAGAGTAGAATAGGCATATTTTACTGTAGAAGTAAAC
This sequence comes from Musca domestica, assembly GCF_030504385.1. Lineage (NCBI taxonomy): Eukaryota > Metazoa > Arthropoda > Insecta > Diptera > Muscidae > Musca > Musca domestica. Next base: position 9,338,343 of record NW_026712249.1, on the reverse strand, counting down.
CTATTCTATTGAGGTTTTTATTACGCAAGCGCAACTCTACAGCTCTTATAGAGTTTTTGCAAGTTTTAGTTTCAGGATCGACCAAACTGAGACCAGAAATAAATACAGGGAGAGATTAAAAACTGCAACAAAGCCAAATGCCATAATTTTTAAATTTTTCTGTAAATTTTATGGAGCAAAAAATGTCGGAAATAGCATCAAATTTCAAAATAGGTTTAGATTTGTTCGAATTGGTCACCTTTGGCACAACTAATGCCCTTCATTCAGGGGTGGCGCGTGCTTAGTGCGATGGTGCTGAGTCTTGTTGGAATGTCCAAGGTCTGCGGCCAAAATGTTTGCGTGCCCAAGACCTTAATACACCCTCCAGAATATTTTCGGTATAATATTTGGCATTTATTCTCGATGCCAGAATATTTTCGTGATAATATTCGGCATTTATTCTGATGCCACGGTCGATTAATACGAGCGGAGATCATCGGCTAATATGGAGGCCCACACCATAACCATGGCCGGCGCTTGAGTACTGGTGGCCAACCGAAGGTGCACATTTTCAGCTGTCCTCTTTGGCAAGTAAACACTATCATTTTGTTTGTTTACAAACTGCTGGACAACGAATGTTTTCTCACCGGAGAAAACTAAATTCGGCAGTTCACCAAGCAACTCTTTAGCTCTTTTGAGTCTATTTTCTTTCTGTTTCGGTGTAAGTTCTTGCACTTTTCTGAATTTAAATTTTTACCAAGAGCTCATTTTTAATATTTGCCGAATGCAATATTGCGATATGTTCAGCTCATGAGCCATTTTTCGGCCACTGCGACGCGGTTTTCGATGAAGTCGCGTCTTTACTTTTCGAACCATTTCCGCCCACTTCCTTGACTTCAGGCTTCGCTACCAGTATCACGGTAACGAGTGATGGTACGAGATACAAAAGATTTATTCACATTTAAATGCTGGAGTGCTCTGACTATAGCCACTTCCACTTCCAGTTGTTTTCCAGCCAAATATAAAGAAATCACACTGTCACGCTTGAATTCCATCACGAATAACTTTTTTTCTGGAAAATTCTCACCAAAATGCTTATGTACGCTTGTAAACAATATAATGAGCTGTCACTGGAATAATTTTAACAGCTGTCGGATGAGTGGCTTCGAAATGACAGCAGTCTGAAGTTGGCCGCAGTTTTTTCATCTCAACCTGTAGTTATGCTGATTTTTACAATTCAGACAAAATACAAAATATGGATCATATCTGTGGATCAAATCCGTTTCAGGACGATCTAGCTATGTTCGTCCGTCTGGCTAGCTGGTGTACACAATAACTCTCGAAGAGAGTATCCAATTTGGTCCAAACTTGGTACATCGTAATATTATTATGAAATTTAAGGTGAGTTCAGAGATGGGCATGATCGGTCCACTTCTTCTGGTACCACCCACACAAAATGTCAACAGGTTCAAATAAAATAATTTACGGCACAGAAAGAGGAAGGATAATCCGATTTTGCATCAAATTTCCAAATCCTAATAGTTGCGTCAACTTAAGGTCAGGTGCAAAAATGGACAGTCACTCCATCAAGTACCTCCCCCACAAAGGGACAAAATTTTGAATAATTACAACTCTTATAAAATGTGATGTAAGAGTCCAATTGTCATCAAATTGCACACATCCCAATATTTATATTAACCCATACTCTGGTGTTAAGATGGAATATATCGGTTCATTCCATTTGGTACCTCCACTACAAAGGATTAACATTTTGAAAAGCTATTAAGGCTATAAAACGCGACATTAACATCCGATTTCATTCAGACTTGGTACATCTCAATATTTCCATCAACACAAGATCTGTAATAAAGATGGTAGAGATCGGACAGTTTCTTTTGCTAATTGCCCTACATTGGGCTCAATATTTTGGAAAACAAAACTCTCAAAAAAGCGAGACAAACATTCAACACTAAATAATCAATTTTCTCATAATTTTGCCCATAGCAATATATTTATCTGTATTAGATGAAGTATGAAAATGGTCGACAATATCTGGTACTTCACATACATTTTAACTGTTTTTAAAAATTATCACATATCTCATATAAAGTGTAGGTAGTAGCCAATATAGCCCAAATCTGGCACGTCGCAATATTTATGTCATATTAATTTAGGTTGGATACGAAATGGGCAATATTGGCCCATTCCTTCGGAATCTACTCCACCGAGGGCCAACAATCTAAATAATCATAAGAGAATTCAAAATATATTTAAATAATCGAACATTGGCTGAGGGTATACATCTGTCGGCAGGACAGAGGAAAGTATATATTATATTTTGAATACAAAATTCAAATTGTATTAAAATCTGGTGAAATTTTTTACAAAGATCTTTAAAAATCCCTCATCGCGGGTAGGGTTCTGGGGGAGCTATAGTAAAAAAAAAACCTTCAATGTTGACAATTTTGATGTAAAAAAATATATACTAATTGTGGACTCTTAAAGAGATTTATGAAGGGCTCGCTAACAGAATAGACTAATTCGTTTATTATAAATGACATTCAATAATTTTATGACTTTTTCGAAGGCATATTTTTATTCATTAGTTTTGATGACATTTAGACTGAATAGCTCTATTCACTTTAATTCTCATTTTAAAGGTATGCTTTCTTCAAATGTCTAAAAAACTTGTTTGCTTATGTTCGAAATTTATATAATCAGTTTTGAATTCATTATAAAATTGGCACAAAAATACCATGTTCAAATTTTGTACAACCAATCGGACACTAACAAATCGACTCTTTTATCTTCATTAATTTTTTGAGTTCTCGAATAAAATTTTCTACAAATTATGTTTTTAATAAAATTTCCAGAAATTTTAAAATAAAAATAACGAAAATTTGCACTAAATTTTTTTGGATAACAACCAGTTCCTCTGTGTTTTTAAAAAAATGATCCACATGGAAAAATACCAGTATCTCCCTGAATTAACTTCTATTTCCTTTCAAAATAAGCCCGTTCATTTCCAAGTACCTTTTATTTTCCCAGATGATTCCGATGAATAACTATAGCAACAAAATAAATCCAACCTTGCCATCTGTAGTTCTCATTCGGATTTAAACGTGTTTATTTGTTTTTTGGTTTTTCAACTTTTGTGATCTTTCGTTTCAAAATAAATCTCCAACAACAGCAATATGTGTTGTTGGTACAGGTTTAGTGAGTAAACATGTCCGAATTCGCACTCGTACCTTTCCACATACATTTGAGTTTTGTGTGTGACTAATATTATTTGTGTATCCCCTTGTAATGGTGTATTCGAGTTAGGTGCGTATGTGTTAGTGAATGCGTGTGTGTGTGTGCGTGGCGAGTGTGTTTAACTTCACCGATATTCACATGACACAATTTTGGCTTAACACTGATTTGTTGTTTCTGTGGTTTGGCCATGAAGGCAGCTCGACATCCAAGTTTTAGCCATGGCCAATTTTTCGTTCAACATCAACGAAATATATTGCATTTGTTGTTGTTGCTATTGTCTTTTATTATTATTTTTTGTTGATGTTTTTCATTTCCACCGTTTTGCTCTTTTCGTTATTGAAAAATTATACAAAAAATGGAATTATTGTTGTTTTTTACTTTTTTTTGATCCTGAAAAGGGGTAGAATGATTTGAGATTTGTGTGCAATTGGTAAATATATACTAACAATATTTTTTTTTGCTAGATATATGTATATTTATTTTATGATATTTATAATATAAATAAATAAGAACCAAATTTAGAAAGGTTTAAATATATAGTTTAAAATTTATATGAACTTATATTAGGAATAAACTATCAACATTCGATACCAGTACGGGACTAACAAATATAAACAATAATATCAACAAAACGTATAAAAACCGCATGGCAAAATTTTCAAAAATCGCTCCAAAAATTATTTTAAAAAAATTATGTTTGAGCTTTCAAAATTCTTCACGCATATGGCCTCAAAAACACTTGATATTTTTTTTTAAATCTGCCACCATAATTTCAAGTTCCTGATAAAATTCTTTTAAAAATTCTTGACTATTACCTCTGAAGTCCATGAGAAAATTAAAAAAAATATATATATTATAGCCTCAAATATGTTTGATAGGTTTCCTCAAAGGTCCTTGAGGGAACGTTTTAAAAACAAATTATTATAAAATCCACGATTACAGATTTAATTATTTTAATGATTCACGAATATGGACTCGATTTACTTTAAAATACCATTATATGGACTAAAATTAATTTAAAATTTTACGATATAACTTCAAATTATTTTAAAAATCTCGTATATCAAATTTCTATCAAAATTTACGATATAGCCTCAAATGATTCTAAAAACAAATAATGTTTAGGAATATTGATAATAGAATTCTAAAAATTTCAATTGTTTTTAAAAACAAATTATTTGAGGAGTCCTTAATTTTGAACTTGATAGTCTTGGAAAAAAGATTCAAAATCTCCAGGGTTATATTTATAATGGTCCTAGAAAAAATGATGAAAAACTCAATTGAAGGCCTAATAGCATTTGGCCAAAAATTTTACCATTTAAGCTTTAAAAGTTTTTGAAAAAATTCTTAAAAAGAGTTATTGGTTTACGGGCCTTAGAAAGAATTCTTAAAAAAAACTATTATTTTTTTAAATATCAGTTCTTTAAAAAATCTACGACTAGTCCTTGAACAAAAATCTTTAAAAAGTTCTCAAATAGTACTTGAAAAATTAGATAATCCTTGAACAATCCAATATTATTGCCTTCAATATCTGTTAAAGAATTTCATTAAAATCCACGAACGAATAAAAAAATACTTAGAAATCCACGAATGATTCTTGAATCAAAAAAAAAAAAAAAACCGAAAACCCTGAAAAAAAATCTTTAAACAATTCACGAATAATTCTAAAAAAAATCTTTAAACAATTCACGAGTTATCCTCGAAAAAATTCTTTGAATAATCGACGAATGATTGTTAGGAAATTTCTTAAAAGGATCTAAGAATATTCTTTGAATTTTTTATAAAATCCTTGAACAACATTCTTTAAAAAAATCACCGAATAATCCTTGAAAAAAAAACTCTTTAAAATTCCACGTATAATCCTTGAAAAACATTCTTTAAAAAAATCACTAATGATTCTTGAAAGGAATTCTATAAAAAATTCATGGATGATCCTTAAAAAATTCTTTAAAAAATCCACAATTTATCATTAAAGAAATCTCGTTGAAAATCCACAAGCAATCCTTGAAAAAAAAATTATTAAAAAAAATCACGAATGAACCTTGAAAAAATTTCTTTAAAAAATCCATGAATGATTCTTGAAACAATTCTTTAAAAAATTCACGAGTAGTCCTTGAAGAAACTCTTCATTGATAGTCCTTGAAAAGGACCTTGAACAAAAATCTTAAAAACCTTGTTTTAAAGACTTTGAAAAGAATCTTTAAAAATTCACGATTATTAATTTAAAGGTCCTTGAAGAAATTCTTTAAAAATACAATAATAATTGACTTAAAGGACTTTAAAAAAAACTATGAAAATCTTCGAATATTGAGTTTGGAAAAAATAAAGAAAGGTCTACAAAATCTACATTCAGTAGCTTAAAGTTCTGTGAAAAATACCTTAAAAATATTACAATAATAAGATTTTCTTGAAAAATTCACCATTATCGTCTTGAAAGATGCTGGAAAAGAATTCTTTAGAAAAAAATACTTTGGAAGATCCAAGATTTATTGCTTGAAGGACCTTAAAAAAATCATTAAAAAATCCACGATAATTTGCTTAAAGGTCCTTGAAAAGTTTTATTTAAAAAATCCACGATTATTGGCTTAAATATATATATTTTTTTGAAATATTCACGATTATTGGTGTAAAGGTCCTCAAAAGATTTATTTGAAAAATCCACGATTATTGACTTAAAGGTCCTTGAAAAGATTTCTTTCAAAAAGCCACGATTACGTTCTTAAATATCTTTAGAAAGATTTCGTTGGAACATCCACGATTATTAGCTTAAATCTTCTTGAGTGGGTTTCTTTGAAAAAATTGACGATTATTTCCTTAAAGGTCCTTGAAAGATTTCTTCGAAAAATTCACAATTATTGGCTTAAAGATCCTTGTGGAGATTACTCGCATAAAGGTCCTTGAAAAGATTTTTGTAGAAAATCCACGATTATTGGCTTAAAGGACTTTGAAAAAAATCTATATAAATTTACAATTATTGGCTTAAATGTCCTTAAAAATTTTCTTTGAAAAAGAGATTTCTTTGAAAAATCCACGATTATTGGCCTAAAGGTCCTTAAAAAATTTCTTTGAAAAATCCACGATTATTGGCCTAAAGGTCCTTGAAACAGTTTCTTTGAAAAATCCACGATTATTGGCATAAAGGTCCTTGAAACAGTTTCTTTGAAAATCCACCATTATTGGCCTTTGAAAAATCCACGATTATTGGCCTAAAGGTCCTTGAAACATTTTCTTTGAAAAACCACGATTACGTGCTTAAATATCTTTAGAAAGATTTCGTTGCCACTATTATTAGCTTAAATCTTCTTCAAAGGGTTTCTCTGAAAAATTGACGATTATTTTCTTAAAGGTCCTTGAAAAGATTTCCTTGAAAAATCCACGATTAGGCGCATAAAGGTCCTTGAAAAGATTTATTTGAAAAATCGACGATTATTGGCTTAAAGGTCCTTAACAGGATATCTTTGAAAAATCCATGCTTATTGGCTTAAGGGTCCTTGAAAAAATGTCTTTGAAAATACCCCGATTAAAGGTCCTTGATAGGATTTCTTTGAAAACTCCACGATTAAAGGTCCTTGAAGGAATTTTTTTTTTGACGTAAAGGTCCATAGAAATGCTTTAAAAAAATCCGGGACTATTGACTTAGAGGACGTTATTGACTTAAAAAATTCTTTTAAGAATCTTGTTTGAAGGGCCCTTGAAAACAATTGTTTAATCCACCCACCAGCACTGGTTTTAAAGCTAAAAAATATCTAATTCCCTTTACTTTTTAATTTTTCGATATCAGCGAATTTCGTATGTGATATGACATTTCAAATTGTATTAATTCAAATCCTAACAAATTCGACTTCAAATTTGCCACACAAAGATTTCTCGATTCCCCAATTCGAAGGTGAATACATACTCTCTCCCCCACCACGCCTCTAAAATGTAATGATTTATTCGGGTGTTGTAGACACGATAAGGCCATTTATCAACCTGTCTCTGCATATCCTTGATTTCAACATTGCAAAGCCTACGCTGAGTTACAAATCATCACTGTTCAACTTGGCTTAAACTACAATTTACATAAAATGTATTTTTTTTTTGCTTTTCAAAGAGAGGAAAAGAGTGGGGGGAGAGGGGCTGTGAGAGAGAAAAAAAAATTATGGAAACAGATGTCCTTTACTTTCGCTCATTCGTGTTAACCACCACCAGCAGCCAGTCTATTGTCTTTTTTCGCCTTCTCCTTAAATTTGCCAAACAAATAATAAAAGTTTTTGTTGTTATTCTTGTTTTTGTTGTTGATGATGTTCCTGCTGCTGTTAAATTATAATAATCCTTGGGCCACAAACAAGTTTCATGCTCGCCAAGCATAAATTAAAAGCAGTAAACCAGTCAAGTCAAATCGTTTCCTTTTTGACATACCTACATATATATCAGAGAGATGATGAGATGAGATTTTCATTTTTTTTTCGGTTTTTTTCTGCTGAGCTTGGAAGGGGGCGGGGGGCGTGGGCATGAAACAAAACAACTTCCTTTGCCGTAATTGAGCCAAACAGCCACAAAGAAATAATGAACACATTATTTTATTTTAAAAAAGTGAAATATGTTTATTTTTTGGTGGGTTGTGCCGGAAAAGCAAACATTTTTCTGGAAAATATGTTATTATTATCTTTTTTTGTGGGAGGGTCCATTTCCACAGGAAAATGAAATCACATACAGACACAAAGTGGAATTAGGATGAGATAAAAGTCAGATTTATGGTAATTTTTAAAGATTTTTTTTTTGGAATTGACGTCTTTATTCAATATTTTAATGAATGAAGGTAATTGGTGGATATGTTTGCGATATCAGAAACATTTAACAAAATCATGGGAGAATTTCTGGTGAATTTCAATGATGTACCTAAAAATGGTGTTGATATAATGTGGTGCAAGATTCATAAACTTTGGCAGTACTGTCCCTTTTAGTTCAACCACCATTTTTAAAAACTCACCACAAAGGTTTTTTACAGATTTCATCAGGCTAGGAAATAGGCAGTACGGACTTCAACTTTTGGGTACATTCTCCAAAATTTTAAATAGTTATAACTCTCATAAAATTGTAACTCTTTGTCTAATTTTTATAAATTTTAAGGTCTGCATAGAGGAGAGAGTATACCGGATTAGTTATTCGGATACCTTTTCCATAAACCATAATCATAAATCACATATCAAATAAATACAGGGAGAGATGAAAAAACTGCAACCAACTTCAAATTGATGTCATTTCTAAGCCACTCGTCCGACAGCTGTAAAAATTATTCCAGTGACAGCTCATTACAGGGAGCGATAAAAAAACTGCAACAAAGCCCAACGCCATAATTTCAACATTTTTTCCTAATTTTATTGAATTAAAGCCAAAAATGTCGGAAATAGCATCAAATTCCAGAATAAGTTTAGATTTGTTCGAATTGCGCATTTTTGGCACGAATTATGACCTTCAAATGGCCAATGAAACCATCACACGCTGCCCGAATGTTGCTCTGCGGTATTTTAGCCCATTCCCGGCGAAACGCTTGCTTGAGGTGATCAACACTTAGGTATTTTTTAGTGTCAACCTTGCTTTCCAAAATACTCCAAAAGTCCAACGGATTAGTATCCGGAGATTTTGGTGGCCATTGTGCGCCACATGTTGTTTTGAAGAATCCATTCGAAGATGCCGAAATTCAGTCCATTTTGGCTGATATTAACCATTTGGTGCACAATAAACCTGAAATCGGATGAAGATATATATGGGAGCTATATACAAATGTTAACCGATCTTGACACATTTTTATTCACTTATTTCTGAGCTGTATCTGATATCTGGTACCACAGATCATTGTTGTGGAGTCTATATTACGCATGTGAGGGACCAAAAACCCCAAATCAGATGAAATATATATGGGAGCTAGGAATAAATCTCTCACATTTTTCTTGAAAAGCAAGACACCTCGGAGCTTTACTATAGACTGACGAACTTTTCACGCAATACCTGTCCTAGGTTTCTCTCTACATATTTAATAAAGAAAAATGGAAATGAAGAGGGAGAGAGAGGGGGAAAAGACTTTCGGCATATCTTCTTGATATCGAGAAGATTTTTCAGGGTTCCTCTAGTAACTGAATAAATTTCACAGGTCTTCTAGAGAGAAGACTTTTTGTACATCTCATATCAACTTTGTATAAAGAAGGACGTATGAATCTCTTCCATGCGTAGAAGACCTTCTGAAGCTCTTCCATACGTAGAAGACCTTCTGAAGCTCTTCTATACGTAGAAGACATAGAAGGCCTTCGGAAGGTCTTCCATACATATAATACTTTTGGAAGCTCATCCATACGTAGAAGACCTTCTGAAGCTCCTCCATACGTAGAAGACCTTCTGAAGCTCTTCCATACATAAAAGACCTTCTGAGGCACTTCTATACGTAGAAGACCCTCGAAAGCTCTTCTATACATATAAGAGCTATACATATATGGTTTGGAGAAGGTCTATACATAGAATAGCTTCTGAAGATAGATACATAGAAGTCCTTCTGAAGCTCTTCTATACGTAGAAGACATAGAAGGCCTTCCGAAGGTCTTCCATACATATAATACTTTTGGAAGCTCATCCATACGTAGAAGACCTTCTGAAGCTCCTCCATACGTAGAAGACCTTCTGAAGCCCTTCCATGCGTAGAAGACCTTCTGAAGCTCTTCTATACGTAAAAGACCTTCTGAAGCCCTTCTATATGTAGGAGCCCTTCTGAAGCTCTTCTATACGTAGAAGACCCTCGAAAGCTCTTCTATACATATAAGAGCTGCAGAAGGTCTTCTATATATATGTGGTTTGCAGAAGGTCTATACATAAAATACCTTCTGAAGATAGATACATAGAAGACCTTCTGCAGCTCTTCTATGTATATAAGACCTCCTTTAGCTCTTCTATGCATAGAAGACCTCTTTTACCTCTCCTATATGAGTATATAGAAGACTTCTTTTACCTCAGACAACCTGCTGCTTTTCTTTGTATAAAAAACCTCCTGCAGTAAAAAACCTCCTATGTAAAGAAGACTTCCTGATTCTCTTCTATATATAGAAGGCCTTCTGAAGCTTTTCTATGGATAGAAGACTTACTAAAGCTCAAAAATTCTTGATTTTTTTGAAAATATTTCTTAAAATACTCCTGGAATAACTTTTTATTTATTTTGTATTAGATTATTTCAAGGTTTTCGTACAAAATAACGTGTTGAAGGATCTTTAGTGTTTAAAATTTTTAAAAAATATGAACATATCTCGTAGGTTAATTATCCAATAATTTATTTTTATGATATTTTTAAAATTTTCTTCTATGCCGTTGAAGTTGAATTTATTTCTATATTTGTCTAGCCTTTATTCTGCCACTATATATTACAAAAAATCTATACTAATCTAATATCTATTTATATCTATGGAGTTCTATGGTCCATCTATGTATGGGATGGCCTCGTTTAACCCTGATCCTTTTTTTTCTGCTCCTATAATTCGTACCATACAATAGTCTCTAACCAAATTAGGTCACAACGAATCTCCGGGGATCCCATGGCAACATGAAAGTTTGTAAAAAATGAAAAGAAGAATAATTTCATTGGCAAAATTAAATTTAAATTTGTTAATACTCCACTAATCCCCATGCTGGACGAAAGAAAGATAAATGGTTACTCCACAACATTGTCAGGGCGAGAGCGGGTGTATGTGTGTGTGTTCGCAAAAAAGAAAACTCTTCAAGGGTCATAATAAAACACGCTTCATAAGAAACGGATGGTGACATCATTTTTACCGGTTTCAGTCTAATGAAGTAATTAATCATTGCTTAAAAGGGGAAGCCAAAATGGTTCTTGGCTGACCCAAACAGAAAGAGAGAGGGAGAGAGAGTGAGAGAGAGGAGACTTACCACTTGGTGTTGTTAGGGGGGTGCGAGGACTGTTTCCTTAAATCTTTAAAAATGTTCCCTCAAAGCAATAGGGCATTGGATGCCAAAGGAAAAGCAAAGGACCATTGGTTATCCCGCACACTGTTTAGTTGGCGAAATGACCAACTTTTATCAGGCAGTCTTAGTTAGCCAGACCAGGCCAGTCCAGGCAACTGCATAATTTATGTCCTCCAATACACATTTTCCCCGAAATGTGTGCACATTAATCAAATCTGTTTTTGGCTATATCACATCTATGGTGTCTCCCTCCAGCCGCAGTCGACCTTTATTGTCCGTTTCTTATTGAGGTTATGCCTTGGGTTTATTTTCATTGTTATATGGTTTGGATGAAACATATATCATATTTGATTCCTTTTTTTGCAGTTATGCTATCGATATATACAGATGAATATGAATATTAATATCATATTTTTGTTTGTTATGGATTTCAAATTTGCGGAAATTGTAACAAAAGAATGCATAATTTTGCGGAGGAATAATATTGATATGATTATATGTGTGTGATTAATCACAGGTCAAGGAACTCTATGTTATAACATCGTTTATCATTCAGTCAGACAATTGTATAAAATAGGCTCAAAATTCGGTTATTTATAAAAGAGCTTTAAAAGGTCTTGTACGGAAGAGCTTCAGAAGGTCTTCTATGTGTAGAAAAGCTTCAAAAGATTTCTTATACTTAGAAGACCTTCAATAGGTCTTCTCTGTCGGTCTTCTATCCATAGAAGAGCAGCAGGAGGTATTCAATCCATAGAAGAGCTGCAGGTGGCCTTCTACCCATAGAAGAGCTGCAGCAGGTCTTCTAACCATAGAAGAGCTGCAGCAGGTCTTCTAACCATAGAAGAGCTGCAGCAGGTCTTCTATCCATAGAAGAGCTGCTGGAGGTCTTCTATCCATAGAAGAGCTGCTGGAGGTCTTCTATCCATAGAAGAGCTGCTGGAGGTCTTCTATCCATAGAAGAGCTGCTGGAGGTCTTCTATCCATAGAAGAGCTGCTGGAGGTCTTCTATCCATAGAAAAACTGCTGGAGGTCTTCTATCCATAGAAGAGCTGCTGGAGGTCTTCTATCCATAGAAGAGCTGCTGGTGATCTTCTATTCATAGAAGAGCTGCAAGCGGCCTTCTATCCATAGAAGAGCTGCTGGTGACCTTCTATTCATAGAGGAGCTGCAGGCGGCCTTCTATTCATAGAAGAGCTGCAGGCGGTCTTCTATTCATAGAAGATCTGCTGGAGGTCTTCTATCCATAGAAGAGCCGCTGGAGGTCCTCTATTCATAGAAGAGCTTCCGAAGGTCTTCTATGTATGGAAGAGCTTCTGAAGGGCTTCTATATATAGTGGAGCTTCCGAATGTCTTCTATCCATAGAAGAGCTGCGGGAGGTCTTCTATCCATAGAAGAGCTGCGGGAGGTCTTCTATCCATAGAAGAGCTGCTGGAGATCTTCTATCCATAGAAGAGCTGCAGGAGGTCTTCTATCCATAGAAGAGCTGCTGGAGGTCTTCTATCCATAGAAGAGCTGCTGGAGGTCTTCTATCCATAGAAGAGCTGCTGGAGGTCTTCTATCCATAGAAAAACTGCTGGAGGTCTTCTATCCATAGAAGAGCTGCTGGAGGTCTTCTATCCATAGAAGAGCTGCTGGTGACCTTCTATTCATAGAAGAGCTGCAAGCGGCCTTCTATTCATAGAGGAGCTGCAGGCGGCCTTCTATTCATAGAGGAGCTGCAGGCGGCCTTCTATTCATAGAAGAGCTGCAGGCGGTCTTCTATTCATAGAAGATCTGCTGGAGGTCTTCTATCCATAGAAGAGCCGCTGGAGGTCCTCTATTCATAGAAGAGCTTCCGAAGGTCTTCTATGTATGGAAGAGCTTCTGAAGGGCTTCTATATATAGTGGAGCTCCCAAATGTCTTCTATGTATAGAAGAGCTTCCGAATGTCTTCTATCCATAGAAGAGCTGCGGGAGGTCTTCTATCCATAGAAGAGCTGCTGGAGATCTTCTATCCATAGAAGACCTGCAGGAGGTCTTCTATCCATGAGGTCTTCTATCCATAGAAGAGCTGCAGGAGGTCTTCTATCCATAGAAGAACTGCAGGAGGTTTTCTATCCATAGAAGAGCTGCAGGAGGTCTTCTATCCATAGAAGAGCTGCAGGAGGTCTTCTATCCATAGAAGAGCTTCAGAAGATCTTCTATGTATAGAAGAGCTTCAGAAGGTCTTCTATGTATAGAAGAGCTTCAGAAGGTCTTCTATGTATAGAAGAGCTTCAGAAGGTCTTCTATGTATAGAAGAGCTTCAGAAGGTCTTCTATGTATAGAAGAGCTTCAGAAGGTCTTCTATGTATAGAAGAGCTGCACAAGGTCTTCTATGTATAGAAGAGCTTCAGAAGGTCTTCTATGTATAGAAGAGCTTCAGAAGGTCTTCTATGTATAGAAGAGCTTCAGAAGGTCTTCTATGTATAGAAGAGCTTCAGAAGGTCTTCTACGTATAGAAGAGCTTCAGAAGGTCTTCTACGTATAGAAGAGCTTCAGAAGGTCTTCTACGTATAGGAGAGCTTCAGAAGGTCTTCTACGTATAGAAGAGCTTCAGAAGGTCTTCTACGTATAGGAGAGCTTCAGAAGGTCTTCTACGTATAGAAGAGCTACAGGCGAACTTCCTTCCATAGAAGGGTTGCAGGTGCTCTTCTATCCATAGAAGAGCTGCAGGTGGTCTTCTATGTATCTATCTATTCTATGTATCTATCATCAGAAGGTCAGAAGGTGAGATGAAAAAACTGCAACCAATTTCAGACTGCTTTCATTTCTAAGCCACTCATCCGACAGCTGTTAAAATTATTCCAATGACAGCTCATTAGAGAGAAGGTCTTCTATGTATTGTAGAGCTTCCGAAGGTCTTCTGTGTATAGAAGAGATTTAGATTTCCAATCTATAGAACAGCTTAAAAAGATTCCTATTCTTGTAGAGCTTCTAGGTGGGGTATGTTCATGGGAGAGCTTCATAAGTCCATCTACACAGAGGGGTGTGATGAAGAGGTCATCTCTCTATATGTGACATGAGAGAGACACTTTTCTTACAAAAAGGTATTCCCTCTAAAAGGGCTGTGAAATTTATTCAGTTTCTAGAGGACCCCTGAAAAATCTCAAGAAGATAGGTGAAAAATCTTCTCCCTCTCTCTCTCTCTTTCTCTCCATTTCCAATTCTCTTTATTAAATCTGTATAGTCTTATGTATAGTCGTCTCTCTATAGCTGACCTAAGAGAGGCACTTTTCTAAAAAAAGGTATTCTCTGTAGAAGGCCTGTGAAATTTATTCAGTTTCTAGAGAAGCCCTGACAAATCTTCTCGATCTCAAGAAGATATGTGAAAAATCTTCTCCCTCCCTTTCTCTCTCGCTCTCTCGCTCTCTTTCTCTCCATTTCCAATTTTTTTTAATCTGTATAGAGAAATCTTTGCCAGATCTTAAGTGAAAAGTCGTTAGTCTATTGTAGGCGTCTTTTTATACTTTTTTTCTTCTATCTATAGAAGTCCTTAAGATTCCTGTAGCTATGAAGGACCTGCGAAATATTTAATATTTGAAATATTTAATCTATAGACAATATATGTTCTGCCTATAGAATACCTACGGGAGTTGTTCTTTCTCCGAGGGAACTTTGTGCGAGGTACTAGTTCACTTGTAAAAAGAATATCGGTAGATTTTGAATGTGGTCCTCGACACTAGTTCTCTGGCTAAATTTTCGCAAAGTTTAAACAAGTTCACAAAATTTTTACTTTGCTGCACCCTGATATCCGCAGATATCTGTAACATGCAATATGAGTTATGTACATCCTCCAGCGATGCGAATGCGAAGTTAAACCAAGTCAAATGAAAACAGTTGTCACATCATTTTTAGTCAAAATTTGACTTGACTTTGTCAAATGAAATGTCGTCTTTTGTTGGTGTCCTTCATACCGCAGTTTGGTTGCGGGGCTTATGTGACAAAATTGTGTTTTTGTGTGTGTGTTTTCTGAATAGAAAGAGGAACTTAAAAAAACTAACGAAATCAAGAGGCGAAAAAAAATCGGGGGGAAGGGGTTATGAAGAAACTCCAGGACATAAGTGGCAGTCAAAAACATTGAGCTTTTTAGAAACAATTTATTTTGTTGTTGTGTAAAGTCATCAAAAGCAAGATATCCCCATACAAATATCGTCAAACAAATCAGCAATTACCAACACGCACGCAGCCACCGCACTCACTCACACATACATACATAGAAAACATTGAAGCAAAATTTAAAGTTTAAATTGTAAAGCTGGCTGAGGAGCCCAACTATTTTCAGTATCACTTGAATGGCACTGCTTTCAAGTGGATATTTATCTACGTCTGTCCCCTCCTCCCCCCACCCTCCCTTTGAATTTGTCTGCCATGGCGGCATATAAATGTGGAATTTATCTCAGCAGTTTATAAGTTTATCAGCAGTTTTTTGCAATGTATTCTATTTTTGGGTTTCAAAACGTTCATTCGCCTCTTTCAGTTTCTAGTTTGAGAAAAAAAAAAAACCAATAAAAAAGCTGAAAGTTGGGCTTGGCCGAACTTTGAATACCCTCCACCATTTGGTACAAATTTGGCAATTTTCAAAAAAGTAAAATCCGTTAATAAATCTTTTAAGGTCTATACGACGACGTGGACTGGGCATTGGCGAGTTTTGTCACAAGCTATTACAATATTCAAATGCGAAACTTGAAAAAAAAAAAACTCTTTTTATAATGTAGCTAAAATCATAAAAATACCGAATATAGGGAGGTACCATGGGGGTTATAAAACGTGGACCTGCACAGGCAAATTTCTGTCTTAGGCTGTAGTATCCATTACGAACTTCAAATGCGAAATTTGAAATAGTTCCGGTAAATAATGTCGCTAAAATCATCAAAATACCGAATATCGGGAGGTACTGTTATATGGGGGCTATACGAAGACGTGGACATGCACAGACCATTTTCTGTCATAGGCTGTAGTATTCATAAAGATCTTCAAATACTAAATTTAAAATAGTTTCGGTAAATAATGTCGCTAAAATCATCAAAATACCGCATATCGGGAGGTACGGTTATATGGGGGCTATACCAAGACGTCGACCTAAATGGCTCATTTTCTGCCCTAGGATGTAGTATCCATTACGAACTTCAAATGCGAAATTTGAAATAGTTCCGGTAAATAATGTCGCTAAAATCATCAAAATACCGAATATCGGGAGGTACTGTTATATGGGGGCTATACGAAGACGTGGACATGCACAGACCATTTTCTGTCATAGGCTGTAGTATACATTACGAACTTCAAATGCGAAATTGGAAACAATTCCGGTAAATAATGTCGCTAAAATCACCAAAATACGGAATATCGGGAGGTACGGTTATATGGGGGCTATACGAAGACGTGGACCTACATGACTCATTTTCTGTCATAGGCTGTAGTATTCATTACGATCTTCAAATACTAAATTTGAAATAATTCCGGTAAATAATGTCGCTAAAATCACCAAAATACGGAATATCGGGAGGTACGGTTATATGGGGGCTATACGAAGACGTGGACCTACATGACTCATTTTCTGTCATAGGCTGTAGTATTCATTACGATCTTCAAATACTAAATTTGAAATAATTCCGGTAAATAATGTCTCTAAAATCATCAAAATACCGCATATCGGGAGGTACGGTTATATGGGGGCTATACGAAGACGTGGACCTACATGGCCCATTTTCAATACCAAGAATCCTGCAGACGTAATACACATTTGAGTAAAATTTGATCAACCTAATTCATTTCGCTCGGAAGCTAGAGTGATTTCCACAGACAGACGGATAGACGACCAGACGGACGGACATCGCTAAATCGACATAGAATTTTATGATGATCAAGAATATATATACTTTGTGGGGTCTAAAATGTACATTTCGAGGTGTTGTCAACGGAATGACAAACTTAATATACCCTCCATACTAAGGTGAAGGGTATAATAATACATTTCTTGTTTGGAGATCTGCTTTTGTAGTGTTCGTAAAATCCCAGATTGAGAAGAAGAAAATATCAAACCTAAAATTTCTTTTTTACAACAACCAAACTTTTTAGTTGCCTCTTTCAAAAATGTTCTACAAAAAACAACAACACCAACAACAATTTTCTTGAATAGCAACTATTTTCCAAAGAGTCCGCATGTGTGTGTGTGTTGCCTGGCCTCAGAGCGGAGAAAAAACGTTTACAAAATATTGTTCATAGCCAATGAGGAAAAATGTTTTGGTTGAAAGTCTATAAGAAAAAGCTTTTCCCTCGAGGCTTTGCAACGAACCGACCGCCACCACCCTCTTTAAATTTCATTTTAAAAACCTAATTGCTCTTTTATAGCTGGCAAATAAATATAAACTATTTTGTAATCGTAACTAATTGAGAGATGATAGAAGTTTGGCCTAGGCTGCGGCTTTGGGCGAAAGTAAATTGTGTGTGGCAAAGAAAATCAAGGAAATTTAGTTTTGGAGAACTTGTCGAACTAAAATTTTATGGACATGGATGATGTAAAATATAATTAACCACATTAAATTGTAGGGAAAATTAAACTAATTTAAGGAGCAAAGGGTAAATAATGCAGGGCAAGAGAAGGAAAAAATCTTTATTTTATTAAAATTGTACTATATCGGAGGAGGCCTAAAGACTGGAGGATCAACGATAAGTATGGATCTTTTAGAGCGACTAAAGAACAATGGAAAAAGTATTTCTTCAATATTCGGCCTAGAAAGGTTTCCCACCCCCCTAAAAATTAAATATTCCAACTAACGCAAAATACCAGATATCGGGCGATATCTATACATTAGGGCTTTATCAAAAATCAACCTATATTAGCAGTTTCTGAAGACAGGTACATGAAGTGCAATCTTCTGCCTAAAAGCCTTTTTTTATACCCTCCACCATACATAGCATGAATGGTATATTAAGTTCGTCATTGCGTTTGTAACTCATCGAAATAATAATTTTAGACATAACAAAGTATATATATTCTTGATCAGCATAAAATTCCAAGACGATTTAGCCCTGTTCGCCCGTCTGTCCGTCTGCCTGTCTGTTGTAATCAGGCTAGAGTCAAAACGAATAAAGATAGAAAGCTAAAATTTTGCACAGATCAGTCATTTGTCTGCATGCAAGTCAAGTTCGAAGATGTGCTATATCGGTCCAGGATATCGTATAGCCGCCATACAAAGGCACCCCCCGATATTCGTTTTTTTTTGATGATTTTAGTCACATTTTTCAAAGGAATTATCTATAATTCTACAAAAAGAGTTCCTTCTGAGTACTTTACCAACTGAAAAAAAAATAGTCTACATAGGTCTACGATATCGTATGGCCGCCATATAATGGTACCCCCGATATATATAGGGCCACGATATCGTATATTCCTCATATAACGGTACCTCCCTATATTCGGTATTCTGATGATTTTAGCTACATTTTTCAATGGAATTGTCTAAAAATCCATACTAGAAGTTTTTTCTAAGCACTCTAATCCCTGGAAGAGAAATGTCTATTTAGGTCCACGATATCGTATAGCCCATACAACGGTGCTGGGTACTACAACCATTGACGGAATATTGTCTAGCCCACATATAACGGCACCTGTCTTTATTGGATATTTTGATGATATTACCGACATTTTTTACCGGATTTGTTTCAAATTTCGTATTCAAAGGTTGTTAAGGGTACTACAGGCTATGACAAACAACTACCTAT
This sequence comes from Musca domestica, assembly GCF_030504385.1. Classification (NCBI taxonomy): domain Eukaryota; kingdom Metazoa; phylum Arthropoda; class Insecta; order Diptera; family Muscidae; genus Musca; species Musca domestica. Next base: position 9,319,421 of record NW_026712249.1, on the reverse strand, counting down.
GCAGAAACACGTCTTCGTAAAGCCCTTTTATAACGTTTTCCTTTCTTCCTTTGAGAGGTATTTTCGACGGATTTTGTTTTTTTTTTTTTTAATTTTCAAGTTCCATCAAAATGGTGGAGGTCATTAAAAGTTCGCCCTGCTGCTTTTTAAACCCTCAGCCATATTGCTGGAGAGGGTATATATCACTTGACGTGGTCAAAACGTGCCTCATTGAAATAACGGTTTTAGTCCCTAGGTCTTATTGGACCAAAACCGTTTTAGGACATTTGGAGTCGATCTAGCGATGTCTGTCCGTCCGTGCGTCTGTCCGGTTGGCTGCTGCGCACGATAACTCTCGATGAGAGTATCCGATTTGATCCAAACTCAGTACATCGCAATATTATTGTCAAACTCAGATCAAGTTCGGAGATGGGTAGTATCGATCCACTCCTTCTGGTACCTCTCCCAATGTCAAAATTTTCAAAGAAAATAACTTACTGCGAAGAAAGAGAAAGGATTATCCGATTTTGCTCCAACTTTGCAAACCCTAATATTTGCATCAGTTCTAGGTCAGGTGAGAAAATGGACAATGTAGATCCACTCCATCAAATACTTCCCCCACAAAGGGTAAAAATTTTGAAGATGGAATATATCGGTTTACTCCTTCTGGTACCTTCCCCACAAAGGGTCAAAGTTTTGAATATTCATGAAGCTCATAAAACACGAAATTAAAATCCGATTCCATTCAGACTTGGCACATCTCAATCTTTCCATAAACACAAGATGTTGTGTAAAGATGGTAGAGACCGGACCATTCCCTCTGGCCCCTCCCCCACAACAGTTCAAAGTTTTGAAAACCGCAAAACGATTACAAAATCTGAAATATGCCTTCCGTTTTTTTTTTTTTTTTTTCAAATTTCACACATCCCATTATTTTTGCTAATTCAAGATCTGTTTAAAAAATGGAATGTAGAGTATGAGATAAGAAAACTGCAACAAAGTTAAACGCCATAATTTGTACATTTTTGTCCAAGTTTTATTGAATGAAAGCAAAAAAATTCGGAAATAGCATCAGATTTTAGAATAAGTTTAGATTTGTTCGAATTGGTAACTTTTGGCACGAATTATGATCTTCAAACGGCCAATGAAACCGTCAGATGCTGCCCAAATGTTGCTCTGCGGTATTTTGGTCAATTCCCGGCGAAGCCCTTGCTTGAGGTGATCGACACTTTGGTATTTTTTAGTGCCAACCTTGCTTTCCAAAATACTCCAGAAATTTCATTTTGTAACCATTCTTGGGTGGCGCGTGCTGAGTGCGATGGTGTTGAGTCCTGTTGGAATGTCCAAGGTCTGCGGCCAAAATGTTTGCTTGCCCAAGGCTTTAATATACCCTCCAGAATATCTGCTGTTATGGGGGCCCACACCATCACCATGACCTGCGCTTAAGTTTTGGTGGCCAACCGAAGCTGCACATTGACCTCTTTGGCAAGTAAACACGATCATTTTGTTTGCTAAAAGACTGCTGGACAACGAATATTTTCTCATCGGAAAAAATCGGCAGTTCACCAAGCGAAGCAACTCTTTAGCTCTTTTGAGTCTATTTTCTTCCTTTTGCGGTGTAAGTTCTTGCACTTTTTGGAATTTCAATGGCTTTGCCCCGAGCTCATTTTTCAATCTTTGCCGAATGGAATATTGCGATATGTTCAGCTCACGAGCGACGCGGGTTTCGATCAAGTCGCTTTTCTTTCTTTTCGAAGCATTTCTGCTGATGTTGCTGTTTTCTTCCGTCCACTTCCTTGACGTCGGGCTACGCTGCCAGTATCACGGTAAAGAGCGATGGTACGAGTCTAAAAAGATTTATTCACATTTAAATGCTGGAATGCTCTTACGATAGCCACTTGTAGTTTAGCAGCCAAATATAAAGAAATCACAGTATCAGGCTTGAATTCCATCCCGAATAACTTTTTTTCTTGTACGCTTGTAAAAAATATATTGACCTGTCACTGGAATAATATTAACAGCTGTTGGACGAGTGGCTTAGAAATGACAGCAGTCTGAAATTGGTTGCAGTTTTTTCATATCACCCTGTGTATCACCAATATTATGGCGGAGCCTCAAAAATTGGCAGAAGTCACCTCCTGATATAAAAATTTAAATTTAAAATTTAAAGACCCCATTCATGTTGGGACCTTTTTTTGAAATCCTTCTACAATGCATTATTTTTGTCATTGAAACTAATTTATTTTTTTCCACTTCCATTTTTCCCTGTTAGTTATACCTTCCCTTACAAAAAATGTCTCAAACCCAATAGGGCTTAAATCATTTACATGTGTAAATGAATCTCAAATATTTGTTTGTCATTTATGTCATGTACGACACACAATTTTGAAACTGAAATGTTGCAACATCAGCATTCGATTCGACGGCAGACGGGCGACAAAAAACGAAAAAAAAAACTGATTTATTTTTACATAACCGAATAATTGATTTAAGCGGACAATATCTGCAATGACATCTACTATGAGCAGAGAGACATGAATAAGTCAATGTTCGGTCTCGGTAGCATCAACACAAAAAAAATGTTTTTCAATAAAAAAATATTAATTAATTCATTCAGTCAGTCATTCATTCATTGACACCCCAAACTGGTGCATTCTCACACCCACTTAGACACAATATGGCACACACACATATGCATATCTACATATGTGTTTGTGTGTGTGGACACATGTATGAGAGGAGAACAAGAAATTAACAATTTCTGTCTGCTTTCTATCATAACCAATTTTATCGTCATCATCATCATAATTGTTCACAGCGTCATCATCCGCATCGATTCCGACATCGTTATTCAAGGATTAGCACCATAAAAATTGAATCTATTTAAGCTTGCCATGGCAGCAGACGTTTAGCCAAGCAGATTTTTTTAAAGGACCTCCCCATTGATTCTTTAGGGGGCACAAAAGAGGGGAGAGGAATCTCCCCCTCCCCCCTCTCTCTCCCCCTTCCCAAAATCGATAAGCATTGTGCATAACGACAACCTTAAATGAAATTCATTGGAAAATTTAAATTACTTTCATCGTTGCGAATAGTTTTCGACAGGGCCAATCGATTTATTTTCCACTCACACGCACTCAAGCAGCAGCGGCAGCATCTGCATTCAAGGCATTACTGGCAAACACAAACAACAACAGCAACAATAGCATAGTTTGCATTTGCTCTGACCTTGACGCTGTGATCACAGAAGTGAAAAATTGTTTGCGCCGCCGCCCATGTGAAAAACATTTTTAACTTTTCAATTTAGATTTTTAGAATGTAGCAGCGATTCGCACTGGCGAATGCGGTTAACGCTGCAGATTGAATAGTAATTTGTGGCGAATGGCTGGATGGGTTATGTGGCAAGGGCTTTTGTTAAATTTATTTAGTGCGTGAATATTTGCATGCACCTAATGTGACATTGAGAAGGGCAAACTATTTTCTGTGATTGACCTACTAACCTCCACAAATTTTTCGAAGTGATGAAATAATGGGAAAATGTTTGCAGATTAAAGATAATACATATATCTTCCATAACACTGAAAATTCAAAGATTTTTTAAAGTACCGAACCAAACTGCAAAAAAAAAAAAAAAAAAAAAAAAAAAAAAAACAAGTGAAAAACTATAAATTCACCATTTTGAACGTATTTGGCAATTTTCAAAAAAAAAAAAAAATAAATAAATAAATAAAACCGTTTAAAAATCTGCTAAAATCTTAAAAATACCGAATGTAGCCGGACCTGCAAAGGCAAATTTTGCCAATACAACAGTCAAATGTTAAAATCGGTTAATAATGTAGCTAAAATCATCAAAATACCGAATATAGGGAGGTACCATTATATGGGGGCTATACGAAGACGTGGACCAGAACAGATAATTTTCTGCCTAAGGCTGTAGTATCCATTACGAATTTTAAATACAAATTTGAAAAAAAAATATATATATATCTCCTTACTTCGTTTCGTTCGGAAGCTAGATTGATTTCAGCAGACGTACGGACGGACATCGCTTAATCGACATAAGATTTTATGCTGATCAGAAATATATATAATTTGTAGGAATGACAAATGTTGACCCTTTGTGGGGAAGGTACCAGAAGGAGTGGACCGATATATTCCGTCTTAATACCATATCGTGGATTTATAAAAATATTACGATGTGTGAAATTAAAAAACAATCGGACTCTTACATCATATTTTAGAAGAGTTATAATTATTCAAAATGTTGACCCTTTGTGGCAGAGGCACTTGATGGAGTGGACCAATATTATCCATTTTCGCACCTAACTTAGCAAATATTAAGATTTGCCAAGTTGGGCCGAAATCGTATTATCCTCTTCCTCTTTCTGTGAAGTAAATTATTTTCTTTGAAAAAATCAATATTTTATGGGGGGGAGGTACCAGAAGGAGTGGACCGATATTGCTCATCTCCGAACTCGATCTAAGTTTGATAAAAATATTACGATGTACTAAGTTTGGTCCAAATCGAATACTCTCTTCGAGAGTTATTGTGCGCACCAGTCAGCCAGACAGACATACAGACGGAAGGACGTTCATCGCTAGATCGACTCCAAATGTTCTGAAACAGATTTGGTCCAAAGGTCTTAAACCGTTATTTCGACTAGCCACATTTTGACCTATCAAATGATATATACCCTCTGTAGCCATATGGCTGAGGGTATAATAAGAAGTACGGTTACATATCTCAAGATAACATGGTTTACCTTGAAGTTGCAGTCGAAACCGAAAGTTACGGATAAATCTTTCTTTATCTTTATGTATGGTCAGAACTCAAAATACCAAATTGCACATGATTTGGTTGGAAATTGTGGGCAAATTACTGAAAATCAGGAAGAAATGTTATAGTGGCCGATATTTTTCAGTTTCAATAACTCAGTTTCTTCTTAAAATATTCCAATAAATATTAAGAAAATATAAATATATTTAAATTTAAAATTTCTGTATTTTCATTATTTTCAGGTAAGTTTTGGAACAATACAAACATATCACACCTAATATATCCAAAATTGAAAGCAGTAAGTATCAAAAAATACTTCGAAATTAAATTTGGACGGACTACTGCAAACATAAAGGCCAAAAAATCTAGTTAGAAACATAATAACATACACTGACACAGTGACATCACAAAAACAATTATCTTCTTAGAAGTTCTTTTTTTCAAGGACTGTGGTGGAATTTTAAAAAAAATATTTTTTTTCAAGAACCTTTAGAGAAATTATTGTAGATTGTTTGAAAATTATTTCAATAGCAATTATCACTTATTAAAAAAATAAGATCTTAAAAAAAATTTTTTTTAGAGGAACCATTTAAAAAATAATTGTGCATTCTTTATAAATACTGTTTAAGGACCTTTCGAGAATTTATATCCTCAGCCCTCATATGGCTAGAGAGGGTATATATCATTTGATAGACCAATACAGGTCTCTTTGGACTAAATCCGTTTTACGACATTTGGGATCATTCTAGCGATATCCGTCCGTCTGTCTGGCTGGTGTGGACGATAAATCTCAAAGGGAGTAACCGATTTGATTCAAACTTGGTACATCGTAATATTATTGTCAAAATTAGATCGACTTCGGAGATGGACAATATCGGTACACTCCTTCCGGTACCTCCGCAACAAAATGTCAACATTTTCAAAGAAAATAATTTTTTGCACAGAAAGAGGAAGGATAATCCAATTTTGCTTCATCTTTGCAAATCCTAATATTTGCATCAGTGCTAGGTCAGGTGCGAAAATGGACACTACTCTCCATCAGGTACCTCCCCCACAAATGTGGAATAATTATAACTCTTATAAAATGTGATGTAACTGTCTGATTGTCTTCAAATTACAAACATCACAATATGTTTAATAACCCAGGGTCTGATGTGAAAACGAAAGATATCGCTCCACTCTAGCAAGTACCTCCTCCACAAAGGGTCAATTTTTTGAATATTTATGAAGCTAATTAAACACGAAATTTACATCCGATTCCATTCAGACTTGATACATCTAAATATTTCCATCAACACAAGATCTATTATAAAGATGGTAGAGATCGGACCATTCCTTCTGGTACCTCCCCCACAAAGGGTTAAATTTTTGTATAACCAAAACGATAATATAATTCGAAATAAGCATCCGTTTCTCTTCAAATTGCATACATCAAAATATTTTTTTTTTTAACTCAAGGTCTGGTGTTAAGATGGAATATATCGGTCCATACCTTTTGGTACCTCCCCCACAAAGAGTCTAAATTTTGAATATTCATAAAATGCGAAATTAACATCCGATTCCATTTAGACTTGGCACATCTGAATATTTTTATCAACACAGGATTTGTTATAAAAACGGTACTGATCGGACCATTCCTTCTGGTACCTCCCCCACAAAGGGTCGAAATTTTGAATATTCATGAAGATCATAAAACGCGAAATTAGCATCCGTTTCTATTGAGACTTGGTAGATCTGAACACACCAGCGATTTTTAACAATTTGTATATCAAATATTTCTCTCAACCATGGAAATATGGAATTTATGACATCGCATAAAACTGGATATAAAAATTTAAATTTTTTTGTAATTCTGTCCATACCAATATTTTTATCTGGTACCTCACGGAGATTTTAACATTTTCTAGAAATTATCTCATATCTCAAATAAAGTGAAGGAAGTCGATGTAGTCCAAACCTGGAACGGCGCAATATTTATATCGTATTTATATGGGTCCAATACTCAATCAACAATATTTTCCAATTCCTTCGGAACCTATTCCATAGAGGTTCAACTTTTTGAATAATTATAACAGAAGTCGAAATATATTTGAACACTGATAACGACTGATACATTTTAACTTGTTCCATATCGAAATATGGCACGTTGTGGTATTGATATCAGACTTAGGTCAGATACGAATTGGACAATATTGGCCAACTGTTTCGGAACCTTCCCCATAAAGGGTCAACAGTTAGAATAATCATAACTCAAGGCAGGGGGTATAGATTTGTCGGCGAATCCGACTGATACTATTTAACTTGCTTTTAACCGAATTCACTGTAAATTGTCAGTTTTTGTTCTTTGTATGTAAGAAATATGCTTGCATCCTCATATAACGGTATCTCCTTATAGTCGGTGATTTTGTAATATTCGCCAAATTGTTCAACGATATTATTTCGAAGTTGATATTCGGTGTTTACAATAGGTACTAGCTTCTATAATTGAAATTTATCTACACAGGCCCACGATTCCGGGAAGCCTTCGTATATCCTAACATTCAGTATTTTCAAAATATATGTACCACATTTTTTAAACGAATTATTTTCAAAATGGTCAGGCTTTATCCCTTTATTGTTGTTTTTATAAAAACAACGTTTGTTTATTAGTGGAGAACGATGATCCCAGACAAAAAACAAGGGAACTGATGAGGATTGGTGGCTCTTTCCGAAACCTAGGTATTCCCTGCCTTACCCCCTGGTAAACATTATTATCGTTCTCCACTAATAAACAAACGTTGTTTTTATAAAAACAACAATAAAGGGATAAAGCCTGACCATTTTGCAACAACAAAATACTACGGTATCCCGAACAAACAAGCCACACTGTTCGAATTATTTTCATTTTCGGGTCATCCAATATGGTTCATATAACGTATCTCCCGTTAATCGATATTTTGACAATTTTATTCTTATGTTTTTAAAGAAGAAGTCTGTAAGGCTTTGAACCATCTTCTGAGAGAAGTCAAAAAATCTTCAATTCCATCGAAACTGACAACATCCGTACTTGTTTTTAAATTTACTTTATTTCATTTCCAATTCATTTATTTGTCATGTATAATACATCAATACCACAGGAGGGGAGGAGAATCGAAACGTTTATCTTCTTCCGTTCCTGTTTTTCTCCTTCTCTTCTTATGCCATCACTTATCATCAATGTTATGTGGTAATCCCGCTAGACAAGCTTTATTGTTAAGGGACAGATCATAAAATGAAAATATTTATATTTTCCCCTTGTCAAATGGTTTTTGTTGTTGAGCACCAAGCAATTAAGCACCAAACAAGCCACAAAAAAATGGTAACGAGAAATGAAGAAGACGAAACACGCACATAAAAATGAAATTGTCACATTGCGGATATCATACCTACAATACATAGAGACACACATTCATGTGGTAAATTTTGGGGAGAGCCATTGGTAAAAAAAATATATTGACTTGATGAATATTTATTTGTATTGACGAATAATATTTATGGGAATTTTTATTTAAATGAGAATTTTGTACGAAATCATACACATACAGGGTGAGATAAAAAAACAGCAAAAAAGTCAAACGCCATAATTTTTAAAACCTCCTCCTCCTTGGAAAGGAGGGTATATTAACTTTGTCATTCCGTTTGTAACATCCCTAAACATTCGTCGTAGGCATTATATATATATATATATATATATATATATATATATATATATATATATATATATATATATATATATATATATATATATATATATATATATATATATATATTATATATATATATATATATATATATATATATATATATATATATATATATATATATATATAGAGTATATATATTCACAATCAGCATAAAATTCTTATTCAATTTAATGATGTCCGTCTGTCTGTTGAAATCACGATATAGGCCACATTATTTGACGTAGAGCGTCAAAATTTAGCAGAACAATTGGTATTGTGTCTAGGATGGTTGGTATTGAAAATGACATATATCGGTCCACGTTTTGGTATAGCACCCATATAACAGTACCTCCCGATATTCGGTATTTTGATGACTTTTGCCGATTTTTTTCTCGGATTTGTCTGAAAATTGGTATTTGTTGGTCATAGTGGGTTCTAGCTCCGGTGGCGGAACATTGCATTTATCGGTCCACGTTTTGGTATAGCCCCCATATAACGGTACCTCCCGATATTCTGTATTTTGATGACTTTTGCCACATTTTTTCACGGATTTGTCTGACAATTGGTATTTGTTGGTCATAATGGGTCCTAGTTCGTATGGCGAAACATTGTATGTGTAGGTCCACGTTTTTGTGTAGCTCCATATAGCGGTACTTCCCAACATTCGGTATCTTGATGATTTTTGCCACATTTTTCCAAGAATATGTCTAAAAATTGGTGTTTGTGGATCAAATGTTTTCTTTACCCTAAGGTAGAGGGTATTCAAAGTTCGGCCCGGCCGAAATTAATGTTTTTTACTTTTTTTTTTAATTTTATTGAATGGAAACAAAATATGTCGGAAATAGCATCAAATTTTGGAATAAATTTAGATTTTTTCGAATTGGTCACCTTCGACACGAATTGTGGCCTTCAAACGGCCAATGAAACCGTCACACGCTGCCCGAATGTTGCTCTGCGGTATTTTAGCCCATACCCGGCGAAGCGCTTGTTTGAGGTGATCGACACTTTTGTATTTTTTAGTGCCAACATTGCTATCCATAATACTCCAGGCAGAATAGTTTAACGGATTGTGTCTGATCAATTAAACCGTCACACGCTGCTCGAATGTTGCTCTGCGGTATTTCGGCCCATACCGGCGAAGCCCTTGCTTGAGGTGATCGACACTTTGGAATTTTTTAGTGCCACCCTTACTTTCCAAAATACTCCAGACACAATAGTCCAACGGATTGGTATCCGGAGATTTTGGTGGCCATTGTGCGCTGGAAATGAAGCGAGGACAGTTTGGTATTTTTTAGTGCCAACCTTGTTTTGAAAAATGCTGCAGACAAAATAGTCCAACGGATTTTGTCTTTCCAATGAAACCGACACATGTTGCCTGAATGTTGCTCTGCGATATTTTGACTCATTCTCGGTGATCGACATTGAGATGATCGACACTTTGGTATTTTTTAGTGCCAACCTTGCTTTCCAAAATAACTCCCGACACAATATCCACTCCAGCGGATTGGTATCCGGAGATTTTGGTGTCTATTTTGTGCTGGAAATGAAGCGAGGAACCTAATTTTGTAACCATTCTTGGGTGGCGCGTGCTGAGTCCTGAGTCCTGTTCGAATGTCCAAGGTCTGCGGCCAAAATATTTGCGTGCCCGTACACCCTCCAGAATATGTTCGCGATAATATTCGGCATTTATTCTGATGCCACGGTCGATTAATACGAGCGGAGAGCGACCATCGGCTGTTATGGTGGCCCAAACCATCACCATGGTCGGCGCTTGAGTTCAGGTGCCCAAGCGAAGGTGCACATTTTCAGCTGACCTCTTTGGCAAGTAAACACGATCCTTTTTGTTTGTTTACAAACTGCGGGACATCGAATGTTTTCTCATCGGAACGGAGAAAACCAAATTCGGCAGTTCACCACATTCGGCCAAGCGAAGCAACTCTTTAGCTCTTTTGAGTCTATTTCCTTTCCGGTGCGGTGTGAGTTCTTGCACTTTTTGGAATTTCAATGGCTTTACCCCGACGAGCTCATTTTTCAATGTTTGCCGAATGGAATATTGCGATATGTTCAGTTCACGAGCCATTTTTCGGCTACTGCAACCCGGGTTTCGATCAAGTCGCTTCTTTACTTTTCGAACCATTTCTGCTGGTGTTGCTGTTTTCTTTCGTCCACCTCCTTGACGTCGGGCTATGCTACACGGTATCACGGTAACGAGCGATGGTACGAGACACAAAAGATTTATTCACATTTAAATGCTGGAGTGCTCTAACGACAGCCACTTGTGGTTTACCCGCCAAGAAATCACACTATCACGCTTGAATTCCGTCGCGAATAACTTTTTTTCTGGAAAATTCGCACCAAAGTGCTTTTGTACGCTTGTAAACAATATAATGAGCTGTCTTTGGAAACAGCTGTCGGACGAGTGGCTTAGAAATGACAGCAGTCTGAAGTTGGTTGCAGTTTTTTCATTTCACCCTATATCTGCTGTCGGACGGGTGGCTTAGAAATGACAGCAGTTTGAAGTTGGTTGCAGTTTTTTTATTATCTCAACCTCTATCTGCCAACCTCTTCTGGTGCCTCACCCACAAAGGGCTTAGAAATGAAAGCAGTCTGATGTTGGCTGCAGTTTTTTTATCTCACCCTGCATTTCAAATAATTAAATAGGCTAAAGTAAGTAATAAACAATTTGATTTGCCCAATATAAAACCAGCAAAAATTTGCTTATATTCCGGCACCTCAAAGGAGGGGGTTGCTTTTTGCCTAAAAGAGTCAAAATACGCTTTATCGCTCGCTCGCTTATAAAGACGTCATGACAATTTACAAATGTTTATATTTATTTAAATATATGTTTGTGTGTGTGTGTGCGTGTGCAAACAAATCAAAAAGTCAATTAAACTTGACTGACTGACTGACATTCAAGTGGTGTTTTTTTCTCTGTGTTTTAAGGATTTCTTTATTTAGATTCTAAACCAAAAAATGCTCTCTCTCTCTCTCTCTCTTTGTCTCTCACCCCACGTGCAGTTATCCTTCAGACTAAATGTCGGCAGCACTTAAATTAATGTGTGCATATATGTGTGTGCATGCGTGTGTGTGATTTCATTTAAAATATATGTATATCTATCTGTTCACATGTGTTAATGTATGCGTTGACCTTCTCTGTAGGCCAAAAAATCAGCTGGTGTGTAACAAAAAAACAAGTCGGTATTTTGAGGTTTCCTTGCCAGAAATTCACAGTTTCATGGAGAATGAAAATTAAGGTTGGCGGGAGGGGGTGTAGCCTCCGTCATGTCAAGTCGCTGTACTTGAAAAATTCCTTAAAACTTCGCAGCCATTCTTATAAATATTTAAAAAAAAACGTACATAATTACAGACATACCCTACATACTTGTAGGATTGTGTATGTGTGTGTGTGTACACACACACATATGCACATACATTAAACACTGTTAATGGCTTTAATAAGGGAATTAAGTGCTTGTCTTTTAATTAAATTTTGTTACTGTCGGAAAGTAGAATATTTAATTGACACTTTTTGTTTGAGCTAAGCTAAGTTAATAGCTGGAAACAATTTTGTTGGTACAGTACATTAATAGGTCGGCGGGAGATGAGGTAGTGAAAAATCAATTACTAGGACATATTCTGCAGAAAGCTCCAGTTATTATACCCTGCACCTCGAAATGGAGGGTATATTAACTTTAGGAAGCGGACGGAAGAAAACAGCAACATCAGCAGAAATGGCTCGAAATGTAAAGAAACGACTTGATCGAAACCCGCGTCGCAGTGGCCGAAAAATGGCTCGTGAACTGAACATATTGAAATATTCCATTCGGCAAATATTAAAAAATTACCTCGGGGTAAAGCAATTGAAATTCCAAAAAGTGCAATAACTTACACCGCAACAGAAACAAAATAGACTCAGAAGAGCTAAAGTGTTGCTTCGCTTGACTGAAAGTGGTGAACTGTCGAATTTGGTTTTCTCCGCTCTGATGAGAAAACATTCGTTGTCCAGCAGTTTGTAAGCAAACAAAGTGATCACTTGCCAAAGAGGTCAGCTGAAAATGTGCAACTTCAGTTAACCACCAGAACTCAAGCGCCGGCAATGGTAATGAGATCAGGGAAAAATTCTTAGTCGATTTAACGATGTCCGTCTGTCTGTCCCACATTATTTGACACAGAGCTTCAAAATTTGGCATAATAATTTGTATTGTGTCTAGGAAGGTTGGTATTGAAAATGAGATATGTCGGTCCACGTTTTGGTATAGACCCCATATAACGGTACCTCCAGATATTCGATATTTTGATAATTTTCCCCACATTTTTTCACAGATTTTTTTAAAAGTTGGTATTTGAAGGTCGTAATGGTTTCTATCTCCGGTGACGAAACAATGTATCTATAGGTCCACGTTTTTGTATAGCCGTCATATAACGGTACCTCCCGATATTCGGTATTTTGATGATTTTCCATAAATTTTTTCCACGGATTTGTCTAAAAATTCATAATGAGTTCTGGCTCCGGTGACGAAACAATGTATCTCTAGGTCCACGGTTTGGTATAGCCGCCATATAACGGTACCTCCCGATATTCGGTATTTGGATGATTTTTGCAATATTTTTCTTCAGATTTGTCTAAGAATTGGTATTTGTAGTTCGTACTGGGTTCTAGTTTCTGTGGCGGATCATAGTGTATATAGGTTCACGTTGATCTATAGCCCTCCATATAACGATACCTCCCGATATTCTGGGTTTTGATGATTTTGGCCACATTTTTCAGGGATTTGTCTAGAAAATTGCTATTTGTAGTTCGCTGTGGGTTTTAGCTCCTGTGGCGGTGCAGAGTATATATGGGTCCACGTTTTGGTATAGCCCCCATATAACGGGGGTACCGTTATATTTTTATTATTTCCGCAACATTTTTTCAGGAATTTGTCTAAAAATTGGTATTTGTAGTTCATAGTGTGTTCTAGATTCGGTGGCAGAACACTTATGATTCATCAACGCCCAGACGAAACGTCTGAAGCAAGAATCATGTGATTTTGGGTGGGGGTCACTCTTCGTACAAAGGGATCAGATAAGACTGGGTTTTTTGGAAATTCGTACTAGAAAAGTTACGAAAAGTATTAAAAGGTACTATGTATGATACCCTTTGTATTTGAGAAAGCAGTAGAGCTAGATATCTTAAATTTGTAATGAGGGTCACTGATAGAGTGTATGATAGATGTACCAAAGGGTTTTTAGGTATTAGCACTAAAAGTGTAAGAAAAATACTCAAATGTACTACATTTGGTACCATTTCTTATCATGTGTTCGGTTAGAGTTAAAAACTTCAAATTTGGTGTAAGCTTCAAGTTTGAGAAGTAGAGTCGATGTAAAAAGATAGTTTTGGAAGTGGGTACTCATCTATATGAAAAGTACTAAACTGTACTAATTTTAGTACAATTTGAATTTGAAAGAATGGATGGAGATGGAATCCTGAAATTTGAAATTGTTATTACTGGCGGAGTGTAAAATTGGGATATGGAGGACTTCTTCGAACTTTGTACTTATGTGCACGAAAAGTACTAAATGGTACTAAATTTGGTACAATTTCGACTTGGGTGAATCGATAGAGCTGGAATGCTGAAATTTGGAAATAAGATTTCTATTGCATTGTAGGACTGAGGAATATAGTTATTCTAGGAAATGTGTACGTTGTACGGGTTGTAGAATTGAGATATGGAGGACTTTATCGAAATTAGTGCTTAGGTGCACGAAAAGTAATAAATGGTTCTACATTTGGTACAATTTCATTAGGGTGAACGAATAGAGCTGGAATTCTGAAATTTAGATTTAGAAGATTAGCATTGCATTGTAGGACTGAGTTATGCAGCTAGTTTTGAACATTTGTACTTATGTGTACTAAATGGTACTAAATTTGATATATTTTAAATTTTTGGTGAACCTAAAGAATTGGAATCCTAAAATTTAAAAATCAAACTTTTCATTTGACTGCATCATGTAGGAACTTATGTAAATTTGTACTTAACTGTACTAAGGGGTACTACCAATAGTACTGGTATCCAGAAAATTATAAATTAGGTTACTGTCGGAATTTGGAGCAAAGGATTGAGATGGAATTCTAAAATTTGAAACGAACATTATTGGTGGAGTGGAATATGGAGGATTTTTTTCGAAATTTCCACTTATGTGCACGAAAAGTACTAAATTGTACTAAACTTGGTACAATTTCGATTATGGTGAGCCGATTTTTAAATTTAGAAATAATATTACTATTGCATTCTAGAACTGAGATAGGTTTGTACTTATGTGTACCAAACGGTACTACATTTGGTACAATTTAAATTTTTGGTGAACCGATAGAGTTGGAATACTGATATTTGGAAATAAGGTTACTAGTGAATATTTGGACTGAGTAGGTAGGTTTGGAAATTCGTACTTATATGTAGGTAGAATTTTTTTGGTGAATGTAGAATTATTAAATTTGAAAATAAGATTTCAATTGGACTGTAAGATGTAGTCACTTATAAAAATTTGTACTTTAATGTACTAAATTTGGTACAATTTAAATGCTGGAATTCTGAAATTTGGAAAGAGAGTCAATGCACCAAAAGGTTTTTGGAAGTTTTAACTTTAAATTCATGAAATGCTCTCAAATGGTACTAAACTTCTAAAATTGTACCATTTGGTATTACTGTACTGTACTAAATGCGGAATAGTTTAGGGTGAACAGAGAAAACTTGAAGTTTGTATTGGGGTCCCTGTTGGTGGTAGATTTGTGATAAAGAGGTGGTTGTGGAAATGATTCTACACGTGCACGAAAAGTACTAAATAGTACTATATTTGGTACAATTTGGTACTGGGTGAACAAATTTTAAATTTAAAATCTTAAATTTAGTATTTGGATCGCTGTCATATGGAGTTAGTTTCGCAAATGTGTACTATAATTGTACGAATAGTACAAAATTGGGTATAAGGTAAAGGGATAGAGGTAAAATTATGAAATTTAATACTTTTACTACTGATGGTATCAAGATTAGAAATTTTGCAGTGGTTCCCATATTTTTACGAAATGTACCAAGAGGTACTAAATTTGGCATTGTGTAAAAGTATAGAGCTAAAATCTTCAAATTCGGTATTAAGGACAATGTTGGCATCATGAATTGAAATATGGTGGTGGTTATGCAAATGCGTGCTATAATTCCGAAAATTGATATCTCTGTTGGTATCTCGAAATGTGTACTATTAATGTATGAAAAGTACTAAATTTAGTATTGGATGAAGAGATAAAAAATCTAAAACTTTATAGTAAAACTACTGAAGGCATCTGTGTCAGAGATTTGGCGATGGTTTAGAATTTTGTACTTTAATTGTTCGAAAATACTAAGTGGTACTAAAATTAGGTATTTGGGCGATTGTGAAATTTTATAGTTAGATTACTAATGGTATCTGTGTTTGAGATTTCGTGATGGTTTGAAAATGTGTACTATAATTGTACGAAAAGTACTAAATGGTACTTAATTTTCAATTAGGTGAGTGGATACGACTGGAATCCTCAAATTTTATATTGAAGTCTAATTTGGTTTCGAAATGAGTACTAAAATAATACTTAAAGTACTAAATAGTACTACTTTTGGTATTGGATGAAGGAATAAAGATTAAATTCGAAAATTTGACATATATGTCGCTGTTGGTGTCTGTTGTTAAGATATGAATGTGGATCTGGAAATTTGTACGACAATTGTCCGAAATGTACTACTTGGTACCAAATTAGGAATTGTGTAAAGGGATATATTTGGAATCATCAAATTTGATATTGAGGTCTCTGTTGGTAGCTAGGATTACGATATGGAGGTGGTTTTCCAAATGTGTACTACATTTGGTTACTTAATATTTTATGAGAGTTTTGGTGTTCAAAATTGAGACCTTTTGTGGGGAATGTACCACAAGGAGTGAACCGATATATCCCATCTTCACAATGGATCTTGTGTTAGTGGTAATAGTGGAATGTGCGAAGACGATCGGACTTTTTTTTCTTATTTTATAAGAGTTGTGATTATTCCAAAATTTGAACCTTTGTGGGGGAGGTATTTGATGGAGTAGGCCGATATTGTCCATTTTCGCACCTGACCCAGGAATGAAACAAATGCTACGATTTGCTAAGTTTGAACAAAATCGGATCTTCCCTTCTTGTTCTTTGAGGTAAATTGTTTTCTTTGAAAATTTTGACGTTTTGTGGGGGAGCTACCAGAAGAGGTAAACAGATATCGCCCATCTCCGAACACGATAAAAGTTCGATAATAGAATTACGATGTACCACATTTGGTACAAATCAGATACTCCCTTCGAGAGTTATCGTGAGCAGCAGCCAGACAAACTTATGGACGGACGAACAGTCTTAGATCGAGTCCAAATGTCCTGAAATGGATTTTGTCCAAATAGACCTAGGATCTAAAATCATAATTTTTATGGGACACGTTTTGGCCTCATCAACTAATATATACCCTCTGTAGCCATCTGGCAGAGGGTATACAAATACGTTCAATATTGTCCCTATATGTAAGATATTTACCCCGCAATACTCCCCCAAATACCTATTGAATTTACGTGCAGTATACATTTTGTGTAAAGTTCATACTTATTTGTTTCGACCTTACACACATTTTGACTTCAGACGTACATACTCATACACACACACATATATATTGTGGTGACTGCTGAAAGTGCGGATGTGCGTTGTTGTTTTGTAAATTATGACACGTTCTCTGGTTACGAGATATGAACAGATAAAGGAAAAATGATAAAGAAAACACAGAAACAGCAGCTATAATAGAAGAAGAAGACAACGGAGGAAAACAATAAAAACACTAACGCTGCAACAAAAAGCCAACATTAGACTCGACTCATTATGTTTATTGTTGCTATTGTCTTCGTAGTTTTGTTTAAAGAAAACATTACATGTGTGGCGATGGGTGTGTGTGTGAAAGGAGTGGTATACATACGAATGGGTTACAATAGTCACATACTAACAGAAATGAAGACACCACAATTTTTAGCGGAAAAAGGTACTATTTGTTTTTTAGTACACATGTCGAAAGACTGCAACATATTTGATGTTTCATGTCACTGGGGAGTTACATGCTATATTTGAAGATTGTTTGATTTAAAAAATTCACTTTTAAGCATAAGGAAAATGGTGTACTTTTTAGTACCATTTAGTACACATATCAAAAAAAAAAAAAAAAACGATTAAAAGAGTATCATTCGTTATAGCCGACAGCAATATACACCCAGCCTATGTCCGTTTATTAAAACATATTTTAACGTGAGCAATGATTACTAAAGCTGTTGACCCTTTATGGAGGAGTTTCCGAAGTAGTGGGTCAATATTGCCCATTTCATATTTGACATAAGTCTCATATAACAATACTACTGCTTAATTTCATATTGTGATATTTTTTTTTTTTGAAATTGTTGAAATATGATAAATTGGACCAAAGTAGTCCACTTCACCTAAAACTAATAAAAATATTAGGATGTGCAACATTTGAAAAAAAATATTTTTTGTGGGAATAACTGTTTGTCATAGCTTTTACCTTTTTGTAAGAAAGGTACGGAAGAGGTGAGCCGATAAATTTTATATTCATAACAGATCTCTGATTGAGAAAAATATTTAGTTACCCTGATTTTTTGCAAGTTATGAGAAATATAAAGGGTGAGATAAAAAAATGCACAAAGTCAGACGCCATAATTTTTACATTTTTTTTAAATTTTATTAAAAGCAAAAAAGGCGGAAATAGCATCAAATTTTCGAATAAGTTTACATTTGTTGGAATTAGTCACCTTCAAACGGCCAATGGAACCGTCACACTCTACCCGAATGTTGCTCTGCGGTATTTTAGCTCATTCCCGGCAAAGCGGCTGCTTGAGTTTATCAACACTTTGGTATTTTTTAGTGCCAACCTTACTTTCCAAAATACTCCAGACACAATAGTCCAGCGGATTGGTATCCGAAGATTTTGGTGGTCATTGTGCGATGGAAATAAAGCGAGGAACCTCACTCTGTAACCATTCTTGGGTGGCGCGTGCTGAGTGCGATGGTGTTGAGTTCTCTTGGAATGTCCAAGGTCTGCAGCCAAAATTTTTGCGTGTCTAAGGCTTTGATATACCCTCCAGAATATTTTCGCGATAATATTCGGCATTTATTCTGATGCCACGGTCGATTAATACGAGCGGAGAGCGACCATCGGCTGTTATGGCGGCCCACACCATCACCATGAGCGGCGCCTGTGTTCTGGTGGTCGAACGAAGATGCATATTTTCAGCTGACCTCTTTGGTAAGTAAACATGATCATTTTGTTTTGTTTACAAACTGCTGGACCAGGAATGTCTTCTCATCGGAGCAGAGAAAATCAAATTCGGCAGTTCACCAAGCGAAGCAACTCTTTAGCTCTTTTGAGTCTATTTTCTTTCCGTTGCGGTGTAAGATCTTGCACTTTTTGGAATTTCAATGGCTTTACCTCGAGTTCATTTTTCAATATTTGTCGAATGGAATATTGCCATATGTTCAGCTCACGAGTCATTTTTCGGCCACAGCGACGCGGGTTCGATTAAGTCGCTTCTTTACTTTTCTTACTATTTCTGCTGATGTTGCTGTTTTCTTCCTTGACGTCGGGCTACGCTACCAGTATCAGTATCACGGTAACGAGCGATGGTACGAGACACAAAAGATTTATGCACATTTAAATGCTGGAGTGCTCTAACGATAGCCACTTGTGATTTCCCAGCCAAATATAATGAAATCACTCTATCACGCTTGAATTCCATCACGAATAACTTTTTTTCTGGAAAATTCTCACCAAAATGCTTTTGTACGCTTGTAAACAATATAATGAGCTGTCACTGGAATAATTTTAACAGCTGTCGGATAAATAGCTTAGAAATGACAGTAGTCTGAATTTGGTTACAATTTTTACATTGCACCCTGTATTTAGTTATACAAAGTTTGAAAAGAGTCGCCGACTTTTTTTCCTAGTTATGAGATATATAAGAATGACAAAGTGTGAACCTTTGTGTTAGAGGTATCAGAAGGGGTAGGCTGATATCTATCATTTTCACACCAGAACTTGTGTTTGTAAAAATATTGGCATATATGAATTTTAAAGAGAATTTGATGCTTATTGCGCTTTTTATGAGAGGTATAATTATTCAGAATGTTGGCCCATTGTAGGAGAGGAACCAAAATAAGTTTTTGGACATATTTCAACTTCATACCTGGTCTTCCGTTAATAAAAATATTGTGATGTGCCGATTTTGAAAGAAATAGAATGCAGATTTTGCGTCTTATAAGCTTCACGGCTATTCTAAATTTTAACCCGTTGTGGGGGAGGTACCAGAAGGAGTAGACCGATATATCGCACTTTGCACTAGTTCTTGTGTTGCAAAATATTGCAATATGTGCAATTTGAAGTCAATCGGACTCTTATTTAGCATTTTATGTGAAATTAAATTATTCCAAATTTTGACCAATTGTGTGGAAGGTACCAGAAGAAGGGGGATGATATATCCCGTCTCTACATCATATTTTGTATTGGTGAAAGTATTGCGATGCACGATATTTGAAGTCAATTGGACTCGTACTTCTCATTTTATGAGAGATTTATTTATTCAACATTTTGACCCGTGGTACCATTTTGGGGAGGTACCATAAGGAGTGGACCGCTATATCCCACTTTCATACCATATCTTCTGTTGTTAAAAGTATTGGAATGTGCGCAATTAGAAGTCAATCGGACGAAAATGGTTCGAAAAGTAAAGAAGCGACTTGATCGAAATCTGTGTTGCAATGGCCGAAAAATGGCTCGTGAGCTGAATATATCGCAATATTCCATTCGGCAAATATTGAAAAATGAGCTCGGGGTAAAGCCATTGAAATTTCAAAAAGTGCAAGAACTTACACCGCAACAAAAAGAAAATAGATTCAAAAGAGCTAAAGAGTTACTTCGCTTGGCTGAAAGTGGTGAACTACCGAATTTGGCTTTTTTCCGCTCGATGAGAAAACATTCGTTGTCCAGCAGTTTGTTAACAAACAAAACGATCGTGTTTACTTTTCAAAGAGATCACCTGAAAATGTGCACCTTCAGTTGGCCACCAGAACTCAAGCGCTGGCTATGGTGATGGTGTGGGTGTGGGCCGCCATAACTGCCGTTGGTCACTCTCCACACGTGTTAATCGACCGTGACATCACAATAAATGCCGAATATTATCGCGAAAATATTCTGGAGGGTGTATTGAAGCCTTGGTCACGCAAACATTTTGGCCGCAGACCTTGGACATTCCCACAGGACTCAACACCATCGCACTTAGCACGCACCAACCAAGAATGGTTACAAAAATCAGGTTGCTCGCTTCATTTCCAGCGCACAATGGCCAACAAAATCTCCGGATACCAATCCGGTGTCTGGAGTATTTTGGAAAGCAAGGTTGACACTAAAAAATACCAAAGTGTCGATCACCTCAAGCAAGCGCTTCACCGGGAATGGGCCAAAAAACCGCAGCGCAACATTCGGACAGAGTGTGACGGTTTCATTGGCCGTTTGAAGGACATAATTCATGCTAAAGGTGACCAATTGGAACAAATCTAAACTTATTCTAAAATTTTATGCCATTTCCGACATTTTTTTTTTTGCTTTCATTCAATAAATCAAAAAAATATGTAAAAATTATGGCTTTTGACATTGTTGCTGTTTTTTATCTCGCCCTGTTCTGGCCCTTTGTGGGAAAGGTACCAGAAGGAGTGGTCCGATATATTTCCCTTTCACATCGAATCTTGTATTTCGCGTTTTGTGTGCCTCGTGGTTATTAAAAAAATTGAGCCATTGTTGAGGAGGTACCCGAAGAAGTGTTCCGATACATTACATTTTCTCACCAAATCGTGATTTGGTATAAATATTGGTGTTCGGACAATCAGACTCTTATTTCATATTTTATAAGAGTTATAATTATTCCATTTTTCATTCCATTTTCTACGAAAATTTCGACCTTTTGTGGGTAAGGTACCAGAAGAAGTGGACCTATGTAGCCCATTTGCGAACTCGATCTAAGTTTCAAATAATAATAATACGATGTTCGAGATGGACGGGCGGAAGAACGGACATCCCTAGATCAACTGAAAATGTCCTGAAACGGATTTGGTCCCGAGAGACCTAGGGTCCCAACCCATTTTTTTCAAATAGACATGTTTTTTGTCCGTATCAAATGATATATACCCTCTGTAGCCATATCGCTGAGGTTTTAAAATCAGTGTACTTCTTAGTACCTTTTAGTACGAATTTGCAAAATAATATTATTTCCCATATTTCTAGGATTCCCCAGCCGTTTCTTCTGGCTGTTGGTGAAGCAATCAGGCACTAAGCTTTTAAAACATTATAGTATAGATATATCATATATATCTAAATAGTTCATATAAAACCTGAAAATATATATCTACCGGCAAACTGGCTAATATTTTTCACGTTTTTTCCAAAAGATATCCTTTATTGCTTTTAATACTTGTTTGAATCAAAAACAAAACTTTTTCCACATCCTTTCCTCTGAATGGTGTAGGGTATAATCAGCACGTAAATAATCCATAAAATATCACAACAAAATAGTTTCTTGTCTATACCCGACACATGCTACATGCACACACACACACACACGCACACATATCTACCCAAAACACTCACATACATAAAGATGTATACATGTAACGTTTAATGTTACAAGAACGCCAAAAAATATTAAAAAACTGCATAAGTGAATGAGCGAACGAGTGAGCGTGACATGCACGCACACACACACACACAAACAGCGAGACAAGCAGTTTAGTACAAAAACAAAATAATAGCAAAACCCAAACAACAGCTACTATAGCTAAAGGAACTTGAACAAAGGATATAACAAAACACACAGAATAGACAATACGAGCAACACACACACACACACACACACAAAGAGCTTTCGGGGGAAAAAAGTTAACCTTAAAACGCGTCCCAACAACAGACAACGGACGAACAGAGATATCAGAAAACAAAACAACAAAAAAACATAAATTATGTTTTGTGTTAAAGTCAAGGATTATCGTTTATTGTTACTGTTGTTATTATCTAGTTGTTGTAATATTTCGACGTCCCAGTAGTGGTTGTTGTGACTAACTGTACACAGTGTATATTTTTGTTTTTATTTCTAAATATATTCCAGTTCATGTATACAAAAATAATTTAGTAATATATTTTTGTTGCGACATTTTATCCCACCAAAAAACAAAAAGCTAAACAAAAAAGCTGGGGACAATATCCAATGTCTTTATTTATGTACTAACACACACACGCACACCAAAACTGTATTAGAAACAACAAATTAGTATTCAACAGACATGTACACGTACATGCACATGTATTTTTTTTGTATGTATTTGTACATTTAATAATGAAGATAAACTAATTAGGTCGATTAGCGGCCAAGGCAAGTCATGGTTTTTATTCTCCACATCAATTTGTTAGAGATAAAATGGATTCTTGGCATAGGACGGCCGTGTGAAATGTATTAAGGAATTGTGGATAGTGGGGATGTCTTAAAGACTACTTTTAATGCTATTTAAATATATCTAAATCTATAGATATACTAGTATATTTCGTATGCGGACATTTTCCGATTATTAATGTATGAATAAAAAAATCTCATTCCAAGTTATAAATTGAAGCACTAATTTCAATACAAATCGGTGATAGCTTCATACGTATATACAACCAGTAAAAAACAATAAGTTCGGCCGGTCCGAACTTTTCATACCCTCCACCTTTGGGTAAAGAAAACATTTTTATAAAAAATATATGAATTCAAACGTGTTCCACTTAAAACTACAAATACCAGTAAGACTGTTTGGATAATTCTGTTAAAGTTTTCAAAAAACCATAAGGTGGGTGAAGCCGTCGTGTAGGCGCCATACGAAAACGGAAACCTCTGTAGACAATTTTATACTTTGTCATCTTTATACGGATTGTCATCTACCAAATCTACTAAAATACCAAATTTGAAACAATTTCGTGGGTAAATGTGACTAGGATTATGAAAATACCGAATATCGTAGGGTATCCTTATATGTGTGCTACAGGAAAACATGGAAATAAGTATTCAATGCTCTGCCACCTGAGCTAGAATCCATTATGAACTACAAATACCAATTTTTAGACAAAAACGCGTGGAAAAATTTAGCAAAAATCATCAAAATACTGAATATCGGGAGGTATCGTTATATGGGGGCTGTACAAAAACTTGGACATAAACATATAATGTTGCGCTACCGGAGCTAGAAACCCTCTCGACTTACAAATACCATTTTTTAGACAAATCCGTGGAAAAATGTGTCGAAAATGATCAAAATGCCGAATATCGGGAGGTACCGTTATATGGGGGCTATACCAAATCGTGGACCCATACATTTGGTGTATTAAAGCCTTGAGCACGCAAAAATTTGGCCGCAGATCTAGGACATTCCAACTGTACTCAACACCATTGCACTTAGCACGCTCCACACAAGAATGGTTACAAAATTAGGTTCCTCGCTTCATTTTCGTTGAACTATTGTGTCTGGAGTATTTTGGAAAGCAAGGTTGGCACTAAAAAATATCACAGTGTCGATCAGCGCTTCGCGGTAATGGCGAAGAGCAACATTCGGGCAGCGTGTGACGGTTCCATTTGCCGTTTGAAGGCCATAATTCGTGGCCAATTCGAACAAGCCTAAACTTATTCTAAACGTTGATGCTACTTCCGACATTTTTTTTTGTTTCATTCAATATAATTTAAAATAGATGTAAAAACTATGGCGTTTGACTTTGTTGCGGTTTTTTATCTCACCCTGTATTTAAATTTATATCTGACTCAGTTCAAATACGAAATGGAAAACATTGGTCCACTTCTTCGGTGCCATTCCAATAAAGGGTCAACATTTTAATAGTCAAGTGAAAATTTATTTTAATAAATGGACACAGACTTTGGGCATGGTACAATAAAAAGGTAAGGTAGAACCACCAGCTGATTGCAATTTTTTTCTAAGTGTGCCCGACTTCTGCCAATTTTGTGTATGTAGTTATTGTTTTGAAAAATAACAAGTAAGCAAAGGCTACAGTCGAGCGGGACCGACCGTTGAATACCCTACAACACTATAATAAATGATACAGTTTATATAGGCGAGATACTCGAAAGAATTCCACAAGATATTGTGCCAAATAATAAAGAAAACCATCAGGTTTCGTTCTCTAATTTTCAAATAATAGCAACTTAAACTAATTTGCTCATTTCCAATTTGGCTTTTGCAATGTCCGGTAACCCCCATTCAAATGTGCGTGAGGATCGGTTGATAATTACGACCTGCTGACATTTTTGCAGTTTTTTGGTCCATTTCAACCCCTAAATATATGGCGATCATCTCCAAAAAGAGTAGGCTTCTATTCTGACCCTCATCTTATCCCCATGCAAAATTTCGTAAGGATCGGGCCATAAATGCGATCTTTATATGATATCCTGATATCCTAACTACTTAGTTTTGTTAGCTGTAGAAATATTACCAAATGTTTAATTCAAAATGAAAATATGCCAAAAATATGACAAAATTGAAAAAATATGAGAAAATTTTAAAAAATCAATATTTTCATCTTTAGAGAGATATTTTTATGCGATTTTTTAGACGTTTTTTCTTTCCTGCCAAGAGGCCATTCTGAATTAATGAGAACTGTCGAAATCAGTTCAGCCGTTCTCGACATATAAGAGATCTTTCAAGCATATCTTCTTTGATAGACATATATATCGCACATATTTCGCTATATATCCGATTTGTTTGATGTTAACATCAATGTAAAGGTCAGAAGTAACCTTGTCATGGCTTTGTGATTTCGCCGGTATTTAAAATATTCGCGGTTTAATGAATAATTTTGAATTTTTTCAACACAAAAGATATGGTATATTTTACCCGCTAAATAATATCCGATGACTACCCAAATTGGTAGGCTTCTTCCCCGCCCTAAACTCTAGCCACATGCGAAATTCCGCGTCGATTGGTCTATAATTGCGACCTGTATAGCTACTGCAAAATCCGACATTTTTTCAGTATTTGGTCCATTTCAACCCCTAAATATTATGCGATCATCTCCAAAAGAAATAGGGTTCTATTCTGACCTAAGACCCACCTCCATTCTAAATTTCGTGAAGATCGGGCCATAATTGCGACCTGTAGAGTGATTACAAATTAACATGGACAGACGGACAGACGGACAGACGGACGGACGGACATACATAGCTAGATCGACTCAGGTCGGCGAGCTAGGAAGATCCATATATACTTTCCTATATGGGAAACCAATATTTCGAGGTGTTACATAAATTCTGGCCCAATCAAACTTATAATACCCCCAACACATAGTGTTGTAGGGTATAAAAACAGAATATTTTCAAAATTAATGATGGAAAGGCGCGTACATTGCGAAACGCGCATTAAAGCTATCCGTCAGTTTTGCCGTGGAATTGAAAGATAGAACTGTTTAGATCATATTTTTTAAAGAAAATCCAGGCATTTAATTCATTTCTTCCGCTGTTTATCTGACTTTAAAAATGAGAAAAAAATATTGAATAAATGAAAACAACTTGTTGCATAGAAATTTGACAGGAAGCGATCATAGCCTCTGGGCTGTATTTCTGTAGTTTTATAAAGCTGTTTTACCTCCTTACTGTACCATGGCCTAGGATATACATCTGTAGGCAAAAACTTCTAATACTTCTACTGTCACCTTTTAAATTTACTTTCCAGGATTTTCCTTTCGAAACTTTCAAATTTAATTGTTCCACATCTGAAGACCTTAAAAATGAACTTTATGATTCGCATATGACATGTCCATAAAAAGCATTCGAAAAAATATAAAAACATATTTTTGAATGACAGACGATATCATAAATCGAAATTACTGTTGTTTGATATTCAATTTCTTTGGCTGTATGTGTTAGAGGAAGTGCATCTCTTTATCTGCACACACACTCACATATGTATAGATGTATGTGAAATCGTTAACGATTTTATTATGTGATTTTTATGGAGACATGTTGACAACCATCCTACGAGAGAGGAAACAAATATGTTTATGTCACATTTTATGGCAAAGTTGTAAAATAAAAGCCAAGGTGGCCAGCAGAACACTCGACATTTGGCGTTGCATTTTTGCCAAAAACCGACAAAAATTTTGTACACCAAAAATGCAGGGGGTTCATATTTTGAAATTATTATTAAATTCAATTATTAAAAATAAATTGCAAATATTTCAGTAATCTTAGAGAAGCTGACCTTCAAAAAAAAAAAAAAAAAAAAAAAAAAAACTGTAAAGAAAGTCTTAAAGTCGGCCGGGCCGACCCTACACCACTTTGCTAATTTAATAGAGCTCCACATAACAATTAAAAGAATTCATTCATACACGCTATGATTATAACTATTATTTAAAGTTCAAAGGACTAAATATGCCGAAGCATTTGTATCTTTTGAATTCAGATTTGTATTGCCCATTTAATAAATAAAGCAGCTATATCCAAATCTGAACCGATCTTGATAAAATTTGGCAAAGATATTTCTGATCTGTATTTTATATATTTCCCTGAATATCGTTGTTACGGAGTGCATGTTACGGCTGTGGGTAATAAATATAAAAAATCGGATGAACAATATATATGGGAGCTATAGCTATATCGGAACCGATCTTCACCAAATTTTACATACTAGCTTCTAGACTCAATTCGGTCGTAATTGCCAAATTTCGTCCAATTTGGGCAAATATTAGACGTTTGGTGCACAATCAAAATTAATCGGATGAAGTTATATATATGGGAACTATATCCAAATCTGAACCGATTTCGATAAAATTTAGCAAAGGTATTTCTGAGCGGTATTTGATATATTTCCCCAAATATTGTTGTTACAGAGTGCATCTTACGGCTGTGGAGGACAAATATAACAAATCGGATGAATAATATATGTGGGAGCTATAGCTATTTCTGAACCGATTTCGATCAAATTTGGCATACTTATTTTCAGCCCTAATTTGGTTGTATGTGCAAAATTCCATACTATTTGGACTGATATTACACGTTTGGTGTACAATAAAAGGCAAATCGGACGAAGATATATATGAGAGCTATATCTAAATGTTGACCGATTATCTCCAATTTCAGTAGGGTTCGTCCTTGGGCCAAACAAATGATCTGGGCAAAATTTCATCTGGATAGGGCAATAAATGCGAACTGTACTTTGTTTACAAAAATACATGGACAGACACTACGGATGGACAGACGGATGGACATGCATAAATCGACTCAGAAAGTGATTCTATGCAGATCATCAAAAGGAACTATGGGTGTATCTCTTTTCCTTTTGCTTGTTACAAACAAATGCACAATGAAATAATACCCTGACCACCTTGTGGTGTAGGGTATAAAAAAAACAAGCAGATTTGAAAGCTAAAATCCTTGGGAAAGACGCTCGAAAAAATCCTTTGAAGGCTCACTCCCTTCTATTAAACTTGAAATTAGTTTTAAGTTTTATTTTCAGAAATTAATTGAAAATATGTTGTGAGTTATCTCAGAGAGGCAGTTTTTGAAATAAGGAGACAAGTATTTTATTTTTCAACATCCCCATGATGAGAATGCTTCTTGAAGGACAATCCCTTCTCGTAAATCCTTTTTTTATTTGCCCCCCCCCCCCTTTCAAAAGCCCCAATCTAAATAAAGCTGCTGTTGATTTTTAAGACCACTTGATAAAATAACAAAGATATCTCATTAATGACACTAATTTACTTAAATTCTTTGACAGTAGAAACATGATATTTTTTTGGTTTGCAAGGAAATCCATTGACTCGTCAAGGAAAATTGTATGGCAGTGTCGCAGCAGGGTCGGTCAGGCATTGAGGTCCCCATGCCTAGCACAAGGGGGGGATTTATTTGTGAACTGTCATTTATTTTGATCTTCCTTTTCGGAAGCTTAGCTAATTTATTTGTGGACATTTGACATTTAATGACACGATAGTATTTCACTGACTGAGCTCATCGAATTATCGTCAAGAGCATTGGCATTGGCATCGTCATCATTATCCTCATCAATTGTCCTGGGAAGAGATTTAAGTTAATCTTGATAGTTAGTTTAGCATAGCGAGAGATTTGCATCATTACATATTACTTTCGCATAAAATAAGGCTGGGAAACTGGAATTTACATTGTTAATTACACTGTGCGACGGAATTCAATATTTATACCCTACACGACATAGTGGAAAGGGTATTATGTCTTTGTGCATTTGTTGGTTACATGGAGAAAAAAGCGAGATAGACCCATAGTTCCTTTTAAGGATCTTCATAGAATCACTTTCTGAGTAGATTTACGCATGTCGGTCCATTTGGCCGTCAGTCCATTTATTTTTTTGAAAACAAATTATTGTCTGATTGCGATGAAATTTTTCAAACAATATTTTTTGGCCCAAGGACAAAACCTATTGAAATTAGTGAGAATCGATTCATATTTAGATATAGCTCCCATACATATCTTCAACCGATTGCGGGTTAATTGGGCACCAAATGGCTAATATCAGTTTAAATGACCTGCATTTTGGCATATCCGACCGAATTCAGTCTAGAAGCAAGTAAATCAAATTTGGAGAAAATCGGTTCAGATATAGCTATAGCTCCCATATATATGTTTCATGCGAATTGGGGTTTTAAGTCCGACACATGCGTAATATGCACTACACAAAAATGATAGTTGGTACCAGATAACTAATGAAGTTCAAAAATACCTCTGTCTTTAGCGAGATCGGTGAAGATTAGGATATAGCTTTCATATAAATCTTTATTCGATGTCAGGTTAATTGTGCACCAAATGGCTAATATCAACCCAAATGGACTGAATCTTGCCAATTCCGACTGTATTCATCATAGAAACAAGTACTTCTAATTTGGTGAAAATCATTTCAGATATAGCTATAGCTCCCGTATATACGGGTTGCCCATATTCGACGGACCCATGACTCTTTGGGCCCATTCCAATCGACGAGGCTTGTCCGCAGGCAACATTCTTTGCGTCAATTGAATTTTGTACGGGAACAAATGCAAATCAATGCGAATAATCCGTTGTAAAGTGGACCGAGCCATGTCCAACTGCTGAGAACGGCGTTTTTGGGATGTTCTTGGGGACCTCTCAACACTGGCTCGTACGGCAGCAATATTCTTGGCCGATCGCCTTGGTCGACTTTTATATGGCCTCTCCGGATTAGAAAGAGCCTTACCAGTCGAAAAATTTTCGTATAAACGCTTAATGGTGTTCTTAGAAGGCGCACTTCTCACATTTTTTTTTTCACAATTGACTTCTTCTGTTGAATGTAAATTTCAACTATTTCAGAGCGCTCGCGTGGCGTGTATTGGTTCATGGTAAAAATCTGCTTGGACTGACGCTTCAAACGCGGTATATCATTAAGCGATGTGACATCTCTGTCAAAAGTTATGGCGTTGCCAGATGGGTCCGTCGAATATGGACAACCCTGTATGTTTTATCCGATTTGGCGTTAAAGTCCCTCAAATACGTAAAATGCACTCCACAACAACGAATTTTAATGTCGGGCTTCATTATATTGTTTATAAGCGTACATCAGCATTTTGGTGAGAGTTTTCCACAAAAAAGTTATTCGTGATGGAATTCAAGTGTGATAGTGTGATTTCTTTATATTTGGCTGCAAAACCACAAGTGGCTGTCGTTAGGGCACTTCAGCATTTAAATGTGAATAAATCTTTTGTGTCTCGTACCATCGCTCGTTACCGTGATACTGGCATAGCGTAGCCCGTCATCAAGGAAATGGACGGAAGAAAACATCAGCAGAAATGGTTTGAAAAGTAAAGAAGCGACTTGATCGAAACCTGCGTCGCAGTGGCCGAAAAATGGCTCGTGAGCTGAACATATCGCAATATTCCATTCGGCAAATATTGAAAAATGAGCCATTGAAATTCCGAAAAGTGCAAAAACTTACACCGCAACAGAAAGAAAATAGACTCAAAAGAGCTAAAGAGTTGCTTCGCTTGGTGAACTGCCGAAAGTGGTTTTCTCCGATGAGAAAACATTCGTTGTCCAGCAAACAAAATTATCGTGTTTACTTGCTAAAGAGGTCAGCTGAAAATGTGCACTCTCGGTTGGCCACCAGAATTCAAGCGCCGACCATAGTGATGGTTTGGGCCGCCATAACAACCGATAGTCGCTCTCCGCTCGTATTAATCGACTGTGGCATCAGAATAAATACCGAATATTATTGCGTAAATATTCTGAAGGGTATATTAAGGCCTTGAATAGGCAATCATTTTGGCCACAGACCTTGGACATTCCAACAGGACTCAGCACCATCGCACTCAGCACACGCCTACCCAAGAATGGTTACAAAATCAGGTTCCTCGCTTTATTTCCAGCGAACAATGACCAACAAAATCTCCGGATACCAATCCGTTGGACTATTGTGTCTGGAAAGCAAGGTTGGCCCTAAAAAATACCAAAATGTCGATCATCTCAAGCAAGCGCTTCGCCGGGAATGGGCCAAAATACCGCAGAACAACATTCGGCCAGCGTGTGACGGTTTCATTGGCCATTTGAGGGCCATAATTCGTGCCAAAGATGTTCAATTCGAACAAATCTAAACTAATTCTAAAATTTAATGCTATTTCCGACATTTTTGCTTTCATTCAATAAAATTAAAAAAAAATGTAAAATTAAAAAAATGTAAAAGTCACACGCCAGACTTTGTTGCAGTTTTTTTATCTAACCCTGTATAGCGGTAAACCGAACCATGCTTCGTGGATTATTGCTCTACAAGTTAAGATTCTTTAAGGATTCTCAGAAAAATTCTTTTTGACATCGTACTTTGAAGACAATAATAAGTTTCAACTGCAGTAAAAAAGAAATAACAAAAAATTGAAATAACAAGACCAATTGCTCTTCTATGAGAGAAGACCAATTGATCTTCTATGAGAGAAGACCAATTGCTCTTCTATGAGAGAAGACCAATTGCTCTTCTATGAGAAGACCAATTGCTCGTCTCCGAGAAGACCAATTGCTCGTCTCCGAGAAGACCAATTGCTCTTCTCTGAGAAGACCAATTGCTCGTCTCTGAGAAGACCAATTGCTCTTCTCTGAGAAGACCAATTGCTTTTCTCTGAGAAGACCAAGTGCTCTTCTAAGAGAAGACTAATTGCTCTTTTAGCAGAAGACCAATTGCTCTTTTATGAGAAGACCAATTATTCTTCTGCGAGAAAACCACGTTGTCCTTTGGCATCCATGTGAAATCAATGGTTTTCTGTACTAATATTTTATTTTAAAGATGTATTGTTTTTTTTTTATTCCATTCTATTTCTCAGTTAATATTGTTTTTTTCTGTCCAGATAAATATCTAACAAATGCTTTATTCTTGACAACTTGTAATTTTTTCCCAACAAAACGACATGTGCTCGTTTATTGGTCCTGTCGTCATCGTCGTCCTCATCATCGTTATTCATCATGCAGGACTACTCTTCAGTCAATTCAATTGTGTTTTGACTACTACAACAAATTGCCGTTGCTGGGAATGGCCAGCAAAGGAGGGGATAGAAACAAAAATCGATAACAATTGTTAAAACGAGGAAACTTGTTTTTTATTTCAAATCTCTCTACAAAAAAATGTTTCCCTAACACCGACAAATTGCTCTTTCATGAAATTCTGGTTCAAAAGAAACATTTTAGAAAAAAAAAAAAAAAAAACAATGTAAAGTTCCACCCCTCCCAAAAAACAACAGCTGAGAAAAAAGCTCCCTCACAGATTTTCAAACCATTTACTGTCATTCAACCCTGACATTGATGACGACGACGGCGAACGCTGTTGGCCATTCGTCAATATTTGTCCAGTTTGCGGAAGTTATATGCCTTTGTTTTTTGGGGAAAGTTTTTTTTTTTCAAAGGAGGATTTCTAGTCTTTATTGAAGTTTTTTTTCGGGGCTTCCTCTCCATGGTACCCATATTGAAATTTTCGCCGCCATATGAATGTCCCTAAACGTCATTTTTGTTTTTTCCGCCCAAAAAAAAAAAAATCTGAAAAAAATCACCAAAAATATTGCCTTTAAAATTGGAAAGGCGTTAAGTACACACACACACACACAAAGACGCAAGGGCTTATTTAACCTGACCTGACTCCTTTGGCGTAAATGTTTGTTGAGGATTCCTGGCTACTTTTTGAGAGGCAAAGAAAAGGGTTTCCAATTTCTTTGGCATCCCTGTTTCCTCTGTTCGCAAATGGACCTCTTGAAGCAAAATCCTCTTCAAATCCTTTCATTAAATAAGCCTATTTGTAAAACTGAGTCTTATCAATAAACTTATTTTGTGGAGTGGGGGTGGAGGCCTTGTAAAGCAGTTGGGTCTCCAATGAGAATGTTTTTTTTCTTGCTCATGAATGTGTTTTGGAAATTTCTCTACTTTTTGTTTGGGTTGTGGTGGGGTTAGAGAGAAAATTTATTTATAGATTTTAACTATTTGTTAAAGCGTATTATGATTTTGGAAAGTGTGTTCCTATCATCCGTTTCCTCTACTCATCCTCAATTCGATTAAAAAGGGATAATAGAAACATAAGTTTTCTAAGCTATTTGTATTGGAAATAAGTTTTCAAGTCAATGTCCTTGCCATGAATATCGAAGGATTGGGTAGGAGGCAGAAAATGTAAGTTCTCCACTCTGAAGAGAAATGGTAGATACTAGAAAAAAATTAGAAAGAGGATAGGATGAAAGTAGAACCAGTTAAAAAGTATCCGTCGGTTTTGCCGACAGATGTATACCCTCAGCCTATGTCCTTTAATTTAAATATATTTTGAGTGGCGTAATTTTTGACACTTTATAGGAATAAGGCTCCAAAGGCGGACCTAAGTCCGATATAGATATTGCAACCTACCAAAATTGGGACTATATCGACTTCTTCCTACGTTCACTTTATGTGAGACATGTGATAAGTATTTGGAAAATGAAGGACATTTCGTCAGGTACCAGATATAGTGTACCCAAATATTTCAAATCATCTAATAAAAAAATAAAATAAAATACAGGGGTGTTCAATATTTGAGGAAAATCAAATATAAATTTTCCATTTAATTTTAATCCTTTGTCGGGAAGGTACCATAAATGAGCGGAATGATAAATTTCATATTTACATAATATTCCCAGCTGAGAAAAGTATTTCATATATCAAGCTTCGCATGTTATGAGAGATATAGGCAATGACAATTTTGACTGTTTGTGGGGATGGAACCTATCAACTTTACATCAAATGTTGCGTTAGTAAAAATATTGGAATATGTGAAATTTCGAGGTAATCGGATACTTATTTGGCATTTTTCGAGGGTCGTTGGCATTCAAAATGTTGACCCATTTGTGATGGAAGTACCAGAAGGAGGCGACCGATATGCACCCTCTTCACACCCGATTTTTTCATACCAAAAAATAGGGTTTATGAAATTTTAAAAGAATCTGACGCTTATTTCGCATTCTCTAAGAGATACGATTATTCAAAATTTTGATCCGTTGTAAGGTACCAGAAGGAGTGGACCGATATGTACCATCTTCACACTAGATCTTGTTTTAATGAAAATAATATGATGTGCCGAATTTAAAAATAATCCAAAGTCCTCTTCCCGTTTTATGAGTTTTTCTAAATTTCGACTCGATGGGGGGTAGCCATCAGAAGGAGAGTTCCATATTTTTTGTTACCAAAAATAATGGGGTGAGTGAAATTATTATTCAAAATGTTGATCCTTTGTTGGGGAAGTACACGAAGGAGTGGTCCGATATATCCTATTTTTAAACCAGAATTTGTTTTAATAGAAGTATTGGAAATAATCGGATACTCGTTTCCCGTTTTATAAGTTTCATGGTTATTCACAATTTTGAACGAGTGAATCGATGTATTCCATCTTCACACCAGATCTTGTTCTAGTAGAAATATTGGGATGTTTGAAATTGGAAGAAAATCGGATGCCTATTTCGTATTTTTTAGGAATTATAATTATTCAAAATTGTGAGCGTTTTTGTGGGAGGTACCAGAAGGAGTGGTCCTATGTATTCCACTGAGTTTGAAAATAATCGGATGCTCGTTTCATGTTTTATGAGTATCATGAGTTATTCAAAAATGTTAAACCCTTGTGGGGAAGGTACCAAAAGGAGTGAGCCGATATCTATCTTCTTTTCACCAGATCTTGTTTTAGTAGAAATAAGGGGATGTGTAAAAAGTTTAAGACATTTTGTTTCTTATTTCAACTTTTTTTTGTAAAAGTTATAATTTTTCCAAATTTTGACCCTTTGTGGGAGAAGTGCCAGAAGGAGCGCTCCTACATATTCCACCTTCATACCAGATCTTGTCTTAGTAGAAATATTGAGATGTGCGAAATTTGAAGAGAGCTAGATGCTCAATATCCATTTTATGACAGTTTTGGTTATTTAATTAATTAATTAATTTTGACCCTCTCTGGAGGGGGTACCAGAAGGTGTAGTCCGATATATCCCATTCAAGCATCAGATTTTATGCTGGCAAAAATATTGGAATGTGTGAAATTTGAAAATAATCGAATGTTTATTTCGTCTTTTATGATAATTATTCAAAACTTTGACCCTTTGTGCGGGAGGTACTTGATTGAATGGGCTGATATTGTCCATTTTCTCATCTCACCTGACGTATAACTAACAAAAATATTAGGATTTGCCAAGTTCGAGCAAAATAAAATGATGCTTGCTTTTTCTTTACGCAAATTATTTTCACTGAAAATGTTGAGCTATTGTGGGGGAGGTACCAGTAGGAGTGGACCGATTTTGCCTATGTCCGAAATCGAACTTAAAATTAATATTATGATGCACCAAGTTTGCATCAAATTGGATACTCTCTACGAAATAAATCGTGCACACCACCCAGACAGACGGACGGATATCGACTCCAAATGTCCTGAAACGGATTTGGTTCAAAGGTACCTAGGGGCTAAAACTGTTATTTCGACGAGGCACGGTTTGATGTTAAATGATATATACCCTCAGCAGCCATAGGGCTGGAGGTATAATTAGTATAACTGGTCCGAACTTTTAATACCCTCCTCCATTCGGAACGAACTTGAAAGATTAAACAAGTATAAAAACAACTAAGTTCGGCAGGCCGATTTTTTTATACCCTCTACCATTTTGAGGGATCTTGAAAAATTTCAAATAGAAACGATTCTGAACTTCAAGTACGAAATTCGAAACAATTCCGGTGAATAATGTCTTTAATATCTTCAAAATACCGAAAATACCGAAGGGAGGTACCGTTGTATGGAAGCTATACTAAGAAGTGAACTTGCATAGACAATTTTCCGCCATAGGTTGTAGTACATGTTACGAACTTCAAATACGAAATTTGACGCAATTCCGGTGAATAATGTTGCGAAAGTAATCAAAATACCAAAAATCTCGAGGTACCGTTATATGCTATACTAAAATGTATACCTATATAGACAATTCTCTTCCAGGGGTGCAGTACACACAGAGAACTCCTTGTGCAGAATTTTAGAGAATTCCATTGAAAAATATGTTTAAAAACATCAAGAGACACTATATAGGGGGAACCGCTACATGGGGCTATACGATATCGTGGACTTATATAATAAATTCTTTTTCAGGGGGTGCAGTACACACAGAGAACTCCTTGTGTAGAATTTCAGACAGTACCATTGAAAAATGTGACTAAATTCATCAAAATATCGAATATCGTGGGGGGGGGTAACTTTATATGGGGGCCAGTCGAGATCGTGAACTAATATAGCCCATCTTCAAACTTGACCTGCCTACACTGCATCTATGCAAAATTTTAGCTTCTTATCTTAATTTGTTTTGACTGTAGCGTGATTACAATAGACGGACGGATGGACAGGGCTAAATTGTCTTAGAATTTTACGTAGATGAAGAATATATATGCTTTATTGGGGCTAAAATTATTATTTTGACGTATTCCGAACGAATTGACGAACGGAATATACCCTCCATACTATGTATGGTGGGGGGTATTAAAAAAACCGTGTAAAAATACCGCTTAAATGAAAACCGTTATAAGGGAGTAAGGGATATGAAGATGTGGACCTTCATAGTTAATTTTTGGTCATAGGCTGTAGTGCCGATTCGGAAATTTTAAAACAAAATTTGTAAAAGAACCGTTGAATAATATCGATACAATTATAAAAATACCGAATATCGGATAGTATCGTTATATGGGAGCTATACAAAGACGTGTTTGTATACCGAATTTGGATGGCATTATTGTATGGGACTGTACGAAAATATAATTCGCTACAAAAGGGAATAGTACTCCTAACTCCAAATATCGGGAATATACATTATATGAAGGCTATGGGAAAAAGGAGGCTGACATCGAAGGTAATACCTATTACGAACCCCAAATTAACATTTTTACTTGGGGTTGGTAATGCGTATCAGCTACGACGACAGAAAATTGCCTATAAAGATCACCTTTCTTCGCAGAGCATTCATATAATAGAATTTCATTAGAGTTCTCTTGAAAAATTAAATTTACAAAATCTACATATTTTATATACCCTTAAATTTCCCACATCAACATCAAACTTCATCCATCTCGGCCACTTTATCCATTAAATATGTCTTCAGCGACACTATGTCCTTCCACATTTTGGGTGATAGATAATAGATTTGCAACTCGAATAATGACTTCCGTCAGGAAGATAAGAAACAACTATTCATTATCTTTGTACTTTGCACATCACTATCTTGGACGGTTGTAATGGCTCGACCCACCCACCACCAACCAGCTTCTATTCCAGCCACCTTCGAAAAACCCAAAATTGCCGGATGGACATTTTTAGATTTTGGCGACAACAGCAAGTTTTACGTATTTTGTTCTATTTTTGTTTTTGTTTTTGGTGCATGGAATTTGTTTGTCTTTCGTGCAGCAGCAGCATCATTGGGCATCCGGCTGCAACTCCTGAGCCTCACATTTGCCTCGGCTGTCGCTGTTCACCAATATTTGGCTTTGTGCCCGTAATTAGATTTACTTTTGTAAGTAAAAGCGACAGGTTAGCAACACCGGGAGTGACAGGGTGGAATGTTAAGCATTTCTCTCTTCCTTTTTCATTTTCATTTTTTTTTCGAAAGAGGGGTAAAATTGAAAATAGTTTCAAAATTTTCAAGTAGTTACGTTCTTTACTTGTTTTCATAGTTTCGCCGTCTGTTTTTATTTAACATTTGCAAGCAAGCCGAGAAGTTGTTCTTTTTCGTTTATATTTTTGCACGGAGGACAAAATGGCGACAGCGGACGAATGGCCCCAATGACGTCTAGGACATTTTTGTAATGTTTCATAGAAAATGTATTTTTTTCTCCGTTTCTTCTTCTTTATTTGGAAAACAGAGTTAGATCAACACTGAGTATTTCACCAGGTTGTGAAGAGAGTGGGAGAGGTATTCGTGCTGCTATGTTGCAGCGTCTTTGCCAATGTGTCTTTGGGAGGAATGCTTTAATTTGCAATGCAACACCGATTGGTTGCCATGTAAACTACCTTCATTATGTCAAGCGAATGGGCATTAATTCAAAATTTAGTTTTAATGTGATTAGAAAGGATAATGGAAAAAAGTTGGAGTTTTTTTAATTGGCAAAAGTAGATGAAAAATAGTTGAACTATTAACGGAAAAAATCTTTAATCCTTGGGGGTTCCTTAATATATTATATATTAATAACACCTCGAAATGTACATATTAGACCCCACAAAGTATATATGTTCTGGATCAGCATAAAATTCTATGTCAATTTAGCGATGTCCGTCCGTATGTGGAAATCACTCTAGCTTCCGAACGAAATGAAGTATGTTGATACAATTTTACTCAAATGTGTATTATGTCTGCAGGACTTTTGGTATTGAAAACGTGCCATATAGGTCGACGTTTTATATAAGGGTACCTATCGATATTCGGTACTTTGATGATTTTAGCGACAATATTAACCGGAATTGTTTTAAATTTGGCATTTGAAGTTTGTAATGGATACTACAGCCTAAGACAGAAAATTGTCTGCGCAGATCCACATTTTGGTATAGCCCCCATGTAACGGTACCTCCTTATATTCGGTATTTTTATTATTTTAGCTACATTATTCACCGATTTTTTTTTTAAATTTTGCATTTGAATTTTGTAATAGTTTATGACAAAAATTGCCTATGCAAGTCCACGTCGTCGTATAGACCCTAATATACGGCTAAATTCGGTAAATTTAAAATTTTAAAGAAATTTTTAATTGATTTTATTTTTTTGAAAATTGCCAAATCCGTTCCAAATGGTGGAGGGTATTCAAAGTTCGTCTCGGCCGAATTATTTTAAATTCTCAAGAAGTTTATTAAATTGGCAAGCTTTAATAAACCATAGAATTCAAAATGGAAAATTCCTCAAAACTTTAATACCATAAAGTCTAAAACGTCTAACAATTTTAAGTATCAGTCGATTTTGCCGACAGATGTATTCCCTCAGTTTATGTTTGTTTATTTATCGTTATGATTATTCAACCTTTTGGCCCTTAATCGGGGAGGATCCCAAAGGATTAGTCAATATTGTTAATTTTCGCACACTACGAACATAATTGGATAATCCTTTCTTGTTCTATTATGACTTTTTGTGGGGGAGGTACCCGATATTGCCCATCTCCGAATTCGATCTATGTTTGATACTAATATTACAGTGTACCAAGTTTGGACCAAATCAGCCGGCCGTTATTTCGTTAAGACACGTTTTGGAAGTATCATATGGTTGATGGAATAAAAAGAAGTCCTTCGAAAAGAATATAACCTCGAAAGTCCCTTAAACATTTACTTTAAAGCCAGCGATCAAAGTTTTTTTGAATATTCTTAAAAAAAAACGTACCGTGAAGCTTGGAAGCTTTAAATGTCCTTTGGAAAAAATCTGCCATTATGGTCCTTGCAAAATAATTATATATAGAACTCCTTGCATTAAAAATCCAGGATCCATGATTTTGATCCTGAGAGGTGTTTGAGAAAAACCCTTAAAAATCCTCGATTATGGTCTTGATAGGTTCTATAAAATAATTCCACCATTATTCTCATCACAGTTCCTTATAAAATATTTTTTAAAAACCCACGGTTATGGTCTTGAAAACTTCTTGGCAAATATCCTTTAAATATTTACGATTATGTCCCACAAGTTATTTACAAATTATCCTTTAAAAATAGAAAAGGGTGCTCTTGAAATATCCTTTCCGAAAATTCTGTCAAAATACACGACTGTGGTTTTCAAAGTTCCATGCAAAATATCCAAGATTATATTTTTGAAAGGTTCTTCATTAATTTAGAATTCGCGATCATGGTCCTGAAAATTCCTTGCAAAGTATCATTTAAAAATTTTTGATTATAGCCTCGAAAGGTCGTTGCATTTAAGAAATTTC
This sequence comes from Musca domestica, assembly GCF_030504385.1. Classification (NCBI taxonomy): domain Eukaryota; kingdom Metazoa; phylum Arthropoda; class Insecta; order Diptera; family Muscidae; genus Musca; species Musca domestica. The sequence goes on along the minus strand of NW_026712249.1, from coordinate 9,279,428 downwards.
TTTAAAAATCTATATTTAAAACTTAAAAGGTCCTTTGAAATTCCATTGTTCCATTTTTGAAGGTCCCTGTGAAAATATTTCTTTAAAAATCCATGTTTATAGTTTAGGAGGTCATGTTATTCCTTTAAAATGCAAGTTACTACCTTAAAAAGTCCTTACAAAAAAATTATTTTATAATCAATGATTTTTGGAAATATTAAAAAATCCTTTAATATTACAAGATTTTTTAAACGACGTAAACAAATCATTTTTAAGTGCCTCATTTAGCTTAGAAGTCCTTTTAAAAAAATTATTTAAAAATGCACAATTATAGAGTCCGCTTAAAAAATCCGTTTAAACTCCACGATGGCAGCTTAGACGATCATTTAAAAAAAATCCTTTAAAACAACCTACGTTTATAATTTAGAAAGCCATGTGAAAAACTCAATTATAACTTCGAAGGCTCTGACAACAGATTCTGAAATTATAGATTAAATGAATTCTTGTAAACAATGTTTTAATTATCCACGATTTTAGCCGTAAAGGTTCTTGTAAAACATTCCATTAAAACTCTCTAAAACTCAACTCTTTTAAAGAATCGCGTTTTTAACTTAAAAAAGCACGATTATAGCTTCAGAGGTCCTGGTAAGAAAATACTTTAAATAGACTCCAAAGTACTTGTGAAAAAAAATCTTTAAAATATCCAAAATTTTAGCTTAGAATATCCTCGTAAAAAATTCCTTTCAAAATTCACTTTTACATTATTGAAAGTCCTTGTAATAAAATCCTTAAAATACTCAATACTACTCTCGATAACGCCTTAAAAGTTCTTACAAAAAAACTTTTAAAAATCCACGATTTTTTGAAAGGTTAAAAAAAAATATTTCAATATCCGCCAATTAGCTTAGGAGGTCCTTGCAAAAAATTCATTTAAATATCCCCGTCTATAACTTAGAAAGCCTTGTAAAAATATTAAAAAAAGAAGAAGAAGGTAAGAAATGCGTTAAAATACTAACGGCAATAGATTCCAAGTCCTTGTGAAAAATCCTTTAAAAAATCCAAGATTTTAGTTGGAACGTCCTCTTAAAATTGCATTGAAATCCACTATTTTCGCTTAAAAGGTCTTTTTAAAAATATCTTTAAAAATCCAACTTCAAATCCAAACCTTCAAACATGCTTATAAAAATATATTAAAAAACATCGACTACAGCTCCGAAGGTTCCTCAAAGAAATTTTTTAAAACATTCGTTATAATTTCGGAAGTTATTCATTCAAGTAGATTTTAAATAAATCCACAATCATGGCTTTGAATGACCTTTAAAAAATTTAAAAATGTGCGATTAAATTATATCACCACTCCGAGGGTCCCTTGAAAACTTTCTTTAAGCTCTCTTAGGAAATCCTTTTTAATTTGCCCTAAATATACTTATAGCTTCTAAGTTTCTCTAAAACTACTAAAAAATCCACAGTTATTTTACTTCCAAAAATCCTTAAAAATATTTTTTCGAAAATATTCTTTAAAACACCACTTTTAAAATTTTCAAAGTATACTTCAAAAATATATACAGAAACATTTTAAATTTGTCTTTACAAAAAATTCATGAATTTGACTTCGAATGTACTTAAAAAGACACTAAAAAACGGGCTTCCAAAATTCCTTGAAAAATAATTTCCTGAAAAAAAATCAACTAAAAAAATTAAACTTAGAAAATAGCTTAAAAATCGTTTATTTTTTATATAGTTTCAAAGCTCCATTGTAAATATTTTTAAAATCATTAATATATATGTATATTAAAGTCCTTTAAAAACATCCTTTAGAAATTCGTACTACGAAGATTCTTAAGAATTTGACTTCCAAAGAATATTTTTCAAATCCTTCAAAATCCACGATTAAAGGCTTCTGGGCCAATATTCTGCTATCTTTAATAAAAACATATATTTTTTAAATTAATAACAAATGTATTTCTTTATTTTTTTCAGGTAAGTTATGAAGCAGTGCAAACAAAGGATAACATCTTAGCAAACACAAATTCAGTAAGTCCCAAAAAAGTGTACCAGTTGTAGGAAAAATCGTCGCAACATATCATTGCTGCTAAAGATTGGAAAAACTTCGAAACAATAACTTCAAAAGCAATTCTAATCCTCCTTCATTTGACATGTGATTGCCAACAAGACACGGTTTGTCGACAAAAAATACTTCCCTGGAATTTTACTGGGACAAGGACTTACTCAAATGGCCGAAAGCCTACCACGCACTCTTTTGAAATATCTCTTCGTGTTATAGACAACAATGATTCATTACGACGTAAGGAATGTGAAAGAAAAAGCGGAGGAAAAAAGTATCAAAAACTAATGAAAACTAGAAGAAGAAAAAGAAGAAAAACGAAACAATTAGCACAAAATCTGCACGTGATGTGATAGACCATCTTCCTTCTATTTTTTTCTGGCGAGAGGGGGATTGGTGGAGCGCCAAGGTTTGTCGGAAGTTATGGGGTGTGGGTAAATTTCGGAAATTAAAACCAAACCAATGCCAGAATAATTAATGGAAATTAGAGTAGCACAAAAGGAATGTTGGACAGCTGAAAACCAAAAATGAAATGGATTTCAGTGACTTGCTGCTGTCGGAAGCCAATAAGAAAAGGAATGGCTACTCATTAGGAATTTTGCGGTTGGGATATAAAACAATGAATTTTGCTGGATGGGGGATAGTTAATAAGGAATAGAGATGAAATTTTGGATCTCAAAAAAAAAAAAAAAAAAAAAATCAATGTGGATCTCTTCTCTTTTACTACATCTTTTTCGAAAATTTTGTATAAAATTCGAGAATTCAAGTCAATATAAGGGTCCTTGCAAAGTATTCTTAAAAAAATCCAGATTATAATATTGAAAGGTCCTTGCAAAATATAAAAATCCAAACATATGGTATGGAAATGTCTCTGCAAAATATCTTCTAAAAATCCAAATTTATAGTCTTCAGCGTCCGGAAGGTCCCTGACAAATATTCTTTAAAAAATACATGACTATATAATTTTTGATTTAATTGAAGTTTGAAAATCACATTCGCATTATTTCAGCTGTAATTTCATTATTCCAATTGTAATTCGAATTTTTCCATTTGTGTTACGAATTACATAGAATTATTCCATTTGTAATTCGAATTATTCCAATTGAAAATAGAATTATTCCAATAGTAGTTCGCGAATTCCAATTGTAATTCGAATGATTCCACTTGTAATTAGGATTATTCCATTTGTAATTTCGATTCATTCGAATTTTTCCAATTGTAATTCAAATTTTTCTAATTGTAATTGTCATTATTTCAATTGTAATTCTAATTATTCCAACTGAAAAGTGAATTATTCCAATAGTAATTCGAATTATTTCATATGAAATTCGAATTATTCCATTTGTAAAGTGAATTATTCCAATAGTAATTTGAATGATTCCATTTGTAATTCGAATTATATCATTTGAAATTTCAAATTAAATCAGTCGAATTACAAATGGAATAATTCGAATTACAAATAGAATCCTCGAATTAAAAATGGATTCACTTGAATTTCAATTGGAATTCTCGAATTACAACTGAAATAATTCGAATTTCAAATGAAATAATTCGAATTACAATTAGAATTCGCGAATTACTATTGGAATAATTCACTTTACAGTTGGAATAATTAGAATTACAATTGAAATAATGACAATTACAATTAGAAAAATTTGAATTACAATTGGAAAAATTCGAATGAATCGAATTACAAAAAAAAGAATATCTAATTACAATAAAAATGTTTTGAACTAAGTCTGACGAAAGGTTAGATTCATTCCATTAAAGATTGGAGTTCTTGCCATAGAGAACCTGTAAAGTTCTTCTTTTTTACAGAGAACACCTCTATGGGCGTTCTTTCCAAAAGAGATCTAAAGAAGCCTTTATTTTATTAACTTGATATTCCATAAAATATATTTTTGGTGTTTTCTTTTCAATAGAAACTCCTCCTGGGGCCTGGGAGTCTTCTTCCCATTGAAGGTCTCCAGGAGTATTTTTTCATGGAAGTTCTCTATTGGTCTTCGTTTCATTGAGGAGTCTTTTTCTATAGAAGAACCGGTAGAGATAGTTTTATTAATAGAAGACCCACATTTTCCTTAGAAGACCTGTAAAGGGGTTTATATTGCATAGAAGACCATGGAAGTTCTTTTTCATAGAGGAGTCTTTTTTTCATAGAAAACCACTAGCCGTAGTTTTTTTATAGAATACCAGATTTTTCTAAGAAGAACTGTAATGAGGTTTCCATAACATAAACACAATTGGGGGTTTTATTTTCAGTGAAAACCTTCTTTACGGAGAGGACTACTAGGGATCTTCTTTCCAAATCACTGGCGGTCGGTTAACATAATAGACTTCCACTTCCATGGAAAACCACAAGGGAATATTTCATAGTTAAGTCATTGTTGGTCCCTGGAATTTTTCTAGCAATTACAGGTGTTTTTTCCCCGTAGGATAGCACTATTTTTTTCACCCGATATCTTCTTTTCAATAGACTACCAAAAGGAGTCTTCTTTTATGTACACATCGATGGTCTGATCTAATGATCTGATCGGGCCACTTTTTTGTCATTGAAGACCACAACAGATCTCTTTTTTATACCCTCAGTCATATGGCTAAAGAGGGAATAATTATTTGATATGGCCACGAAATAACGAGGTTAGAACATAGGTCTCTTTGGACCAAATCCATTTCAGGACATTTGGATTTGATCTAGCGATGTTCGTTCGTCCGTCAGTCTGACTGGTGCGCTCTCGAAGGGAGTATCCGATTTGGTCCAAACTTGGCACATCGCAATATTTTTTATCAAATTTAGATCGAGTTCGAAGATGTGCAATATCGGCCAACTCCTCCACAAAATGTGGGAGTTTTCAAAAAAATGTTTACTGCACAGAAAGAGAAAGGATAATCCGATGTTGTTCAAACTTTGCAACTTCTAATACTTGCATCAGTGCTAGATCAGGAGCGAGAATGGACAATACACCATACAATCAAGTACCTCCCCACAAAGGGTCAAAATTTTGAATAATTACAACTCTTATAAAATATGATGTAAATATCCGATTGTCTTAAATTTCACACATCCCAATATTTAAACATGGGATATATCGGTTCGCCCTTTATGGGGGAGGTACCAAGAGGAATAAGAGAATATTCATGAAGCTCATATAACATGAAATTAACATCCAATTCCATTCATACTTGGGACATCTCAATATTTCCATCCACACTAGATCTGTTATAAAGATAGTGTTGATCGGACCATTCCTTCAGGTACCTTCCCCACAAAGGTCCGAAGTTGGGAATAACTAAAATGATCATAAAATCTGAAATAAGCTCCCGGTTCTCCTCATATTTTACAAGTCCCATTATTTCTACTACCACAAAATATGCTGTGAAGATGGGACATATAGGTCAACACCTTCTGGTACGTCCACCACAAAGGGTCAAAATTTTGAATATCAATTAAGCTCATAAGACGGGGAATTTACATCCGATTTCCATTCAGACTTGATGCATCTCAATATTTCCATCAACATAAGATCTGTTATAAATATACTAGAGATCGGACCATTCCTTCTGGTACCTACCCCACAAAGGGTCCGACATTGTGAATAACCAAAACGATCATAAAATCTTAAATAAGCATCCGGTTCTCTTCATATTACACACATCCCATTATTTCTACGACCACAAGATATACTGTGAAGATAGGACATATCGGGTCCACTCCTTCTGGTACCTCTACCCCAAAGGGTTCAAATTTTGAATATCAATGGAGCTCATAAGACGCGAAATTTACATCCGATTTCCATTCAGACTTGGTGTATCACAATATTTCCATCAACACAGGACCTGTTATAAATATAGTAGTGATCCCACCATTTTTTATTGTATCTCCACTACATGGGGTTCAAGATTTTGAAAAAGAAAACTCTCAAAAAAGAAATCTCTCAAAAAAGCATCCAACTCTCTTCAAATTTCTCACATATAAACACTTTGGCTAATACAAGACCTGTTGTGAAGAATATATATATCTGCGAACCCCTTCTGGTACCTCACCCACAAAGAGTCACAATTTTCAAGACTTTTATCTCTCCTAACTTGTGAAATAAGTCAGGGAATCTCTACAACTTGGTATATCTAAATATTTCTCCCAACCAGGAACCTGAGATGAATATGGGTTTTATGATTTCGCATGAAATTGGATAAAAATGTTCGATTTTTATTTATAATTTTGTCCATGCCAATATTTTTATCTGTATTAGATGAAGTTGAAAATAGAATACTTCGGTCGATCTTGTACCTAATGTATGTTTCAACATTTCTAAAAAGTATAACATATCTCATATAAAGTGAAGGAAGTAAGCAATATTATCGAAACCTGCCACGTCGCAATATTTATATCATATTTATTTAGGTCCGATACGAAATTGGCAATATTGGCTCATTCCTTTGAAACCTGCTCCATAGAGGATCAACAATTTGAAAAAAAAAACCTAACAGAAGTCACAATATATTTAAATAATCAAATATTGGCCGATGGTACATATCTGTCGGCAAAACCGACGGAGACTTTTAAACTTGTTCATATACGATTACTAGGTGTTTCCTTTTCATAAACCACTACTAGGATCCTTTTTCCATAAAAGGGTGAGGGTGTATTATCTTCAAATCCCAATTAAGGATTTGGCTTCTTCATAGTCATCCCTGCAAATATCCGTAAGTCACCATAGCTAGTGAAGAAAATAATTTCCCACTACTCTGCCTAATAAAAACAACTGTGTGGGTGGGTTACATTACATGCCATGCCAGCGTATTAATGTGTGTCTCTAGGAACATAAAGCAGAAAACACTTCGTCTCTAACCTAAAAACTGCCCTCAGTGCAAACAATTAAGCCCATCGGGGTAAACATTTAACAGACCATCCATCTCTTGACAGTAACTTGAACTGGTCCTTGGAATGACTACAAAAAAAAACCCAAAGAGCAGCATTGCCCTGCAGGAGTCAACAAACACATCGTAAGCTTCCTTGTTGTTGGGGAGGCTATTGTTTTACACCCTGGCTAACTAACACACTTGTCTTGTAATTGTTGTTGGTGTTGCTGCTCATATTTGTAGTGAACTCCTTTGCTTGCACTGCAGTTAAATTGTTTTGTTGTGCAAAAAAAAAAACACAAATGATTACATTTGAGTGGGAATCCTGACATATGGGACAATTTTGAATTTAGATATGGGCCCAATTTTGACAATATAGATATGGGCCTTTGTTCAGATATCTTAAGAGATGTAAGCAGGAACTCCAAAGGACCAACTATGTGATTAAAATTCTGATAGGAATCGAGAAAAATGTATTTCATAACATGAAGAAAATTGGTTGAACTTTCGAAAATTTAGCCAATTTATTTTTGTAGTCGGGCGACAATTTTAATAATTGCTTTACTTGATTATGATCTTAAAAGGTCATAGCAAAATATTCATAGAAGACCCCTTTAAAAATCCAAATTTTGGATCCAAGATTATAATCTGGAAATGTCCCTATCTATACATATCTTTAAAAATCCTCATTTATAGTCCTGGGAAGACATTCTTAAAAAATACAATATTTACAATTTAATTTTTTCATTAGAGCAATAATTTGAATAAGTATAGCAAATACTTGATCAAATATATCAAAAAAAAAAAAAAAAATCCAAATTTATAGCCGTTAGCATTCTGGAAGGTCCTTTAAAAATATTCTTAAAAAATACACGAAATTGCAAAATATTCTTCAAAGCCCCATAATAAAAACTTTGAAAGGTCCTTGCAAAAAATCGTCTATTACATCTTCTAAATGTTCTTGGAAAATACTTTAAAAATTCCTTGAAAGGTCCTTGGCACATATTCAAAGAAAATCCAAGATTATGGTCTTGAAAAGTCCTTGAAAAATATTTTTAAAAACTCCATATTATAACATTCAAAAGTCCTTGCAAAATACCCTTTAAAACTGATTATGGTCTTAAAATTTCTCTACAAAATTTCTTCTCAAAATTCACATTTATAGACTTCAAGGTCTTGAAAGGTGCTTGCAAAATATTCTTAAAAACACAAGATTATGGAAGATATTTTTGAAAACACCATGGTTATCACGTTAAAAGGTTCTTGCAAAAAAACTCCTGATTATGGCTTCTAAATGTTCTTGGAAAATATTTTAAAAATTTCAAGAGAAATACTTTCAAAATTTCATTCAGAACATTTTTATTATACTTGATTTGATATACTTGGTTGTGGTCTTGAAAGGTCCTTGCAAAATATTCATATAAAATCCCAGACCATTTTCTTGAAAAGTCCTTGAAAAGTTTTCTTAAAAAATCCAGATTATAATATTGGAAGGTCCTTGCAAAAATCCAAGATTATGGTTTTGAGAAGTTCTTGTAAAATATGTTTAATAAATCCCGATTATAACATTGAAAGAGCCTTCCGAAATCCAAGCAATGTTCCTGCAAAATATCTTTTAAAAATCCTCATTTAAAGACTTCAGATTCTTTGTCCTTGGAAAATATTCTTAAAAAAAAATACACGAATATTCAAAATACTCTTGAAAACCCAATTGTGAAGGCTTTGAAAGATCCTTGCAAAAAATCCTCGATTACAGCTTCAAAAGGTCCTTGAGAAATATCTTAAAAATACTTCCAAAATTCACATTATTACTTTCAAAATTCCTCGCAGGTTATACTCCTCTATTACAACTTCAAAAACCCTGGGATTTTTCTATTTTCTTTAATCTTAAACAAATACGATTAGAGCATTGTATGTCTTTAAAATACGATTATCGCTTAGAAGGACCTCGTTCAACATTCTAATTAAGATCCACGAGTTAAGCTTCAAAACTCCTTGTCAAAAATTCTTTTAAAAATCCACGATTGTAGCTTGGAAGGTCTTTGTAAAAAACTTCCACAATTCAAGATTATGGCCCAGAAGATTTTGTAAAAAATTCTTTGAAAAATCCACGATTATAGTTTTCAGTTCTAGAACCCGGTAAGGACTTACGGAAACAGTTTGAAAAGTCCTTGTAAAAATTCTTTAAAGACTAACGGAATAGCTTTGAAAGTCCGAGTAAAAAATTCTTTAAAAATCTACGATTTCGAAAGGCCTGGCAAGAAAATCCTTCAAGGACTTACGGAAGCAGCTTTCATAGGACTTACGGAAATATCTTTAAAAGTCCTTGTAAAAAATCTTTAAAAATTAACGATTTTTGATTTGAAGGTCCTTGTACAAAATTCTATTAAAAATCCGAGTTTAGATTTGAAGGACCTTAAAATACATTCCAATGCAAACCCACTATTATAGCTTCGATGGTCCTTAGAAAACTTTCTTTAAAACTGTTTATAATCTGCTAATAATTTTTAGAGGCTATAGTTTTTGATACCATTGTCTTTCTATCAAAATGAAAATTCCGTTTGCTTTAAGTTTCAAAATAATATGTGTTTTTTCACCCTCAGGCGAAACCGTGAGTTATCGAAATACCGGTTTTGGTGTCGTTAGTGTAGTGTGTTTGGTGTCGATTTAGATGTATCCGTCCGTATGTCTGTCTGGCTTGCTGATGCAAACAATAACTCTCGAAGGGGGCCTCCGATTTGGCACAAACTAGTTAAATCTTAATATTATTATCAAACTTTCATCAGCAATGGGCAATATCGGTTCACTCCTTTTGGTATCTCCACCACAGAAGGTCAAAATTTTCACAGAAAATAATTTACCTTATAAAACAAGAGAACTAATTTATTCAAATATTGCAAATTGTAATATTTTTGTCAGTGCTAGGCCAGCTGCGCAAATGGAAAACATCGGCCCACTCCATCAAGTCCTCCCATTAATGTTCAAAATTTCGAAAAATTCCAACTCCTATAAAATGGAAAATAAGTATCTGATTGTCTTAAAATTTCACATGTCCCTATATTTCCATTAACACAAGATCTGGTGTGAAGAGAAATATATCTGACCATTCCTTTCGGTATTTCCCACACAAAGGGTAAACTTTTTGAGTAACCAAATCGCTCATAAAACCGATACTCCGGTTCTCTTCGAATTTCACACATTCCTATATTTCTACCAATACAAGATCTTCCGTGAATGTGGGATATATCGGCTCACTCCCTCTGGTACCTTCCCAACAACAAGTTCAAGGACTAACGGAGCCTTAAACGTGGATTTTTAAAAGAATATTTTTTTCAACGACTCAAAGAGAATCAAACGTGGATTTAAAAAAAATATTTTCCCAAGATCTCAAATAGTTTCAAACGTAAAAATTTCAAATAATATTTTTTCAAGGACTCAAAGAGCCTCAAACTTGGATTTTTGAAAAAAAAAAAAAAAATTCCCAAAGGACTTTTTGAAAAATATTTTCCCATGGGCTCAAATAGTGTCAAACGTAGATTTTTGAAAAAAATATTTTCCTTAGGACTCAAATGGTGTCAAACGTGAATTTTTTAAAGACTATTTTTTCAAGGACTCAAACTTGGATTTTGAAAAAATATTTTCCTTAGGACTCAAAAAGTGCCAAACGTGGATTTTCAAAGAATATTTTTTAAGGACTGAAGAGCATAAATCTTGGATTTTCAAAGAATATTTTTTAAGGACTGAAAAGCATAAATCGTGGATTTTCAAAGAATATTTTTTAAGGACTGAAGAGCATAAATCTTGGATTTTCAAAGAATATTTTTTAAGGACTGAAAAGCATAAATCGTGGATTTTCAAAGAATATTTTTTTAAGGACTGAAAAGCATAAATCGTAGATTTTCAAAGAATATTTTTTAAGGACTGAAAAGCATAAATCGTGGATTTTCAAAGAATATTTTTAAGGACTAAAGAGCATAAATCGTGGATTTTCAAAGAATATTTTTTAAGGACTGAAGAGCATAAATCGTGGATTTTCAAAGAATATTTTTTTAAGGACTGAAGAGCATAAATCGTGAATTTTAAAAGAATATTTTTTAAGGACTGATGTGCATAAATCGTGGATTTTAAAAGAATATTTTTTAAGGACGATATCGATATCGTGAACCTATATTGACAATTTTCTTCCAGGCGGTAAAGTACTCTGAAGGAACTTCTTTCGTGAATTTACAGACACTTCCATTGCAAAGTTTGGCTAAAATCATCAAAATACCGAATATCGGGAGGTATAGTTATATTGGGGATATGCGATATCGTAGAGCTATAAAAATAATTCTTTTTCAGGGTGTAAAGTACTCACAAAGAACACCTTGTGTAGAATTTTATATGAAATGAAAAATATGGGAGGGGATACCGTTATATGGGGGCTATACGATATCGTGGGTCTCTTTATATATTTCTCTTCCAAAGGATAAAGTACTCACAAGGAACTTCTTGTGTGAATTTTCAGACCATTCCATTAGAAAATGTGGCTACAATCATCAAACTACCGAATATCAGTGGGTAGCGTTATTTGGGGACCGATATGGCCCATATTCAAACTTAACCTGCCTGCAGACTAAAAACTGATCTGTGCAAAATTTTAGCTTCCCATCTTAATTTGTTTTGACTCTAGCGTAATTACAACAGACGGACAGACGGACAGGACTAAATCGTCTTAGAATTTTACGCTGGTCAGGAAAATCTTTTATTAGGTCAAAAATGATTATTTCGATGAGTTACAAACGGAATGACGAACCTAATATACCCTCCATACTATGTACGGTGGAGAGTAAAAAAAGCGAAATCTTTCTAGCTCCTTTCCCATTAATAGCCGAAATTTGAAAAAATGGCTAAGTAAGGTAAAGTCCTGAAATATAAAGATAGTCTTTTGTTGTTATTTAGTTTTAACATTTTTTTTTCAGCTTATTCATCTCAAGTTAATATTTAAAAGTATTTGAAAATGAAACCAGAAAAGAAACTGTCCTGCATATAAATACTACCATCGCTTTTCTTTGATTCCCAGAATGCTGCAGTGCAGAAAAACACTCTCATAATTAAAGACATCTGTTAATGGGGCATTAAAGTAACTTAAACGTTTCCATTTAACACACAACCTTATGGAGGACGAAAAAAAACAGGAAACTTTACAAAATTCCTACTGCCATCATTGTTTTCGGTGTTGTTGCCTATTTCGCTCTCGGGGGCAAATATTAAAAGTGATTTTCATTTTGAATTTGAATTTTTCATGTGGGCTAGCTGGCAAAGTGGTATTAGATGTGACAACATCAAATACGACGATGACGGCTTCCAGCTCACAAAGCCAGCTAAACTCATTAGAAGAGGCTTGCAGGCATTTAGTACTTGGAACATTCATCAATGATGACGACCATGATGGTGATGATGATGGTAAGGATATTAGTGTCATTACAGAGTTCTCTGTAACAATCTCTCTCTCCCTCCCACACTCTCGCTCTCATTACATGCAAAGGTAGGGACATCATAAATTCATCCAACATCCATGGCATAAAGTGGTTGGAACAAAAACTCATTCACTCGGTACTCATTAAAAATTGAACATCAGCAATGACACATTACGGTCCAAAGGTGTTAAAATTTGACTTGATTTATCCCCATGGCCATGGCCAGCTATAAAATGTCGAAGAGGTGGTAGTCAATGAAGCCAGAAAATGTTGACAAAGTACAAAAACAATACCTAAAAAATAATAATAGCCACCAATAAACGATACAAGGCACCTTTAATATAATGGCCCTTTTTTTCCTCTCCTAACATCTCTAACATTGTGGCCATGTCCTGGCCACAGAGGACCACACCGATACATCTGGCACAGGAGTCTTCTCGGTGACAATCATGTTTTATGTTAAACATTCTTGTGTCACACAAGACAACTACAATGATAAATACCTATACAACAAATTTATACACACACAATCACTTTTAATAAAAGCAAACAACAATAAAAAAAACATATAACGACTCTGAAGGATGTTCGGTTGGCAGGACAATATTTTATGGTAGACTGCATGGAATGGAGTAGGCAAGAGAACAACTAACTCATCGTTACCTAAACATCATTTATTTTGCTTCAGCAAATACCCTCGACTGACACTGTGACAAAAGCCTGTCATGTTTGTGTCAATGTTCATTAGTTAAAAGAAGAAAAAAGAGGAACAAGTACAACAAAATAGTAAACAGAATGCAACAAAACAAAAAATTTAAACAGAGTATCTTTGGGTGGTAGAGCCTCCTCCCCCATAGCTTTAACTTCGCAAATGAATGAGACTTTTTAAGAGAGAAGTTGAATTAAGTTCTCTGGTCAAAAGGAAACTCTTCAGACTTCGAAGATTTAAAAATTTAGCCATTCTAATATGTTCAGATTTTTCAAAATCTGTAAGATAATGAAATCCAGTATCCTTTTTTGCAAAAATATTTTTAATCAAATAGTGAGTAAGATCCTTTTACTTTTTAACTAAAATCCGAAAACTGTTCAGTACCCAGCATGGAGCTAGAAAAAATTCAAAATTTTATTAATTTTGGAGAAAAAAAAAATATTTGTGGATTTGGCCGATTTTTAAAGAAAGTTTCAAGGACCTTCAGGGCTGTAATCTGAAAAATATTTTTAATTTTGGATTTTTTAAATATGGAGAAAAATCTCTGTGGTATATTTTAGTGGATTTGGCCGATTTTTAAAGAAAATTTGAAGGAACTTCAGGAATCTAAAGAATATTTTTAAAGACCTCAAGGGTAATAATCGCACGTTTTTTTTTTTTTTGAGAAACTATCGTTTAAGGACCTTAATATCTTGGATTAAAAAAAACTATTTTCAGGAAACTTCACATAATTGCGGAATTAAAAAAATATATTACATTTTGAGGTATATTTGTGGATTTGGCCGATCTTTAAAGAACATTTCAAGGACCTTCAGGGCTGTAATCTAAAAAATATTTTTAAAGACCTTAAGGGTAATAATCGTAGATTTTTTTAGAAATTATCTTTCAAGGACCTGGATTAAAAAAAATAGTATCTTTCAGAGAACTTCACATAATTGCGGATTTTTTAAGGAATATTTTTTGAAAGCATTTTTGAAGAAAAAAATCTCTGCGGCTATATTTGGCCAATTTTTAAAGAACTTTTCAGGGAATATCAGGACTGGAATCTATATTTTTAAAGACATTAAAAATAATTGTAGAATTTTTTGAAATTGTCGTTTAAGGACCTTATTGTCGTGGATTTACCAAAAAAAAAATATTTTTTTTTTAATTTTTGGAGGAAAAAATCTCTTGAGTTATATTTGTGGATTTGGCCGATTAAAAAAAAAGAAAAAAAAATCAAGGACCTTCAGGGCTGGACTCGAAAAAATATTTTTAAAGACCTTAATATCGTGGATAAAAAAAATATATATATTCAGGGACCTTCACATAATCTCTGATTATTTAAAAAAATTTTTTTTTAATTTTAGAAGAAAAAGAATTCAGGGGCTATATTCGTGGATTTACAAAACTACTTTTAGTTTTTTTTTTTTTTTTTTTAATTAAAGCTTTCAAGGACCTTCCTGATCTTTATTAGTGCTTTTTTGATCTTTATTAGTGCTCTTGTCTACGCTCGTTGATTTTTAAACAAAATTATGTAATGTATGTAATATTTGCGGATTTTTAAATAATAAAATATCAAGGAACTTCACGAGTGAAATTCTGGATGTCGTTTTTCATAATTTGTCAAGGACCTTCTAAATCTTTTAAAGAAATATTTTTTAAGGTCCTTCTGGACTTTGCAAAATTAGTTGATGAGATATATTTTTTTTTTGTTTTCTAAGTAACAATATTTCAAGGAACTCCATGACTGCAGTTCTGGATGTTGTTTTTCAAGAGTATTGGTTCATAATTTTCAAGGACTTTAAGGGCTAGGATCCTTGATTTTTAAAAAGGGTTTCTGGGACCCTCAGAGCTGTAATCTTTGATGTCACCATTGTTTCAAGAAGCTTCAAGTCTATAATCGTAGATTTTTAAGGAGTAGTTTTCAAGGACCTTTTGGACGAATTTTGAAATCAAATGTCTTCAGGGACATCCAAAGGAATTTTTATAGATTTTTTAAAGAAAGAAATTTCAAGGAACTCCTTAGTTATAATCTATATATATTTTCCAACAAGTCTTATGGATATAATCGCGGATTTATGAAGAATGTTTTTGTTAAGAATATTCTTGAGAACAGCCAGGGCCCTAATCGAGAATTTTTAAAAAAATATTTTTCGGTGACTACAGTCCAAAGGTAGGAAAAAAGAAGTCATTTTAATGAACAGAGACTTTGAGAGCAATACTTGCGGATTTAAAAAAAAACTTCAAGGACTTTCAGCCTTGTAATCCAAAGAAGCGAAGGACCATCAGATAATAATTACATTTTTTGAAGAATATTTCTTGTAAAACCTTTTTTTTTTCTCAAGAACCTACAGATGCAATTTTAAGTATACTCTTAAGGCCGTTCAAGATCATAATCCGGAATAAAACAAAAATTCTCATATCTCAGAGACTATAATCATGAACTTTTTAAATAATTGTTTAAAGACCTAAAAATTCCTAAAGAATTTATTCTAGAACAATTTCAGGACCGAAATTGTGGATTTCTCAGGGAATATTTTGTCAAGGATTTTGTGGACTATTCTCGCGGATTTTTTAAAGGAATCTTTTTAAAGGACTTTCTTTCTGATAAAGTTTTCTTATTGACCTCAGAACCTACAATTATGAATTGTTAAAAGAAGGACCTTCAGGCCTATAATTAAAAGAAAATTGCTAAGGGCCTTTCAAGGACCATCACATAATAGTCGAATTTTTAAAGAATATTTCTTGAAGAACCTTCTAATAATCGTGTATTCTAATAAATTATTTTTTCAATAGTCGGGGATTTTAAAATAATGTTTTTTGGTGAATTTTTGAGTTTCAGGGAAAAATTTTTCAAGGAGTAGATTTTAATAAAAAAAAGAACTTTCAGGATAAATTTTTCAAAGCCTTTGAAGAAATATACGTATATTTTTATTAAAAAATTCCAAAGGCCATCAGGGATCTTCGAAGCTCTATACCTGCATATTAAATAAAAATAAGGACCTTCAGACAAATTTTTCGAAATTTCGGATACCTTCTGGGCAAATTTTTAAAATACCCTCGAACCTCTATACGAGGCTTTTAATGGAAAAACGTTGAATGAACATGAAGGGCTATATAAAAAAGGTCAAGAACCTTAAAGGAAAGGTTTGAAAAAATAAGGTTCTTCGAACATTTGTGAGTGAATTTTTAACAAATACATTTTGAAGGACCGACAAGGCATAAAAGTGATTGAGATATCCACCATTAAATGGCGGATATCTCCAGAAAAAAATATTTAAGTTTTTTTTAACGCGATAATCGTGGATTTGTAACGAAAAACATATTCAGGGACCTCACCATAATCATGAATTTTTAAAGAAAACCTTCTCAAGGACTATTATTGTAATATAAACGGATTTTTAAGGAAAAATTGCAATGGCCGTCAAGGACATAATCATGCATTTAAAAATGTTCTAGGACCTTCATCGTAACTTTCAAGAACATTCAAAGCTTTAAAAAAATAATAAGCTTAGATTTTAAAAGAAAAAGATGTCCAAGGATCTTCAGTGCGATTTTTTCAATGACATTCGGACCTATATGCATGGCATTTAAAAACCATGTTTTTTTCAAAGTTCTTTGTTATTATAATTTTGAATTTTTTTACCGACCGATCAAAATATATTTTTATACCATATTTAATTTATTTGGAGGATTCTGATGGTATATCTCAAGTTCCCAGTGGAATTTCAAAAATGTGTCTAGAAATGTTCAGGAAAATCTTTTCAAATGTACAAACATACTCCTTTTTTGATAGATATAGATTTCAGAGCGGGAAAATATTGAAGACATTTTTCTCTTTAATAACCAGAGTCAAAGCCCAGAATTTTAAATTCAAGTCTTGCGGAAATGCACCTTGAATACTTTTTGTATTTAGTATTTTTAATGTATATCTTATGACATCTTCTTCTTCTTCTCCAAGCCACACATTAAAATACCTACCAATACCCAATAATAATAGATTGGCATTCATGTACATATACATTTCCATTTCCATATATGTGACTGTTGGACAGATATTTAGACATAATCATTTTTATTGTCATTGTTATTATTGTTGCTTTTATTATTGTTGTTAACATTTAAAGAGAAAACGAAGACTCGGTAAAAAGTGACGAGGCCCAGAGGAAATAACAACAAGACGACTACCACACACACACACACAATTTAGTGAACAAAAGGAACATTTACCTCATCCTTGTCTCGTTTACTCGACGAATAAATGAATGAATGAATAAAACGAAAACACTCGACAACATATATGCCCCGGCAAAGGCATTGCAAGAATGTAACAATCCAAAAACAAGTACAGAAAAAATCGCCTTGCCAGCAAAGTATTACCCAGTCTTTGGCGTTCAGTCGACAAGCGGAAAAATCGCAACAACATTCCTTGAAATCAAAAGCGCGCTCAGCATAATCCAAGTTAAGAAATTCCAACATTAACGCCGAAAATACAACAAGTACAAAAAACACTAAAAACTGACAGCAAAAGATAAAGAGCTACAGACAAATAGGCAGAAGATCAAGAAAAACAATAACAGCAAAGATGAGGAAAACAGCACAGCAAAATAAAAAAAGTAAACAACTAAAACTGGATAAATAAATAGGTTCACTACTACCAAGCACAAGCACCAGCACATGTGAATATGTGCTACATACAGTGGAACACATCCTCATACACGCATACATTTGTAGATAACATAGATTTACGAAAAAAAAAAGAGATACACATTTAAGGAAATCCACAAAACAAAAAGAAAACGGATTTGTTCTTTTTGTTGCCAACATAAAGCCAAGTACAATCAATTCAAGGCACAATAAAAAAAATCAACTTGGGATTATTTATTAGGGTGTAATGCAGCATAGATTTTATAATTTTGAAATTTAATTTTTCAAGGAGCTCTAAGATTGCAATGGTGCACTGTTTAAAGAATATTTTTCCAAGACTCTTATTCTAAAAACTTGGATTTTTAAAGATTAAACAATAAATTTTTAATTGGTCATTCGGACCTCCATTAGCCTGCTCGTATTTTTTTTTAAATATTTTTCAATGACCTTTACGGATTGTCATGTTAAATACTTTAAGGACCTTCAGGACCATACTCGTATTTTTTAAATATTTTTCAGTGATTTCCTGGGATTTTAATGGTGTTTTTATTTAAGGATCTTTAGGACTATAAACCAGATTTTTATTAAGAATATTTTGCCAAGGAATTTTAGGATTTTCATTGTAAATATTTAGGGAATGTTTTTCAAGGACTTTCAGGGTTATAAATATGGATTTTAAAAAATATATAGTGTAAAGGATTTTGACCATATTTTTGGATCTTTTGACCATATTTTTCAAGGACTTTCAGGGGCGTGAGCGTGAATTTAATAAAAAGCTTCTTTTAAGAACTGTCATATTTTCAGGGACATTCAGAGCTGTAGTCGTGGATTGTTTTCCAAGGACGCTTAAAAATAAGTTTTTTTTTAACGAATATTTTTTCAAAGACACTCTGACCTAAAATGCTGCATTTACAAAAAAAAAAATTCTTTCAAGGATCTTCAGAACTATAATTCTGAATTATTTTAAAGACCTTCAGGACCCTAATCATAAATCTTCACGTCAATAATCCTGGAATTTTAAAGAATAGTTTTTGAAGGACCTTTTAAACAATAATCGTGATTTCTTTAAATAATATTTTTTAAGGACCTTAAGGACTATAACCGTGAATTTATTAAAATAATCTTTTTTAAGTAGTCTTTTAGAGTGGATCTTTCGGACCATAATCGTGATTTTTTAAAGAATATTCTTTTAAGGGCATTCAGGGATGTAATAACAAATACATTTTAAAAAATCTTAGTATTCGTGGATTTTAAAGAATATTTTTGAAAGGAACTTTGGAGATATAATCTCGGAAACAAATAACCTATATTTTTTAAGCATCTTTAGGCTTTTTTTGTCGATTTTTAATATAATATTTTTTT
Source organism: Musca domestica (assembly GCF_030504385.1). Lineage (NCBI taxonomy): Eukaryota > Metazoa > Arthropoda > Insecta > Diptera > Muscidae > Musca > Musca domestica. The sequence goes on along the minus strand of NW_026712249.1, from coordinate 9,260,368 downwards.
CAAGGACCTTCAGAGCTGTAATTCTAAATTTAGTATTTTTAAGAACGTAATCAAGGACCTTCAAGTCAATCCTGACTTTTTATTTAAATAATCGTTTTTTAAATAATAATAAATAAAAAACTGCAAAAAAGTCAAACGCCATAATCTGCGGTATTTTGCCCCGTTCCCGGCAAAGCGCTTGCTTGAGTTGATAGACACTTTGGTATTTTTTAGTGCCAACCTTGCTTTCCAAAATACTCCAGACACTATAGTTCAACGAATTGGTATCCGGAGATTTTGGTGGCCATTGTGCACTGGAAATGAAGCAAGGAACCTCACTTTGTAAACATTTTTGGGTGGCGCATTCTGAGTGCGATGATGCTGAGTCCTGTTGGAATGTCCAAGGTCTGCGGCCAAAATGTTTGCGTGTCCAAGGCTTTAATAGTCCTCCAGAATATTTTTGGGATAATATTCTGCATTAATTCTCATGCCACGGTCGATTAATACGAGCGGAGAGCGACAATCGGCAATCAAGGATGTTCAGTGCTATATTTGTACATTCAAAAGATTATTTGTTCAAGAGTCTCAAGGACAATACTCGTGGAATTTTAGCGAATATATGTCAAAGAATTGTTGGGAATATAATCGCCATGCTTTTTAAGGATTCTCAGACATGTAACTGGCATTTTCAAGGACCTTAAGGTCTTTAATGTTAAATTTTCTAAGGAAGGACTTTCAAACCAATTATTGTTGGTTTTTAAACAATTGTTTTCTTGGAACTTTAAGACAATGATTTTTAAAGAATATTTTTCAGGTCTAAATCGTTATTTGTTTAAAGAATGTTCTTCCAAGGACCTTCAGATCTGTAATCTTATATTTTTTAAGAAAATTTTAAGGACCTTCAGTCCACTTCCAAAGGCCTTCAGATCATTAATCCTGACATTTTAAATGTCTATAATATTGAATTCTTCACAATAATGTTTCTTTAAGGACCTTTAAAGTTATAAAAGTGATTTTTTTAAAAAATATTTTTTAAGGACCTTAAAGACTATAATCGTACCTTTTTTTAATTTAAAATAATTTTTTTTGCAGAGACGTTAGTACTGCTATCATGATCATTTTAAAGAATATTTTGTAAAGGACCTTCAAAATTTTATTATTTTAAGGCAATATTCGTGAATTTAAAAAAATATTTTTCAGAGGATCTTTGATATTTGATCGCAGGATCATATAACCTTCATTTTTGAAATAAAACAATTCTTTTTCAACGACCTTTAGGCCAATGATCGTGGATTTTTTAAGAACATTAAATGTCGGCTTTTTATATAATATTTTTTCGAGGACCTTCAAAGCTGTAATCCTGAATTTTCTAAAGTATTCTAATGGCCTTCAGCACTATAATCAAATACCTTCAGATCAATCCTGAATTTTTATTCAATGAATGTGTTTTCATCATTTAAGTTTGTGATAGTTTTTGAAGTGTTTTGAAGAATATTTGCTAAGGACTCTAATGACTCAAATCGCAAATTTTTTAAATTATTTTTTTTAGCAACAATTTTTTTGCGGTACTACAATCTTGAATACTTCATAGAATGTATTCTACAGAGCCATAACATTACATTTCTAATAAAATATTATCTATGATCCTTTCGGATAATAATCGAATTATTTTTAAATAATATTTTCTTCAAAGACGTCTGTGGCTATTGTGGCGGATTTTTCAAAAGATATTCAGGTATTTGCTAACTTTTGAAAATAATTTTATTTAAAAAAACCATAAGGGCAATATTTGTGGTTTTATGAAAAATATTTTTCGAAGGATTTTTAGGGATATAATAGCGAAGCTTTTTAAGGACTATCAGAAAAATAACCTGCATTTTCTAATACAATTTTCGCAAGGACTTTAAATTAAAAAAATATTTTTCAATGCTTATCATCGTGGATTTTTTTTAAATATTTTTTTTTCAAAGATCCGTAGGCTTTTTAATATCAACTTTTTACACAATATTTTTTCAAGGATTTTCAGGGCCATACGTTTTTGGAATATTTTTTCATGGACATTTTATATACTATCCAATTGTGGTCTGGAAAACGCGTCTCATCGAATTCTATTCACTTGCTAGTAAAATTTGGCGCAAGCAAATACTAGAATGAATGTAGAAGAACTGGTCTTTTTGGATTTTAAAAAATATTCTTTTCTGGAATTGCACTGGTGAAAACATTGGCCATTATTTAAAAAATATATTTTATTTTGGTTTGTTGGAAATTTTTTTTCTGATAACTTTTAAAAGGAATGTCTGAAGTTAAAACTTTAAACCTCATCCCTTCAAAAATTACTCCTCAGAAATGAAAGAAAATTCAAATAACAGCTTAAGCCCTCCTTAATTTAATTCCAGAATAAATTCAAAACTATTTCCCTTTGGCATTCGTTAAATTTAAATGCATTATTAAATTAGGTCCTTCGGTACATTTATTTATTTATTTATTTCTTTGGTTATCTCGGTATCTAAATATGTATGTCCTCTACTTAGTCTCTGTTAATACACAACCACATTATGTGCCATTCCATTCTATCTATTATGGGATTTTATTGTTGCGGCTTTAACTAAGCAGCTCATCCGACCAAACAACAATAACAGCAACAACAATCACAACAAATCTTGTCTGCATTGTTGTTTGATTGTCCTTCTTCTGTTATTTCGTTTTTGTTTTATTTTTTTTCCTTCTTCCATGGCAAAAAGCAAAGTTTAACAATCACTTTACTGGTTGTGTATGTGACTGCGAGTGCGAGTATGTGTCCTTAAGTCATGTACATACACATATATGTACATATGAATATTCTTATTGAACAGTGGGGGATTCTGGGAAGTAGCTGGTAAATATTGAAATATAATTTTTAAGATTATTGGAATTAAGGATAGCATTTTTTTGGACTCGGGGTTATAATCGTGCATTTTTAAGAACATTTTTAGGGATCTCCATGAGGAGAAAAGATGAGAGATGATTTTTTTAGGGACTTCAGACCACATATTTTATTATTTTATTTTTTAAGATCTTTTCATGAACCTGTAAACATAATGCTAATATGTTATAATAATTTTTTCATGAACTTTCCAACAAGAACGCATAAACTTTTTGGAAATCATCTTCAAATTTTTACATTTTTTCAAAGACCGCCGCACAAAAAACGGGGAATTTTAAGAAGATTTTTGCAAGGATATGTACCACTGAGAATGCCTTAAGTTGAAATGTTTATTAAGGAAATGCAGGGCTTTAATCGTGAACAGATTGATATATTTTTTAAGGATTGTTAAGACAATTTTTGATTTTTTTTTTGAGTTTTGAATCATTATTGCGGTTTTTATAGAAAGGGGTTTTCCATCATTTTTGCAATAACAATCAAGGATTTTAGAACAAATATCATGGATTAAAAAAAACTTTTCCAGTATCTTCGGGTTAACAATCTTGGATTTATTTTCCAAAAATCTTCACGGATCTTTAGAGCAGTTATTATGGATTTTTATTGAATTTTTATGAATACATTTGAAGGACTTTTGAGTCAAAAATCATTGACTTTTTTAATAAAAATATTTTAGGACCTTGGATATAACCTTACTTTTTTAAAGAATATTTTTCTAAAACTAAATCCTTGATTTTTGAAGAATATTTCATCAAGTACTTTCAGGGATGTATTCCTAGATTTTGTGGTGAATATTTTGTCAAGGACTTTCAGGGCTATAATCAAAGTATTTGAAAGATTTGTCATGAACTACCGGCAGTAATCCAAAAATCTTGAAGAATATTTTTTTCATGACCATCTGGGCAAGAAGTAATTAATTTAACTCAAGGACCAATAGGTCCTTGATTATCCAAATCCAATATTAAAATAATCTTGGATTTTTCAGGAATTATTCTTGGATGGATTTGCAGAGGGTGTTTGCTGAATGGATGCCAATCGGGAATTAAAAAAAAAAAAAAAAAAACAAATTTTATCAAGGATATTTGATATTTATGCACATATATAATATAATAATAATAATATATAATTCTGAAAAATTTAAAGAATATTTTTAAACGACCTTCATCGCAATAATCGTACATTTTTTCAACGACCTTCTAGAATATAATCTTGAATGTTTTAATAACAATACTTTCAGGGCTATAATCTGAGAGACATATAATTTTTGATTTTTAAAAAATATTTTCTGAAGTACCATCGAAGCTAAATCCTAGTTTTTTTAAGAATATCTTTTCAAGTACCTTCATGGATTTTTGATGAATATTTTGTTAAGGACTTTTAGGACTATACTCAAGATATTTTAATGAATATTTTGTCAAAGTCTAACAGTCGTTAAGACTAGATTTATGAAGAATACTTTGTTCATTACGTTCAGGGCAATAAAAATCATTTTTTGAGGACTTTCGGGATATATTCGTAGTCTTTTTAAATAATTTATTTGTAAGGACCTTTAGGGTTATAATTCCAGCTTTTAAAAAAAAGTTTTATGAAGTACCTTTACGACTATACTTATAGACTTTTTAAAGAAAATTTTGCCCATGACTTTTAGGGAATTTCTTCAATAACCTTCAGGTATTGGATTTCTTAAATAATACTTTTTTCTAGGACTTTTAGGGCGTTAATCGTAGTTTTATTTGAGATTATTTTTTTGGCTTTTTAAATGACTTTAAGGGATATAATTTTTGATTTCCTTTAAATGTATGGTCAAGGATCTTCAGAAAAATCGTGTAAGTAATCGTGACCTTTGGAGACACAGACTTGGATTTTTAAATAGTATTGTTTCAATGACCTTTAGAAGTTGTGGATATTTTAAAGAAGTGTTTTTCAAGGTCCTTTATGACTGTAATCGTAGTTTTATTTCGGAATATTTTTTAAACACCCTTTATGCTTATTTTTAAATATTTTTTTGCAAGAGCCTTCAGGTCTAATACCTGAGTTTATTTTTAATGGATTGGTTTTAACGACTTTCAGGTCCATAAATTTGGATTTTTTAAATAATGTTTTGCAAATATATTATGGTTAAAATCAGAGATGTTTTTTTAAGAAACAGACGGATAACAATTGTGGATTATATAGTAGAACCTCCCGATATTTGGTATAATGATTTTAGCGACATTATTTACCGGAATTGTTTCAAATTCGGTATTTGACGTTCGTAATAGATACTACAGCCTTAGACAAAAAAGTGTCTGTGCAGCTCCACATTTTGGTATAGCCCCATATAATAGTAGCTCCCTATATTGATGATTTTAGCTACATTATTCACCGTTTTTTTTTTTTTTAAGTTTCGCATTTTAATATTGTAATGGCTTATGACAAAAGTTTCCTATGCAGGTCCATGTTGTCGTATAGAACCTAATATAACAGCTACATTCGGTATTTTTGAGTTTTTAACAGAATTTTTAACGTGTTTTATTGTTTTTGAGAATTGCCAAATTCATTCCAAATGGTGGAGGGCAAATTTCGGCCCGGCCGAACTTACAGCTTTTTTACTTGTTTTAAATAGCTTCAGCGCTATAATCTTATATTTTTGAATATATGATTGTCAAGTTTTGAAAAATAATTTGTTAGGTACCTTCAGGGTTGTAATCCTAGATTTTTTAAAGAATATTTTGTCAAAGACCTTCAGGGCAATAATTATGCATTTTTTGAAGGGACTTCAGGGATATAGTTATGGATTTTTTAAATAAGTATGAAAATATGTTTTCATGTACCTTTAAGGCTATATTTTTTTTTAAAGAATATTTTGTCCATATATTGTTTTCAAAAATTTTAAGGTCTACAATTATTTTTTTTTATATTGTTGTCAAGGATTTTTTTTAAACAATACATTGCCTATGACCTTTAGGACAATAACCATGAATTTTTAGGGGGTTTCCTTTTTTTCATGTTTTAAATAAAAATTTTCGAGGAAGTTAAAGACTGTCATCGAAAATTTATGACTATAGTCCTATATTTTGTAAATATTTTTTTCAAGAACCTTCGGGATAATAGTCGTGAGTTTTTTTTAATATTTTCAGGAATAAACTTTTTGATTTGCTTTAAATATTAAGTCAAGGACTTTCATTGTATTAATCGTAAATGTTTCAATGACTTATAGAGACATAACCCTGTTTTTTTAAATAACATTGTTTCAAGGACCGTTATCGTAGATTTATTTAGAATATAATATTAACGACCTTCAAAGCTAAAGTAGTTGATTTTTTAAATAATTGTTTTTAAGCTCCCTAAAATCTGTAATAGAGGAATTTTTAATAACATTTTTCTCAAGGTCCTCTTGAACTATAATCCTTTGTTTTTTTTTTTTTTTCAAATAATATTTTTAAGGACCTTTATGCTTTATGTAGCTTTATTTAACAATATATTTTTTATTTAACAACAATTTTAATGACAAAGGCAGTAGATTCTACGGACCTTCGCGACTTCTACCTGAATTTTTAATGGCGTGGCTTGAAAGGGTTTCAGGTCTATAAACGTTTTTTCAAGGATCATCTTTATAATCGTGGATTTTTCAAGAATCCTGCTTCCAAGGACATTAGTGGTTAGAATCACAGATTGTTTTTTAAGGAACAGAAGGATAACAATTGTAAAAAATGTCGATAAAAATTTATTTTCAAATAAATTATTTTTAAGGACTGTAAAAGCTATAAACGTGGTTTTCTAAGAATATATTTTTTAGTGAACCGTCAAAGCTAAAAATGTGGTTTTTAAAAATATTTATTATTTATTTTTTAAGAACATTAGTTAAATACTATCATTGATATCAACAGAACATTTTGAAAAAAATATTAAAATATATTTATTTCAAGGACATTTTGGGTAATTGTTACGGACAGTTGTGAAGGATAGTTTTGAAGGATATTTAAATTAAAATTTCCGAATTTTTGAAAATAATTCAGAATATGTTTTTTTTTTTTTTGTTTCCTTGAGAATATCCCGCCATGGTGTCATACAAATGCTTGTATTTTTATTCTTTCATTCATTTATACAGTTTTCCTAAGGCATCTAGCTTAAGTAGCCGGTTAGCTTGGAATCATAAACGACGATGATGATGATGATGACGACGATGATCATGAGAAGGACGACGATGAGATAAAGATTTCAAATTTGCAATATTAGTTCATTGTTTTATGTGATGCATGCATGTATATGTGTACCCGTATAGGATGCATGGATACAGTACCATACACACTCACATACACACACACCCTCTCTTTTACATATGCAAATGTAAGGATATTTTTTGAAATACTTATGGACAATGACAATGAGTCCATAACATAGTGCCGGAGGATAGGATGATTCCCCCACCACCATTGTTTATGGAAGACATTTGATGGCAGAGCAGTAAGAGAATTGGAGAGTTCGGGAAGTGGAGGAGGAGTGTGGAAATAAAGAACTTTGCTAGATTGAATGTATTATTCCAGGTAATAATCATTGCCCACACATTTACACACAAAATGGTAATATTTCATTGTATGGGTGTGTGTGTGTGTCTGCATCCAGGTAATGTTATCTCGGGCATCACTTTGTAGCATTCTTCAATTCATTTCCAAAGCAAAAATTCTTACAAAACATCTTTCTTATTTTCTGGATATGTTTTTTTTCTTCCTTCTTTCGAAGCAAATGTCAGAAATTTCAATGACATTTTCCAGATAATAATTTCAATACAAAAATATTTGCATTTGTTGTAGTTTTTGTACCTTGTGTTGTTATCTTTGTGTGAGTGTGTGTGCAAATGTTCTGGAATTCAAATGCGTATTATCTAAATCTTTATTTTGCCATGGATATTATTTACTCTTTTGCAGAGGTATTAACATTCCAATACTAGTTGCAAACTTGTCATAATTCCATTCTCGAAACGCAGTTTATCTGCTCATTCCTTTGATTGATGGATGAGCTGAAATAATTGAAAAGCGATTACACAGCTGACAAGGTAGAAAGAAGCATAGAATGTGATTGAGATAGATTCGTTATTGTTTTTGTTAATTAATCTGTTTAAATGCTTTTGTTCATAGATGTAAAATAGTTAATCTGAATTCATTTTTAAATTGAATTCTATGAAGGGTGTGCCAATTAGAGATAAAACTCGATTCGGGACAAAAATGTTTTTATTCTTTATTTGGTTTTAAATATAATGCAGATTTACAAAGAACATCCAGGGCTATCTCCTTCAGTGTATGCAGCCATCTTTTTCAAGAATTTTCAAGTTATACGTTTGAATATTTTATTAATATTTTTAAGCTGCCCTTTGCAACAATCATGTCATCAAAGAGAATATTTAAAGACCATAAGAATAATTTTTGAATATTATTTTCAAAGATCTTGGTGTATATTTTGAAGGGGATCTCTTTTTGGAGATTCAAGGGTATTTTTAGAAGATTTTTCAAAAATCTTCAGGGAAACAGTTATCGATTATTTAAAAAATGTCCTTCAACGCAATTGTCGTGGAATATTTAAAAATATTTTTAAATTATTTTGGTCGATTTTTGCAAGGAACCCTAGGGGTTTTGTATATTAACAAATTTTTTCAACAACCTTTCTAGTAGTAATCGGTGTATTTTCAAGAACACTTTTTAAAGGCTTTCAGAACAATATATTTTTTTTTTTTTATGTTTTTTTTATATTTTAAAGAGGTTTTCACTATGGAACTTGAAGGAGCACCTTGAGGACAACAATTTTTATACCCTCCACCATACTATGGAGGGTATATTAATTTTGTCATTCCGTTTGTAACTCCACGAAATACTCATGTCAGACCCAACAAAGTATATATATTCTTGATTAGCGTAAAATTCTAAGTCGATTTAGCGATGCATATTTTTATTTTGCCAGTAGGCAGGTATAGGCAGTATAGTATAATTTTTAGATTTTAACAGAATTTTTAACGGATTTTATTTTTTGAAAATTTCCAAATTCGTTCCAAATGGTGGAGGGTGTTCAAAGTTCGGCACGGCCGAACTTACTGCTTTTTAACTTGTTTATTTTAGAACTTATTTTCAAGAACCTGTAAAGGAATATTTTTCAAAGTATCACTAAAACCATCAGCGTGGATTTTTTAAAGAATATTTTTTCAAAAAACCATCTTTCCTATGAAAGTTGAGTTTTTAAAGAAAGGTTTTTAAGGACTCTCAGACCTATAACGTGAATTTTTAAACAATATCTTTTCCAGGGATTATTTTTCCTATTAAAGTTGACTTTTTAAAGAAATATTTTTTTCTAGGACTCTCAGACCTATGAAGTTGAAATTTTAACGAAAGAAATATTTTGAAGCAGCGTCACATGGATTTTTTCAAGGCCCTTAATTCTTTTTATGTTCTAAGGATTATCTAAACTATAGACGTAGAATATTTTAAAAATACTTTTTCCAAGGTTTTTTTACAGAATATTTTTTTTAGATTCTCAGAGATAATAAAGTGCAAGCATATGCTATTTTGAACAAGCATAAGCAATAACGCGGATTTTTTAGGAATATTTTTGTAGGTCGTGAATTATTTAAATATTTTTTCCAAGGATGTAGAGTTTTTAGGAACATTTTTTCCAAGGACAAGGATTTTTTATGATTATTTTTCGACGTGGATTTTTTAAGGAATATTTTTTTCAAGGACATGGATTTTTTAAGATTATATTTTTCAAGGATATGGATTTTTTAAGATTACTTTTTTCAAGCACGTTGAGTTTTCAGGAATATTATCCAACAAGGATTTTTTATGACTATTTTTCCAAGGACGTGGATTTTTTAAGGAATATTTTTTCCAATGACGTGGATTTTTTAAAGAATATTTTTTCCAAGGACGTTGATTTTTTAAGGAATACTTTTCGTAACGACGTGGATTTTTTAAGGAATATTTTGTCAAGGATGTGGATTTTTTTAAGGAATATTTTTCTCCAAGGACGTGGATTTTTTAAGGAATACTTTTCGTAATGACGTGGATTTTTTGAAGAATATTTTGTCAAGGATGTAGATTTTTTAAAGGAATATTTGTTCCACGGACGTGATTTTTTTAAGGTCCAAGGACGTGGACTTTTTTAAGAATATTTATTTCAAGCACCCGGATTTTTTAAAAATATTTTTTCCGAGGGCCTGGATTTTTTAAGAACATTTTTTCCAAGGACCTGGATTTTTTAAGAATATTTTTTTCAAGGACATGGATTTTTTAAGAATATTTTTACAAGGACGTGGATTTTCTAAAAATATATTTTGGAAGGGCTTGGATATTCTAAGAATATATATTTAAGGGCTTGGATTCTTTAAGATTTTTTTTCTAAGGACGTGGATTTTTTAGATTTTTTTTTCCAAGGACATGGGTTTTTTAAGATTTTGTTTTTCCAAGGACGTGGATTTTTTAAGAATTTTTTTTCCAGGACGTGGATTTTTTAAGAATTTTTTTTCCAAGGACGTGGATTTTTTAAAAATATTTTTTCCAAGGACGTGGATTTTTTAAAAATATTTTTTCCAAGGACATCGATTTTTTAAAAATATTTTTTCCAAGGACGTGGATTTTTTAAGAATTTTTTTTCCAAGGACGTGGATTTTTTAAAAATATTTTTTCCAAGGACGTGGATTTTTTAAAAATATTTTTTCCAAGGACATCGATTTTTTAAAAACATTTTTTCCAAGGACGTGGATTTTTTAAAAATATTTTTTCCAAGGACATCGATTTTTTAAAAATATTTTTTCCAAGGACATCGATTTTTTAAAAATATTTTTTCCAAGGACGTGGATTTTTTAAAAATATTTTTTCCAAGGACATCGATTTTTTAAAAATATTTTTTCCAAGGACGTGGATTTTTTAAAAATATTTTTTCCAAGGACGTGGATTTTATAAAAATATTTTTTCCAAGGACGTCGATTTTTTAAAAACATTTTTTCCATGGACGTGGATTTTTTATAAATATTTTTTCCAAGGACGTGGATTTTATAAAAATATTTTTTCCAAGGACGTCGATTTTTTAAAAATATTTTTTCCAAGGACGTGGATTTTTTATAAATATTTTTTCCAAGGACGTGGATTTTTTATAAATATTTTTTCCAAGGACGTGGATTTTATAAAAATATTTTTTCCAAGGACGTGGATTTTTTATAAATATTTTTTCCAAGAACATGGATTTTTAAGAATATTTTTTTCAAAGACGTGGATATTTTTAAGAAATATTTCTTCCAAGGACCTGGATTTTTTAAGAATATTTTTTCCAAGGACGTGGATTTTCTAAAAATATATTTTTTCCAAGGACGTTGATTTTCTAAAAACATATTTTTTCCGAAGGACGTGGATTTTCTAAAAATATATTTTTTCCAAGGACGTGGATTTTCTAAAAATATATATTTTCCAAGGACGTGGATTTTCTAAAAATATATTTTTTGAGGGCTTGGATATTCTAAGAATATATTTTTTAAGGGCTTGGATTCTTTAATTTTTTCCAAGGACTTGGATTTTTTAAGAATAGTTTTTCCAAGGAAAATTATATTCTCAAGGATCATTAAAGCTGTAAAAGTTAATTTTTAAGGAATAAATAGCGGACCACCCCGTTTTTTTAAGAATAATTTTCAAGGATCTTTAGGGCTGTATTCATAATTGTTATACACTCAGCCATATGGCTACAGAGGGTATATATCATTTGATACGATCAAAACGTTCCTAGTCAAATTAACCCTAGATCTCTTTAGACCAAATCAGTTTCAAAACATTTGGAGTCGTTCTAGCGATGTCCGTCCGTCCATCTGTCTGTGTTTCTGGCTGGTGCGCACGATAACTCTCGAAGGGATTCTCCGATTTGATCCAAACTTTGTACATTGTAATATTATTGTCTAACTTAGATCGAGTTCGGAGATGGGCTATATCGGTCCACTCCTTCCGGTATATTACCACCACAAAATATCGAAATTTTTAAAAAATATATTTTCTGCACAGAAAGAGAATAGATAATCCGAATTTGCTCTAACTTTGCAAATCCTAATATTTGCGTCAGTGCTAGGTCAGGTGCAAAAATGGACAATAACGGACCACTCCATCAATTATCTCCCCCATCAAGTACCTTTTCCAAACTTTGAAAGTAGATCTTTTGAATATATTTTATAAAGGTCCATCTATAATCCTGTAATTTTTTTAAAAAAAATGTTCAAGGACTTTCCAAGGTTATAATAGTGATTTTTTGGAAAAGCTTTTTTTAATACCTTCATGGAAAAGGATAACTCTGAATATCGTATCGTTAAAATCGTTAATTTTTTATAGAATAAGAAAGACTATTTTTAAGGGCTCTAGGACTGTATTCTTGAATTTCTTAAATCGTGAAATTTTTGTTCAATTATTTTTTCGAGGAAATTAAAGGGTATTATAATAGGTATTTAGGAATGTTTTTGTTATTATATTTTGGACCAGAATCGTGGATCCCTTTAGAATTTTTTAGAGGACCTTAAGTGTTGTTATTTTTAGCCATAATCCTGAATTATGAATTTTTTAATTATAATTTTTAATAAATGTTAAGTCCAATAATCGATCGATTCTTTGACGATTACTTTTATATGGGTCTTGGATATTTAAAGATTTTTTAAGAAAATTAGGCTACTGTCGAGAGTTAAAACAAAAACATATTTATGACTTTGTACATAATCGTAAAAAAAGCCTTTCAAAGAGCTCCAAGGCTGCTCAAAAAAAGAAAAAACCAAGATATATAAACTCGGATTTTCAAAGAATATTTTTTACGGTTGTTTAAATCTTTCATCAGGGACTTTTTTAAGAGAATTTGTTTCAAGGATGCTTACAATTAAAATTATAAATTGTTAAGCATATTTCTTTCCAAGGTTTATCACAGCTACAATTTTTGATCTGCAGACAATATTTTTTGCATACATTCGCGCTTATAACTTAATTTTATTTTTAATTTTCGGAAAATTGTGCTTTTTGACTGAAGAAATGTTCTATACATTAAAAATTAATTTCCACAAAATAAATTCCACTGCTTCCTGAGCACCCAAAGATAGCACGCTACAATTTTGGTTATGCATCTTGTATCTTGACAATAATAATTTCATAATTCAGCTGAGTCTCTGTGAAAAATAAATTTTCTCACACAAATAATAAATTTTGTAAATAAACCATGCATTTATGATTGTGTGTGAATGTGTGTGTGTGCGTTCGTAGAAAACTGGGTTCATTTCTCATGTGTCTCTGTAGACGCTACACATTGTGTCTTCTGCACATGGGATTTGTCTACACTTTTGAGAGTTGTGACTAAAAACCAGAGAAGAGATACTCTCCTCCCTACGAACATTATTTACTTTGGTATTAGTCCAAATGAAATATGTTCATATTATTTTGCAGGGCTTCCGCTTTTTATTGCTCATTTTATATGTGAAAATAAAAAAAACAACAGCAACACATACTAGTTTCATATATTTCATAGATTGTTTATAGTTAATAACTTCAGGAAACATTTATGCTATGTTATTTATGAGCTGGGGGATATTTTAGTGGATCGCGGTAGTCAGAAGAGCGATTTGGGTGGGTGTTTTTTTTTTTTTTTGAAGGACTAGGGTAAGTCTGTAAATAGTTAGCAATGATTTTTAATGTCGTATAGTTGGAGTACGAGGGGAGTAAGAGCTGTTGACCACTTGAAACTAAGGAATTTTATGGATTATTTTCTATTCTGTTATGTCCATGCATAAACAAATTTCGAAGCTGACATGCTTTTGGAAATTGTAATAATAAATAATTCCGCATGTCCATATTATTGTTGGCTTTTCAAATCTATATCATTGATAAATTACTGACAACAATATGCGGATTTAATGGGTCAAACATTTTAAGGCCATTTATTAGAATTTTAGAAACTCCATTAAAATGTGACAGTAAAAAGTCAAAATACTCAACAACATTTTATTTCATTAAATTCTACTATAGGTCTCGGAAAATAATTCTCCCACAAGACGATATGCAACACAACAAAACATTACAGGGAAAATCCAGAAAATTATGAATGAACACCTAAGAAGAAGGCACGAGTGTCGGCGTTTTGAAAGTTTCCATTGGAATGTATTCAAAATAGAGGGCGAAAGTTCCTCCACAAAATGGGAAAATTTCTTTTAAAATATAAGATTATAGCCTGAAAGGATCTCAATTTTTTTTTAAATCAAGGATTATTTACGAGAGGGTCCGTGAAAATATATTTTTTTAAATCCGAGATTGTTTTTTTGTATTTAAAAAAATATTTGAGTTTTGCCTTGTTAAGGCGAAGATCATATGTTTTATGATTTATTGTTTGTTTTCTCTTTCGAGACGAGCTTAATGATCTGAAATTTGCAGTGAAAAGGAAAGCCAGATAGACACTATCACACACTCACCACTATGCGACGCGTTTCGCCGTTGGTTAAGCGGCTCATCAGGCATATTTGGTGTGGATGATGGCTTACAAGGGCCGTTCTCTGGAAAGTAGTATATATTTCGAACTTATTGCAAATTAGCATATGCGAATTATACACTAGAAACTCCCCAGGTTGGACTCAAGTTCTATTGGCAGATCTTTTTCACAGCAAAGTTTTGTTTTTGTAGTGATGGATTTTTTGTCCACAACAACTACATTGCTTCCAATGCATACACTTGTTTTAGTGCTGCTTTAGGAAGACGGGTTAATGGCTCTGAACGTAGAGACGGCAGCTTCTAGTTGGCTGCACACCGAGGTCCGCGGTTCAAAAATATTTTATAAAAATACTAATTAAAATTCTGGAAATATTTTATTAATGATCCTCGAAAAATCGTAAATCGACGATAAAAGCTTGAAAATCTTAAAAATATAAATATCCTCAAAAAAAAAACTTTGAAACACAAAACATAATTAAGGGGAGTATCCATAAGATTATGGTTATGTAAGTAGAGCTAAAAAAATAAGAAAAGTGTCCATGCGTTTTGGGAGTTTAGATTCCGAAAGTAACCAAGAAGAGGAGGCAAGTTTTCCCCTCTTTCATACCATTGAAAATTTTCAGATTAAGGCTTCTCGGAATCCGTACATTTTAGATACATGGTGTCTTCGGCAATACTGCAGATAAAGATACGAGGAATATTTAGAAAATTATAACCCTCAATCGAGCCAAAAAAGGGTCATTTTGGTCCATTTTTTTTAAAATATGGTTAAAAACTTATTTTATGCGTAATCGTATCAAGTAAAAATATTCTACAAAATTATTTGCTACAAAATTCTTAGCTAAATACCAGGAATTCATATACAGGGTGAGATAAAAAAACTCCAACAAAGTCAAAGGTCATACTTTTTAATTTTTAAATTTTATTGAATGAAAGCAAAAAAAAAATCAGAATTAGCATCAAATTTTAGAATAAGTTTAGATTTTTTCAAATTGGCCACCTTTGGAACGAGTTATAGCCTTCAAACGGCTAATGAAACCGTCACACGCTGCCCGAATGTTGTTCTGCGCTGTTTTGGCCCATTTCCGGTGTAGAGCTTGCTTGAGGTAATCGACACTTTGGTGTTTTTTAGTACCAACCTTCCTTTCCAAAATGCTCCAGACACAATAGTCCAACGGATTGGTATCCGGAGATTTTGGTGGCGCTGGAAATGAAGCGAGGAACCTCATTTTGTACCCATTCTTGGGTGGCTCGTGCTGAGTGCGATCGATGGTGCTAAGTCCTGTTGGAATGCCCAAGGTCTGCGGCCAAAATGTTTGCCTAACCAAGGCTTTAATACACCCTCCAGAATATTTTCGCGATAATATTCGGCATTTATTCTAATGCCATGGACGATTAATAGGAGCGAAGAGAGATCATCGGCTGTTATGGCGGCCCACACCATCATCAAGGTCGGCGCTTGAGTTCTGGTGGCCAACCGAAGGTGCACAATTTCAGCTGACACCTTTGACAAGTAAACACGACAATTTTGTATGTTTACAAACTGCTGGACAACGAATGTTTTCTCATCGGAGAAAACCAAATTCGGCAGTTCACCACTTTCGGCCAAGCGAATCAGCTCTTTAGCTCTTTTGAGTCTATTTTCTTTCGATTGTGGTGTAAGTTCTTGCACTTTATGGAATTTCAAAGGCTTTACCCCGAACCCATTTTTCAATATTTGCCTAATGGAATATTGCGATATGTTCAGCTCACGAGCCATTTTCGGCCACTGCGACTCGGTTTTCGATCAAGTCATTTCTTAACTTTTCGAACCATTTCTGCTGATGTTGCTGTTTTCTTCCGTCCACTTTCTTGACGTCGGGCTACGTTACCAGTGGTACGGTAATGAGCGAGGGTACGAGACACAAAAGATTTATTCGCATTTAAATGCTGGAGTGCTCTAACGATAGCCACTTGTGGGTTTCCAGCCAAACATAAAGAAATCACAGTATCGTGATGGAATTTTGGCATCACGAATTACTTTTTCTTTTAGAAAATTCTCGCCAAAATGCTTTTGTAAGCTTGTAAACAATATAATGAGCTGTCATTGGAATAATTTTAGTAGCTATCGGACGAGTGGCTTAGAAATGACATCAGTCTGACATTTGTTGCAGTTTTTTCATCTCACCCTGTATATACTCTTTGGGGTCTACAACAAATATTCAGGGATGGTACAAACGGAAGAACAATGTCAGTATACCCTCCTTTTCAAGGTGGAGGCTATAAAAATATTTGTTAGAGAAATTCACAATTAATGCACTTAGGCTCTCTTAGGCTTTTGATATCTACAATTATTGATTTAAGGGTTCTTTCAAGAATTTAAATTTAAATTAATGTCTCTGGAATAATTTTAACAGCTGTCTGACGAGAGACTTAGAAATATCAGCAGTCGGATGTTGGTTGCAGTTTTTTCATCTCACCCTGTATATACTCTTTGGGGTCTACTTTTATAAAAATATATTTGTTAGAATAAAAATATTTGTTAGAGAAATTCACTATTAATGCACTTAGGCTCTCTTAGGCTTTTGAAATCTACAATTATTGCTTTAAGGGTTCTTTCAAGAATTAAAATTTTAAAAATTCCAAATTATTGATCTGAAAGTTTTTAAGGACTCTCAGATCATAGGCATTAATTTGCCCATCAAATTTGATGTGAGTATCTTAAAAGAAATTTAAACTACAACTTAAGGGCCGAGAAAAAATTTTCTTCAAAAGAGCAGGTTAATGGTTTTGGTAAACCTTGAGAAAAATTGAAAATTCATGTTTATTATTACTTGAAAATAATATTTTAAAATGTCCATGTTGATGATTTTGGTGGTCCTTGACATACAAATTTTTAATGTCCTTGGGAAAATACTTTTAAAAGGCTGTGTTGAAGCTTTGACAGTCCATGAAAAACAATAGTCTCTTTAGCCAAAACAGTCATTTTTATTATATTTAAAAAAAATATATATTTAAATTTGGATATGTATTCCATGAAGGATTTCCGAAAACCCTTACAATGATAGTTTTCGAGGGTCTAGGCAAAATTCTCAAAAAAAAAAATTTACGTTGATAGTTTTGTTGATCCTTGAAAAAATTTAAAGGCCATATTGAAAGGCGTTATAAATCGCTTAGAAAAAAATATGATTAAAAAAACACTTTGATTGCTTTGATGGTCCCTTCTTTAAGCTATGATAATAGATCTGATAATTCGGAAAATAATTCTCCTAAACTATTCACAAATAGAGCCTTAAGTCCTCGCAAAAATAATCTTCATTTTCAACTTCCACGACTTGTAGATTAATTTGCTTTAAACGAAATCTTCTCATTCAGCAGTAAAATTATCTTAGAGCGCAAGGACTTTATTTCATGGAATTATATTTAAACGGAATGTGCATTTGTATGCAAGGGTGCCCTGTTTTTAAATAGACCCCTCACTTGACTGGTTATAAATACAATACAAGAATTTGCTACCCCCTCCAGCCCCGTCCACCACCTTTGTTCACTTGCTTCATGGGCAATTGTTGGCAACATCATTATCCTTAACATTTGTTACAAACTTAGCATCGGCCTGAGCGCTAGAATCTGCAGCAAAGCAGTAGCTAACTGTATTAAGAGACAACTGGTGATACTAATAATACTTGCTGTGTACCCTTTTATTCCTCTTGCTCTCTTTTACCTCCTCTACCATTGTACATTACATTACGCCTCGGAATGCCATGACATTTTAGTCTGACTTTTTGGCTTCTAAAGGAAGCCCTATCGCCCATACACACACACACACACACAATCTACAGTGTGTGTTATGAACATAGGTATCTCTGGCTCAAGCAAGGACGCGGGTGTAGCTGGAAAATGTCAAACTACCTCTAACGGATGCCAAAATGACTAAATGACTGCCTAGCTAGGTTGGCTGGCTGGCAGTCTGAGGTGATGGTGGTGGTGGTGCACGGTGGCAAGCAGGCTTGGCAGCAGACTATTTGACTACTGCCTTTCGATGTTTTGTTGCTCTGTTTTTTTCTCTTTTTTTTGACGAAATGCCACAGTGAGTGACTAACATCCCCATCCTCCAACCTCTTTTTTTGTCAGACAATTTTAAACCTCCCAGCTCACAATGGCTGGCAGTATAGCCTCAGAAAGCAACTAAAAATAAAAAAATAGAAAAATAAGCCAACGAAACGAAAAATAGAAAAATAAGCCAATTGTTAGGTATGTGTTTGGGTTGCGCCGTAGTGATCATGTAACACAGTATGTTATTAAGTTTCTTGGTCTGTCTTTTGACAGATATGTTGAGTATCGCCTACTTTTGTGTCAGTACAGGATTATGATTAATGTTAATTCTCCTTTATATAATAAGTTTGTGTTTTGTAGATCATCTCGGAATCCGCAATTGCTACTTCCGAGGTTTTCGTCTTTAGTTGGTGAAAAGGCGTTTATTGTGAGAGTTGCGAGATTGTGGAATCAGTTGCCTCTGACCCTACGTAATTTTACCTACTATTTTAATACATACAGGAAGAGGTGTTTTGAATATTTGTCTGTTCATTGAGTTTCTGGTTGCGGGTTATTTTTGTTATTTCTTTTTAGTTATTGGCTGGGGGGCCATTTTTATGGTTGTTTAATTTCTGTTGAGTAACGTTATTATTTTATTTTTCTTTTCTCTTTTGTAAGAATTTCGTTCTTATGCTTGTAGTTGCTACATTTGCTCGATTTGAAGCGAGTGATGGTTAGCACCTTAAGGTATGGATGCCTCTTGCATTTTTCCTCTCTGCCTTGCTTAACTGTTGTTCAGCTTGGTGGAGAAGTTGTGTCTGAGGGTCTGATTATTGTTATTTAAAGTATTTTGTTTATAAATATAATTTGTATAATTCTTGTAAATTTGTTGTTATGTATTAAGGTTTTTTTTTTATGTTAATATAGTTATAGGCTGTGTTTATACTGTTGCATATTAATATAAGATTTTGGCCATGTTGGCTTATTTATATTGAATTGTATGAAATAAATGAAATGAAATGAAATGAATAATTTCCAGGAATAACTCGACATAAATGCCTCGAGCGTTGACATATGCCTTTTGGCATTGGCAACCATAAATGTGAACACTTTCGAAGATCGCAGGCTAAAAATATATATTGGAGTAATGGGTTATTGGATAGGAGATCGAAATTTTCGTCAATAATTTTCACCCGAGTATTTATACCCTACACCACATAGTGGTAAGGGTATTATGTCTTTGTGCATTTGTTTGTGACATGGAGAGAAGGAAGCGAGATAGACTTTTGAGGATCTTCATAGAATCACTTTTTTAATCGATTTAGCATGTCAGTCCGTCTCTCCATCAATCTGTATTTTTGTGATCAAAATACAGGTTGCCGATTGAGATGAAATTTTCAACAAATCATTTGCTTGGCCCAAGGACGAACCCTATTGACATTGGTGAGATTAGATTCGAATTAATTGTGCACCAAATAACCAATATCAGTCTAAATGACCTGAATTTTGACACATCCGAACGAATTCAGTATTGAAGCAAGTACATAAAATTTGGTGAAAAATCGGTTCAGATATAGCTATATCTCTCATACACATAATCACATTCGTAATATGAACTCCACAAGAATGATATTTGGTACCAGATATCGTATACAGTCCAGAAATACATGTGCCAAATTCTATCAAGATCGGTTCAGTATCGGTGAATATAGCACCCATATATATCTTCAACCCATTTCGGGTTAATTGTGCACTGAATAGCCAATATCAGTTCAAATGACTCCGTCAAATTTCGATTCAGAATTGGGTATGGCTCCTATATGTATATTAGCTTCCTCTGAACCTAAATTATAACTGATCTAAAGCCAAAGGTTGGTAGGTGGTATGATCTGCTTCAAATAAATTCCCAACATAAATTCCTTTTGTTACGGAGGCTCTACTAAATATAAAATATGAAAAATAAACAAAACCATCTGATGCATATTGAGAAGTCCGATACAGAGTTGCATTTTCCATAACTTGGGGAAGTTGAGCAACCTTTCTGGTTGAGCCATGGTTATAGCTATATCTGAACCGATTTTCATCAAATTTGACAAACCTACTTTTATACTACTTTGCTAAAATGCATCTTATTTGGGTCTACAGGGTGAGATGAAAAAAACTGCAACCAATTTCAGACTGCTGTCATTTTTAAGCTACTCGTCCGAATGCTACAATTATTCCACTGATAGGTCATTATACTGTTTACAAGCGTACAAAATCATTTTCGTGAGAATTTTCCAGAAAAAAAATTATTCGTGATGGAATTCAAGCGTGATAGTGTGATTTCCTTATATTTGGCTGGAAAACCACAAGTGGCTATCGATAGAGCACTCCGGCAGCATTTAAATGTGAATAAATCTTTTGTGTCTCGTAACATCGCTCGTTACCGTGATACTTTTATCGTGTAGCGTAGCCCGAAGTCAAGGAAGTGGACTGAAGAAAACAGCAACATCTGCGGAAATGGTTCGAAAATTAAAGAAGCTACTTGATTGAAACCCGCGTCGCAGTGGCCAAAAAATAGCTCGTGAGCTGAACATAACGCAATATTCCATTCGGCAAATATTAGAAAATGAGCTCGGGGTAAAGCCATTGAAATTCCAAAAAGTGCAAGAACTTACACCGCAACAGAACAGAAAGAAAATGGACTAAAAAGAGCTAAACAGTTGCTTCGCTTGGCCGAAAGTGGTCAACTGCCGAATTTGGTTTTCTCCGCTCCGATGAGAAAACATTCGTTGTCCAGCAGTTTGTAAACAAACAAAATGATCGTGTTTACTTGCCAAAGAGGTCAGCTGAAAATGTGCACCATCGAGTGGCCACCAGAACTCAAGTGCCGGCCATGGTGATGGTGTGGTCGCCATAACAGCCGATGGTCGCTCCCCGCTTGTATTAATCGACCGTGGCATCAAAATAAATGCCGAATATTATCGCGAAAATATTTTGGAGGGTGTATTAAAGCCTTGGACACGCAAAAATGTTGGCCAAAGACCTTAGACATTCCAACAAGACTTTGCACCATCGCACTCAGCACGCGCCCCCCAAGTATGGTTACAAAATGGGGTTCTTCTTCATCGATTCATTTCCAGCGAATAACGGCCATCAAAATTTCCGGATACCAATCCGTTGGACTGTTGTGTCTGAAGTATTTTGGAAAAATACCAAAGTGTCGATCAAGTCAAGCAAGCGCTTCGCCGGGAATGGACCAAAATACCGCAGAGCAACATTCGGGCAGCGTGTGAAGTAGTTTCATTGGCCGTTTGAGGGCCATAATTCCTGGTAAAGGTAGCCATTTCGAACAAATCTAAACTTATTCTAAAATTTGATGCTATTTCCAGCATTTTTTTGCTTTCATTCAATAAAATTTAAAAAGAAAAATGTAAAAATTATAGCGTTTGACTTCGTTACAGTTTTTTATATCACCCTGTATATTACTCATTTGCTGCAAATAATCAGAATACCAGATAAAGTGAGGTTCCGTTATGTGTGGGCTATAGGAAAACGTGAACCTGTTATCGTACTCATTACGACCTTCAAACTTTAAATACGAAATTTAATACAATTCCGGTCAAAAATGTCGCTAAATTGTTGAAATACCGAATATCGGGGATACCGTTATATGGGGTATATACGATATAGTGAACCTATATAGACAATTCTCTTCTATGGGTTAAAGTACTCAGAAGGAACTCCTTGTGTGGATTTTCAGAAAATTCTGTTGACAAATTTGGCTACTCATAATCATAAAAATACCGAATATAGAGTGGTACCATTTTATGGGGTAAATAAAAATCGTGGACCTATATAGACAGTTATCTTCCAGGGGGTTAAGTACTCAGAAGAAACTCCTGGTGTGAATTCTCTGACAATTCCATAGAAAAATGTATCTACAATCATTAAAATACCGAATTTCGGGGCGCATCGTTATATAGGGGCTATACGATATCGTGGACCTATATTGACACTTCTCTTCCAGGGGGTAAAGTACACCGAAAAATCTACTGGTGTGAATTCTCAGAAAATTCCATTGAAAAATGTGGCTATAATCATCAAAATACCGAATATAAGCAGGTACCGTTAAATAGGGGCTATACGATATTGTGGACCGATATGGCCCATCTTCGAACTTGACCTGCTGGCATACAAAATACTGAAATGTGCAAAATTTTAGCTTCCTGTCTTAATTCGTTTTTACTCTAGCGTGATTACAACAGACGGACGGGCAGACGGACAGACAGGGCTAAACAGTGTTTGAAATTTGCGCTGATCAAGAATATATATACCTTGTTAGGTCTAAAATTATGATTTTGATGAGCTACAAACGGAATGACGAACTTAATATACTTTCCACACTATACATATATGGAGGAGGGTATAAAAACACATCATATGAGTCTAGGCAAATTCTCTTTTGGAGGATGACATCAGGGACAAGAAAAATATATTCTGTATCGAATTTCACTAAAAAAACCTACAAAAAGAAGACCTCTAATTCCTTTATTAACCAAGAAAATATTGGTTTTTACTTTGAAAAAATTTCCCATATTGTCCTTGGCCTTTTTTTCAGTAAATAGTAACATAAATCTTATTTTCAGATAGAAGGAGTCAACAGCACCATGCACCAGCACCATAAGTCTCGGAATATACTATACTCTTATATGGAGGAATAATAGTTTTTAATAAAATTACATTCGAAAATTATATATTAAAAGTGGAGGTTATATGTTCACATTTTTAATGCAAGTGTAACACGTTTCCATTCTGAGCCCTAATACTTCATTTTTTAGGTACAGTATTCTGGATCAACTTTCATTCTGAGTGTCTGAACAAATCAAATAATTTTTAAAACCTTTAATATGTATTCAGTCCGACAGTCCGTCCAATAATATTGATTTTTATACCCTACAACACTATGTGTTGGGGGTATTATAAGTTTGATTGGGCCAGAATTTATGTAACACCTCGAAATATTGGTTTCCCATATAGGAAAGTATATATGGATCTTCCTAGCTCGCCGAGCTGAGTCGATTTAGCTATGAATGTCCGTCCGTCCGTCTGTCGGTCTGTCCATGTTAATTTGTAATCATGCTACAGGTCGCAATTATGGCCCGATCCTTACGAAATTTTGCACGAAGGTGGGTTTAGGGTCAGAATAGAAGCCTATTTCTTTTGGAGATGATCGCCAAATGTGTAAGGGTTAAAATGCACCAAATAATGAAATATTGTCGGATTTTGCAGTAGCTATACAGGTCGCAATTATAGACCAATCGACGCGGAATTTCGCATGTAGCTAGAGTTTAGGGCGGGGAAGAAGCCTACCAATTTGGGTGGTCACCGGATAATATTTAGTGGGTAAAAATTCAAAGTTAAAAGATACAAAATTTTTCATTAAACCGCGAATATTTTAAATCCCGACGAAATCACAAAGCCATGACAAGGTTACTTCTGATCTTTACATTGATGTTAACATCCATCAAATCGGATATATAGAAAAAAAAAAAAGTGCGATATACATGTCTATCAAAGAAGATATGCTTGAAAGATCTCTTATATGTCGAGAACGGCTGAACTGATTTCGACAGTTCTCATTAATTCAAAATGGCCTCTTGGCAGGAAATAAAAAACCTCCAAAAAAATTGCATAAAAATATCTCTCTAAAGATGAAAATATTGATTTTGTAATATTTTCTCATAGTTTTTAAATTTTGTCATATTTTTGGCATATTTTCATTTTGAATTAAACATTTAGTAATATTTCTACAGCTAACAAAACTAAGTAGTTAAGATATCAGGATATCATGTACAGATCGCATTTATGGGCCGATACTTATGAAATTTTGCATGGGGATAAGATGAGGGTCAGAATAGAAGCCTACTCTTTTTGGAGATAATCGCCATATATTTAGCGGTTGAAATGGACCAAAAAAACTGCAAAATTGTCAGCAAGTCGTAATTATCGCCCGATCCTCACGCGCATTTGAATGGAGGTTACCGGACATTGCAAAAGCCAAATAGTTTTGGATGGCCATCCAAAAATATTCAATGTGTGAAATAGTTTGCCAACTTTTGTAGACAAAATACGAAAATGTCCATTCCAGTGACTTTTTGGAGAATTCACAAATACAGGAAAGACGCACTTCTGACTATTTCGTTAAGGCTGATTTCGTTGAAGAATATATGCGTTTTAGTCAAAAACCAATAATAAATGTTAATCTTTCGCCACTTCTGAGAGATTATAGGTCTTTGGGAAATATTGGTTCCAGAAGACCATTTACGTGCAACACATTAAGTTGCTATTATTCGAAAGTTAGAGAACGAATGTCACAATTTCTTGTGGAATTCTTTCGAGTATCTCGCCTATATAATCTGTATCATTTATTATAGTGTTGTAGGGTATTCA
This sequence comes from Musca domestica, assembly GCF_030504385.1. Taxonomy (NCBI): domain Eukaryota; kingdom Metazoa; phylum Arthropoda; class Insecta; order Diptera; family Muscidae; genus Musca; species Musca domestica. The sequence continues at coordinate 9,235,567 of NW_026712249.1, read as the reverse complement.
ACGGTCGGCCCCGCTCTGTAGCCTTTGCTTACTTGTTAAAACCTATAATATGTGTTCAGTTCGACAGTCCAACCAATAATATTGAATTTTTTATAAAACTCTTTTCCAAGGCCATCCGACCAATAATGATGGATTTTTTAAAAAAATACCTCGAAAAATCCTTTCTGCCAATAACCCTTTAATAGGCATATTTTTCCTCACATTTCCTCTTCCTCAAGCATCACGTGTCTGTGTATGGATGCTATCCATTTTACATTGTTTCTGCAAAACGTATTTTTTTTTGTTTTGATTTTTGGCACAACACTTTTTGGCATATAAATGCTCAGGTCGTAAAATATTTGGTAGAAAAATCTGTACAGATTTGTCACTTTTTCTGGGTGACGTTGTTGTTATTATTATTATTGTTGTTGTTGGACGTACCACTTAGTTTTTGATTGCATTCATTTCAGTGAAAAGTATCGGAGTAAACGATGCCTCACAACCTGCACCACCACCACCACCAACACGTAAATGTGTATTCGAGTGTTGGTGATAAATATGCAATAACATGGTTTCTAGGTTGAGAGTGGAGGAGGAAGATAAAGAGGATTTTTTTTTTGTTTTTGGGCGATGAACTTAAATGAACTTTCGAATCATGGCGATGCCTAATTTTAAGTAATTTATTTTGGATTTATTTCGATTTGTCCAATTAAATCTCAGAAGATCTTTGAAACAATATGTTTTAAAAAATCAACAAACCAATCAAAGTCCCCAACATTAGTTAATATATAATTATTTATTTGAATGTCCTTTCAAGAATCGATATTTTTCCAAGTCTCAAATCATTATTCTGAAAGCATTTAAAAATTCAAAATTATTTCAGTGACAATTCATAAAAGCCCACAAGCCCATGTAAGCCCATGTAAGTCCACAAAAATATTTTTGTAAAAATATTCATAATAATTTTCTGAGTCTCTTAAAAATATTATTTTTTTGAATATCCACTAATATTTTATTGAAGTCTGTAAAAATATTGGTGGAAGATCTACCATTTTAAATTTCACACACTATTTTAGCCCCAAAGTCCTTACGACTATAGCCTTTGCTTATTTGTTTTCATTGGTTTGTTTTAGGATTAGGAGCAGTAATCATGGATTTTTAGGGATAACTAGTGACATTCATGGATTTTTTTTTTAACTTTTTTATATTTTAAGAGCTGTGAACTTGAATTAAAAAACCTTTAAGTATTTTCAGACCAAAAATCACGAATCTTTAGAGGATTACTTTTGAGAAGTATTAGAGTAATAATGAAGGACTTTTAAGGACTATCATTTGTACGTTGTGTTAGAGGAGCGTTAAGAACAATGATCGTATAATCAAACATAATATGTTGAAGCCCCCTTATGTCCAAATCCATTTCGGAAGATTTCCCTTTTGACTCCTTCGTGCTGTCATAATCCAATGGCCATCCAAAATGCTTCTGCTTCTTTCCTGTTCTTAACTCTCTTCTCATGCGAAATTCCTTGTCGATTGGTGTGATCAGGAAAATTTTTCTGTTTTTGATTCATTTGAACCCCTAAACATTTTGCGATCATCGCTAAAAGCAAGAGGAATCTCTGTATCTCCAAATTTAGACTCATCTATATTATTTGCTTGTCTACGCTATTTATCCATAATCGTCAACAAAATCAGAAAAAAAACATAAGTTCGCCTTCTGTGTATTTCGGATATCTATAAGTTATTTTCAGCGTTTCGGCTGAATGGAAATGTTCCTACCTTTGGATATATACATTGTATATATTTCACTATATATATCCGATATATTTACTATCGGTATCTACGTTACGGTCAAGATTGATCTGTTCGTCTATTTGTGATTTCGCCGGGATTAAAAATATTTGACTTTTATTAAACAGAAATGTTATGGTCTATTTCTTGAATTAAAAATTACCCAATGATCATCCAAATTGGAAGGCTTCTGCCTTGCCCTAAGCTCTAGTCCCATGCTAACTTCCGCGTCAGTTTTTTTTATAATTGTAAAATCAGGAAATTTTTCAGTTTTAGGCAATAGGTTTCTATTCTGACCCTAGCCCCTCCTCCATGCAAAATTTCGTGAGGATCGGGCCATAATTGAAACCTGTGTTGTGATTACAAATTAACATGGACAGACGGACGGACATACATAGCTATATCGACTCAGCTCGGCGTGATAGGAAAATCCATATATACTTTCCCATGTGGGAAACCAATATTTTGGGGGGAGTTAAATAATTTTTGGCCCAACATTTCTGGCCCCCAACCCATAGTGTTGTAGGGTATAAATATTCAGTTATGTGTCTAATGGTCCTTAGTAAATAATATTCTATAGACAACCCGACCCGAAATTCCGTAAAATGTGATCCGTATAAAATCCACAAATATAGCTCTAAAAATCCTCATTATTGATCTGACAGACGTTCAGAAATATATTCCTTAAAAAGTCATTGGCTTGATGAGTGCAAGATCATTAATGCCAATTTGTTTGTTGTACCTTCCATCATTGTATGGAGGGTATATAAGTTTGTCGTTGCGTTTGTAACACCTCGAAATATACATTTTAGACCCCACAAAGTATATATATTCTTGATCAGCATAAAATTCTATGCCGATGTCTGTCCGGCTGTGGAAACCACCCGAAATTTGGTCAAATATATATTATGTTTGCAGAACTTTTGGTATCGAAAATGGGCCATGTGGGTCCACGTTTTGGTATAGCCACCATATAATGGTACCTTCCTATTTTCGGAATTTTGGTGATCTAGCGACATTGTTCAGCAGAATAGTTTCAAATTTCGTAATGGGTACTACATTTTGTAACGAAAAATTGGCTATGCAGGTCCAGTCTATGACAGAAAATTGTCCATGCAATTCAAATCATCGTATAACCCTAAAATACCGTTACGCCCTTACATTAAGTATTTTTATGATTTCAGTTTGTTTTAAAACCCGTACTTGCTCTTCGATTTTAACAGAATCTTCAACGGACTCCATTTATTATTATTATTATTATTATTATTATTATTATTATTATTATTATTATTATTATTATTATTATTATTATTATTATTATTATTATATTATTATTATTATTATTATTATTATTATTATTATTATTATTATTATTATTATTATTATTATTATTATTATTATTATTATTATTATTTGTTTTTTTTTTTTTTTTTGGAAAATTTTCACTTTCTTTCCAAATGGTGGAGGGTTTTTAACTTGTTATTTTTAAACTGTATTAAAAAGTTGGCTGGTTGGTTTTTTGGTATTTATTTTTTAAATTTAAAAAAATTATTTTTTACATTTAAAAAATAAATAACAAACAAATATTTGCTTTTGTCATTAAATTTACATTTTTAAATCCCTAAATTTTACTTATCTACTATTTACAAATCCACTATTATTAATCCTAGAAGTTAAGAACCGAAATGTTCTCTAATAAATTTACGATTTTGGGATTAAAAAAAATAATAAAATGTTAATGAGGATTAAATTTTTTAAACCATTCTCGTTTGTCCTTGAAAGTGTATTTTTAAAAAATCCAAAATTATGAATCCCAAATCATTTTTTATTAAATCCTCTATTATTGGTTTTTGAAAAAATATTTGGCACTTAAACATTCCTCCATTTTTGGTACTTAAAAATATGTTTTTTTTTTTTTTTAATACACGCAATATTTATCTAATGGAGGTTGGGAAAAATTTCTCTACAGAAATATATCATTATCTGTCTTTAACAAATATTCCCCTTCCTTGAAAAATTTTCCTGTTCTTAATACGATGGTTGATTTAATAATATTATAAAATAGTTTAAACAAATCCCCAACTATCTTCCTTAAAAGAAATTTTTTCATAAAAAATGTCGCACATGGAATTTTCAAAATCAACTTAAATAATTGCGTTAATGCCAACAAAATCTATCAAAATTTAAAAGCCTTTCAGTCTCTAACCAATTGCTGCAGAAAATAAGAAAATCAGCTGGCACCGCAATTTTTCTAAACCAAGATATTTTATTGCTCATTTACGTTTGCCTGCCCCCCCAAAAAACATGACGCATTAAAAAACAACAAAAATTGATTTTTGTTGTAAAAAAGGAATGTATTGGCTCTGTTACAGCTAAACATGTTCTTAGGCCGTTACAGTTTTGTGGTTACAGGAAATATGTTTTTCCTTTACAACCATCCCTGCTTGATTATTTTGAACACGTTCGCCAGGCCAAATCAAAAAAGAACTCTTCGATTCGCTTGGGTGTCGTCTTTTCATTTAAAGTAAATACCGAGGCGAGAGAAATGATGAGAAAAATGCCAAAAAGTTCATGCACAACGAAATATTAAATCGATAAGATTTCGGGAGGGGGCTGAATTCGGTGACAAATGTGGGCCCATTCGGTGTTTTATGTGCCATGAAATGGAAAGTTCACCCAATATACATTTGGCCTAGAGCATTTTCCGAAATTCTTTCGTTTAGGTGACAAAACAAGTGTTTTTGTTATTCTTGCCAAGAGGGCAGAACATAAAATTATAGCATAATTTTGTATGCATTGTTTGTGGCGTTGGCCCTCACGAACTAGGACCCCCTACCCCCCGATGCTGTGTTTTTCAACTCATTGCCTCCTGACCTTTTTATGCTTTGTTAAAAAGGGGAACTTTGTTTCAGAACTTTGGCAAATATAAAAAAATCACTAGTTTTGAAAATCTCTATTCTACATTTACTTCTGCCATGATGAATGGGTTTGTGTGTGCGTGTGTGTGTGTTTTCGGTCCATACTCGATGATAACATCTCCATCATCATGTGAGCCAACAAAAATCTAAAACGTTTTCCGGCCTTTAATAATGATGCCGAAGCAACACCACATTTAGACGACTACCTACCTACCTACATTTCGGTCCCGAAATTACTCTAGGGCATTGTTGGCAAATGTTTAGCTGGCAGAACCACCTAATTCACATTCCCATTGTCATTGAGTTGCCATACCGAATGGCGGGCAAGCGACTGGTGGCTCGATGCTGACTACCGAATTCACAACATCCTTTGCACATTGTTCGAAGGCACATCCACTCAGACATCAAAAGGTACAACACATGATTCCGGATATTCATATTCACATGCCGTCATGATCCATTCCGCTTTTACCCAATTTCTTATCACATCGTAAATTTCGAACACGTTCACTGTCAATATTCTTCTTCTTCTTCGATGGCGAGGCTAACTAAATATCATTTGTTCAAGTGCGACGTGTAGTTGTTGAACTCGGTATTTGGGAGGAGGGGGTACAGTTGATTACCCCCTAACGTTGATAGTTTCTTGTGCACCATATCAAAAGGGGGAGCAAGTTAATAGCTCAATTTAAATTTGGAGGATAATTTTAAGATAATTGCAGATGTAATGAAGTGGTTTATTGAACGGGTTTTGAAAGAGAGTTCAATTTTTGAAATCGTAAGGAATTTCCTGAAATTTGTCTGAAAACATGATTCTTCCTTGTTGAAGCCTAAACTTAAAATTTTATACCCTCCACCATAGTATGGAGGGTATGTCTAGTTTGTCATTCCGTTTGTATAAACTCGAAGTATAGATTTTAGACCCCACAGAGTACATATGTTCTTGATCAGCATAAACTCTATGTCGATTTAGCGATGTCCGTCCGTCTGTCTATCTGTCTATCTGCCTGTCAGTCCGTCAGTGAAAATCACTCTAGCCTCCAAATGAATTGAAACAGGTTAATAAAATTTGACTCCGATGTGTGTTTGGTCTGCTGAAAATTTTTTGTACTGAAAACGGCCTATATAGGTCGTTATTTAGGTGTAGTCCCAACATAACTTATTCACCGGAATTGTATTCCGTATTGAAGGTTCGAAATGGGTAATACAGCCTATGACAGAAAATGGTCTGTTCAGGTCCACGTTTTGGTATAGCCCCCATATAACAGTACTACCCTATGTACGGTATTTTGTTGCTTTTAGCGACTTGATTCACCGGAATTGTTTCAAATTTCGTATTTCAAGTTCCTAGTAGGTACTACAATTTATGACAGAAAATTGTGTATGCCGATTTGGGTCTCCGTATAGCCTCCATATAACTGTAGCGCACTATATTCGACATTTTGAAGATTTTAGCGACATTATTGATCGGAATTGTTTCAAATTCCATAACGAAGGTTAGAAATGGGTACAACAGGCTGTGACAGAAAATTGACTATGTGGATCAACGTCTTTGTATAGCCCGCATATAGCGGTACCTCCACATATTCGGTATTTTTATGATTTTAACAGCATTTTTCAACTTTTTTTTCGAAAATTTTCAAATATTCTTACAAGTGGTGGAGGGTATACAAATATACGGCCTTCTTATTTGTTTTTATACATTTTCTTTCAAGGATTTCTTTAAGGATTTGTGGATTTTCGTTGTATTTTTTCCAAGGATTTTTTTTCAATATTTCGAGGAATTTAAAAAAAATGTTCAAGCATTCATTGATCTTTGAAATAGTTTCCTTTAAGAATTCTTTAAGGATATTGCTGAAGGATTCGTTGAATATCTAAAATTTTTAAGAACTCGTGGATTTTTAAACTTTATTTCAAAGGAAAAAATCGTGCAATCGTTGATTTTTTAACAACTTTTCTTAAGGCTTTTTTTAATGATTTGGTTCAAGAATTTATGGGTTTTTAACATATCTTTTTTAAGGATGCGTGGATTTTTGAAGGATTTGTTCAAGGATTCGCGGATTTTAAAATATATTTTTTTAAGGATTCGTGGATTTCTTTTAAAGCATTTTTAAGGGTTTCTTGGATTTTTAATTATTTGTTTTCAGAGATTCGTGGATGTTTCAAAAATTTGTTTAAGTTTATGTGGTTTTTTTTTTAAATGAATTTTAAAGAATTTTTTCAAGGATTCGTGGATTTTTAAAGAACTTTTTCAAAGATTCGTGGATTTTTAAAGAGTTTTTTCAAGGATTCGTGGTTTTTTTAAGGAATTGGTTCAAGGATTCGTGGATTTTTAAAGATTATTTTTCAAGGATTCGTTGATTTTTTAAGGAATTGGTTCAAGGATTCGTGGATTTTTAAAGATTATTTTTTCAAGGATTCGTGGATTTTTAAAGATTATTTTTTCAAGGATTCGTGGATTTTAAAGATTATTTTTTCAAGGATTCGTGGATTTTTAAAGATTATTTTTTCAAGGATTCGTGGATTTTTTAAGGAATTGGTTCAAGGATTCGTGGATTTTTAAAGAATTTTTTATAGAACTCGTGGATTTTTAAAGAATTTTTTATAGAACTCGTGGATTTTTAAAGAATATGTTCAAGGATTCGTGGATTTTTAAAGAATATGTTCAAGGATTCGTGGATTTTTAAAGTATGTTTTTAAGGATTCGTGGTTTTTTAAAGGATCTTTGTCAAGGATTCTTGGATTTTTAAAGATTTTTTCAAAGATTTTTTTAAGGATTCGAGGATTTTTGTACTTTAGTTTTCTATAATTATCAGGTTTAAGATTTTTTTCAACGATTCGAGGATTTTTGTATTTTAGTTTTCTATAATTATCAGTTTTAAATTTTTTTCAAGGATTCGTGGATTTTAAACAGTTTTTCAAGGATTCGTGGATTTTTGAAAAATTTGTTCAAGGATCTGTGGATTTTTAAAGAGTTTTTTTTTAAGGATTCGTGGATTTTTAATAAATTGGTTGAAGGATTCGTAGATTTTTTAAAAAATTGGTTTAACGATTCGTGAATTGTTTAAGGAATTGGTTTAACGATTCGTGAATTTTTTAATGAATTGGTTCAGGGATTCGCGGATTTTTAAAGAATTGGTTCAAGAATTCGTGGGTTTTTATAATGATATGGTTCAAGGATTTTTGGGTTTTTCATGAATTAGTTTAAGAACTCGTGGATTTTTTTAAGAATTGGTTCAAGGATTCGTGGATTTTTTAAAGAATTGGTTGAAGGATTCGTGGATTTTTTAAAGAAGTAGTTGAAGAATTCGTAGATTTTTTCGTAGATATTTAACACTTTTAGAAGGGTGCGTGAATTCCTAAAGATTTTTTTAGGAATTTAGAATATTTTAATTTGGATTTTTACGACACTTGAATTTTTTTAAAGAGTTGTTCTTTCAAGGATTAATTGGGTTTCAAACAATAAAGAATATTTTTAAGGATTCCTGTTTTTTTAAAGATTTTATTACAGGGATTCGAGGTTTGTTATATATTTTTTTAAGGATTTCTGGATTTTTTATTAATTTTTATATAATTATCCAGCATATAACATGATTATATGCCGGATAGCACTTTAAATATAGGCCTATGAAATAATTTTTACGAGGACTATCTGGATATAGCCCTAATATTCAAGAGGTATAGCCAGCCTAGCTATATTCCAGGATTTCCAAAATAAAACATCCACATTGGAAATTAAAAAAAAAAATAAAAAACCTCAAAGACTACTATTGCGGAATTTTTTAATATTTTTTTTTTTGTTGCAAAATGGCCAGGCTGTATCCCTTTATTGTTGTTTTTATAAAAACAATGTTTGTTTATTAGTGGAGAACGATGATAATGTTTACCGGGGGTAAGGCAGGGAATACCTAGGTTTCGGAAAGAGCCACAAATCCTCATCAGTTCCCTTCTATGACACGATTACGATCTCGTCACTTGGGTAAAAAATGTTTTTTGTCATAGAAGTTATTTTTTAAAATAACTTCTGGGGAGAATGTCCCAGACAAGAAACAAGGGAACTGATGAGGATTGGTGGCTCTTTCCGAAACCTAGGTATTCCCTGCCTTACCTCCTGGTAAACACTACCATCGTTCTCCACTAATAAACAAACTTTGTTTTTTATAAAAACAACAATAAAGGGATAAAGCCTGACCATTTCGCAACAACAAAATACTATGGTATCCTTAAAAAACAAGCCAACACTGTTCTATCTTTTTAAGCGAACAGGACTTTTATCGTTGATTTTCAATTTATACTTTTCAATAGCAATTCGCGTTGTATATTTAAGGACTACCTTAACCGAATTCAATAATTATTAAAAATAATATTTTTAAATGTAATAAAAAGGATTCTTATACATTGACATTAAATTTTAATATATTTTTTAAGGATTAGAGGATTCTGATGATTTAAAGTTTGCTCTGAAGGATTTGGAATATTTTTTTTTTTAATATTTTATTAATTTAATTTCGATGTGGTCGATTTTGCCAATTTTTTTCAGAAGCCTTGGAAAGTTTGGGCTTTTTAAAATGTCCTTACAGTCCAGGGTTTTTTAATTTCTTTTGAGGACTCGTGAGTTTTCTGTTTATCCATCAAGCGCCAGCAATGAGACAATTGTAGTTTATAAACTCCCAATTTATGTATTTTATTGAAGATTTTTCAAGGATTCGTTGATTTTTATAAGAGCCTTGAAAGCATTATAAGATTTTTTCAAAGATTTTATAAGAGTTTCTTCAATGATTTTAAAGGATTTTGTCAAGGATCCGTGCATTTTAAAAGAATTTTTAGTTTTTAAAAAACTTTTTTCAAAGATTCGTAGACTTTAAAAGACTTTTTGCAAGGATTCCAATTTTTTTAATAATTCGTGCATTTTTAAATTTAATTTTCAAGGATTGGTTTATTTTTGAAGAATTTTTTTTTTTTTTTTTTTTTTTTGAAGGCTTCGTAGGACCAGAAAAAATTATTTTAGATGACATCTTTCAATAACAGGAAGATTTTTTTATATTTCGTAGAGAATATACCTTTCCGCAATTTTTTTAATGCTAAATAAACCCAATAAAAACAATATTTTTTAAATATAATAAAAGGACACGTAAACATTTGATATTGAATTTTAATCTATTTTTTAAGGATTCGAGGATTATTTTTTTAATTTTGCTCTGAAGGATTCGGAATTTTCTGTTAAATATTTTAGTAATTTACTTTCGATATCCTTGGTTATTTCCTAGTTGTTTTTTTGAATGTCCTTACCATCATGGGTTGTCTTAGTACATTTTAAGGACTCGTAATTTTTTTCTTTATTCATCAAGTGCCATCAGTGAGACAATTTTTGTTAATAAATCCCCAATTTATGAATTTTATTGACGATTTTTTCAAGGATTTTTATGAGAGTTTTTCAAAACAATGTCTTTAAACTTTTTAAAAAAATTGGGATAAACAGTTCGATGATTTGTGAATTGTTAGAAATTTTATGAAGGATTCGGGTATTTTTAAAGAATTTTGGATTTTAAAAAACTTTTTCAAGGATTCGTGGATTTTAAAAGAGTTTTGGCAAGGATTCTAATTTTTGTAATAATTCGTGCATTTATAAATTTTATTTTCAAGGATTTGTAATTTTTAAAGAATTTTTTCAAGGCTCGTAGGACTTAAAAAAATTATTTTAGTTGACATCTTTCAATAAGGGGACAATATTTTCTATATTTCTTTAGATTATTCCTTTTCCGAATTTTTTTATACTAAATAAACCCATTTTTGTGTCCTTCTCCTTTCAGCTCAAACGAATGTGGGAATACTTAAAAATTTGTTTCACAATTTTATATTGGTAAGTTAAAAAGAAAAACATATATTAAATACCTTCACTTCGCAGCATTGCGTATACATAATATTTAATGTGACACAACTCATACGCCCCATTGAACCTTTAACGAGAATTTCTTAGAATTACCCAAAAAGCAAACCAAGTGTCAAATCCTTAACAAAACATTTAATGTTCGAAATTTCAAGCAAAATAAAATCATGCCTCAAAACTTATGGATGTTCCCGGAAAGTTTCGTAAACTTCCATGCAGTGCACAACAACCGGATGTAATGGCTATCAATATCTCTTAATTTATCAGTACAACATTGTGTTAAGGAAAATATTTTTCTTGTTCTTTCTTTGGGACAAAATAAACTTGGAATCTTTGAGACTTCCTTTAGTTAAAATACAAATGTAGGGAGAGAGAGAGGGGGAGACATGGGTGAAAATGGTAAACTTCTTAACAAATGCCAACACACACACACATCTACAAACATTAGTATCTTAGTCTATAAAGAATATTTTACAACTACAACTATTTGTTTATTGACATTTATGAATATCTCTATTGAATACGATTATGTATGTGTATCCGTGTGTTTGCGTGTGAATCTTTATTCAAAGTTGTCCCTTTTGAAATAACTTTCGATCACAACACTTTTCTTTTCATTGCCCCCGAGGGTTATTTTAACTTTCAAATATCTTTGGACTCTTTAGTTCCTACCTTCGTGTTTTTTTTCTCCATCTTCTTTTGCTTCTTCATAACTTTAAGGTAAATTTTGGGTTAGATGTGTGAATGACTGTTTGTCTACTTCATTGTTGTAATCTGGTTTGCCAAAGTGAGGGTGTCTGTGCTATGCTGTGCTCTTGGGTGATTGCCTGCATAGGTATGTGTGTGTGAGCGGGGTGTTTCAGTGGCAATTACTACATTTCTGCCGGTGCGAATCGGGTGGAGAAATTGAGTGAGTGTAAAATTGGTGTAGTACATTTGAATGGTTCCTTTGCACATTCTTTTCAACTTCATCGTTGAGTAAATTTGAACGAAAAGGAAAAAGGTCGTGATCTGAAATTTGATTTTATTTGAATGTGGTGTTACAGAAGATGAAGAAGAAGTAGTGGAGATATATAGTGCTACGGAATTTAAGAATTTAAGAAAGTAGTTGTCATGCAAAATGGGGGGGGGGGGAATAAATATATATTTTCTAAGCTACAAACATGTCTTTTTAAACAGGATCTGGGTCTACTGTCGTAAATTTGTTAAGGAATATTTTGAAGAGTTGTGTTCAATACAATCATCTAGGGTTCTCTCGATGCATTTCTAAATGCTTTAAGGTCCCTCTGAATCACAATTGCGAATTCGTGTTTACAGCATCAAGGGTCCACAAATAGCGAATTTTCTAAATATTTTAGAGGACACTCAGAGCCACTATTGTGGATTACTTTTAATTTATCTCTCCAGGACAAATATTTAAGCTGTAATCGAATTTATTTTCTTTCATTTCCCAATAATCACGAATCAACGATTGTATTTTTTATACCCTCCACCATAATATGGAGGGTATATACAATCTGTCATTCCATTTATAACACCTCAAAATATACATTTTAGACCCCACAAAGTACATGTATTCTTGATCAGAATAAAATTCTATGTCGATTTAGCGATGTCCGTCCGTCTATCCGTCTGTGGAAATCACTCTAGCTTCCGAACGAAATGAAGTAGGTTGATACAATTTTATTCAAATCTGTATTATGTCCTGCAGGACTTTTGGTATGAAAATGGGTCATGTAGGTCCACGTTATAGCCCCATATGGGGATACCTAAATTTTTTCGGTATTTTGGCGATTTAATCGACATTATTCACCGGAAATGTTCCAAATTTGGTATTTTAAGTTCGTAATATAACATATTTTATTTATTTGATTTTAGCGACATTATTCACTGGAATTGTCTCAAATTTGGTATTTGGTGTTCATAATGGTTACTGCACTCTATGACAGAAAATTGTCCTATGGCCCCAATATAATGGTACCTCCCGATATTCGGTATTTTAATGATTTTAGCTACATTATTTAAAATTTTTTGTATTCAAGTTTCGCATTTGCGTATTGTAATTGTGTATGACAAAAGTTTCCTATGCAGGTCCACGTTGTCGTATAGACCCTAATATAACGGCTCTAAATTCGGTATTTTAAGATTTTAAAAGAATTTTATTTATTTATTTATTTATTTATTTTTTTTAATTTATTTTCCAAATCGTTCCAAATGGTGGAGGGCATTCAAAGATCAGCCCGGGTCGAATGTACAGCTTTTTATTTGTTTTTTTTTTTTTAATATAATGTCAATTTTAAAAATCTTTCTTTTCTATATAATATTTTCCGTTAAGCCCCTGGACTTAAACGTGGATTTTAAAATAATATTTTTCAAGGGATATTCAGGCTTTAATTATGGATTCTTAAAGTTTTTTTTTATTTTGTTCAATAATTCGAGATTTTTTAAAGACTTTGAAGGATTTTTGGATGTTTTAAATATTTTTTTCAATGATTTGTGGATGCTTTAAACTGCTTCTTCCAGGATTCATGATTTTTTAAAGAATTCCTTCAAGGATTCGTGAATTTTTAGAGAATCATTTCAAGGATTCGTGGATTTTTAGAGAATTTTTTTTGGAATTCGTGGATTTTTATAAAATTTTATTGAGGATTCGTGGATTTTTAAAGATTTTTTTTTGAGGATTCATGGATTTTTAAAAATTTTTTTGAGGATTCGTGGATTTTTAAAGATTTTTTTTTGAGGATTCGTTCATTTTCTAAACGAGCGTTTTCAAGGAATCATGGATTTTTAAAAATAAATAAATTTTTAAGGATTGTTTTCAAAAATTCGTTGGTTTTTTAAGATTTGTGCACTTTTATACAATTTGTTCAAGAATTTTTCAATTTCTAAATATTCGTGTAAATTATTTTTTTCAAGGATTCTTGTATTTTTAAATTAATTTCTTCAAGGATACGTGAATCTTGAAAGAATCGTTTCAAGGGTTCGTGGATTTTTAAACAATTTTCAAGGATTCGTGAATTTTTAAATTATTTTTTTTAAGGATGCGTGGATTTTTAAGAATCATTTTCAAGGACTCGCGGATTTTTAAAGAATTGTTTTAAGGATTCGTGATTCTTAAAGAATTTTTTCAGGGATTAGTGAAGTTTTAAATAAATTTGTCAAGGATTTGTAGATTATTTAATTAATTTTTCAAGATTCGTGGATTTTTTAAAGAATTTTTCAAGGGTTCGAGGATTTTTAAAGAATTTTTTTTTTTTCAAGATCCGTGGATTTTTTATAGAATTTTTTTCAAGAATCGTGATTTTTTAAAATGATTTTTTTCAAGGATTCGTGGACTTTTAAATTATTTTTTCAAGGATTCGTGGATTTTTATAGGATTTTTTTCAATGATTCGTGGGTTTTGAAATGTTTTTTTCAAGAATTCGTGGATTTTTAAATATTTCAAGGATTCGTGGATTTTTAAAGAATTTTTCAAGGATTCGTGGATTTTTAATTAATCACTTTTAAGTATTCGTGGATTTTCAAAGAATTTTTTCAAGGATTCGTGAATTTTTAAAGAATCATTTTCAAGGACTCGTGGTTTTAAAAAAAAATATTTTAAGTATTCGTGGATTTTTTAAAGAATTTTTTAAGGATTCGTGGATTTTTAAAGATTTTTTTAAGGATTCGTGTATTTTTAAATTATTGTTTCAAGGATTCGTGGATTTATAAATTATTTTTTTCAAGGATTCGTGGATTTGGAAATTATTTGTTCAATGATTGTTGGATTTTAAGTATTTTTTATCAAGGATTCATGGTTTTTAAATTATTTTTTCAAAGATTCATTTTTTAAATTATTTTTTCAAGGATTGATGGATTTTTAAATTATTCTTTTCAAGGATTCGTGGATTTTTCGAAGAATTTTTTTTAGCAATTCGATGATTAATACTTCGAGGCTTTGTTAGATAATTTTTTTTCAAGGATTCGTTTATGTTTTAAAGAAATTTTTTTAAGGATCCGTGAATTTGTGCAGATTTTTTTTCAATGATTCGTGCAATTCTCTATTTTAATTTCAAAGATTCGTAAATTTTAAAAGCTATTTTATGGGTTTTTATTTTTTTCAGAGATTCATGGATTTTTCAAACGTTGTTTTCAAGGATTCTTGGATTTTTTTAAAACTTTTGGATTTTTTATGGATTGTGAATTTTTCAAGATTTTTTATAGTATTCGTGAAATTGATGTATTAAAAAATTAAGGATATTCGAATTTTTACAGAATTTCTTTAAGCATTCGTGAATTTTAAAAGATTTATTTCAAAGATATTGGGTTTTAGAAAAACTAATTCAAGAAGTCATAGATTAAAGAAAATTCAAGGCATTAAAAAAAAAAATGTTTTCATGGATTCATGAATTTTAACGCTTTTCAAGAATTTTATTTTTAAAATTTCTTGATTTCTTAAATGTGTTACCTTGTTTAAGATGTATATTTCTGAAGGATTCGTGGAGTTTTTTGAAAAATATTTTTTGTATTTTAGTGTTGCAAAATAGTCGCTTAATCCCATTATGTTGTCTTTATAAAAAAACTACGTTTGTTTATAAGTGGAGAACGATTTCTTTTTATTTTTAAGGATCATATTTTTAAGAATTCATGGAGTTGTTGAAAAATTATTTTATTTTTTAAGTATTTGGAAAATTGCAATTATAATCAGGCCAACACTGTGAATGTTTCTTATTATGATTTTTCAAAACTTTTTTTAAAGACTAGCGTAGTAGTAGTCTTGGACTTTTTAATTCATTTTGTAAGGATT